>NC_142483.1:40207500-40510530 GCF_049115385.1 Moschus berezovskii | reverse complement strand
TTTTGAACTTAAGACATATATTCAGTTCAGTTCAGTTCAGTTCAGTTCAGTCGCTCAGTCGTGTCCGACTCTCCGCGACCCCATGAATCACAGCACACCAGGCCTCCCTGTCCATCACCAACTCCCAGAGTACACTCAAACTCACGTCCACAGAGTCGGTGATGCCATCCAGCCACCTCATTCTCCATCGTCCCCTTCTCCTCCTGCCCCCAACCTTTCCCAGCATCACAGTCTTTTCCAGTGAGTCAACTCATCGCATGAGGTGGCCAAAGTATTGCAGTTTCAGCTTTAGCATCAGTCCCTCCAATGAACATCCAGGATTGATCTCCTTTAGAATGGACTGGTTGGATCTCCTTGCAGTATAAGGGACTCTCAAGAGTCTTCTCCAACACCACAGTTCAAAAGCATCGATTCTTCGGCAATCAGCTTTCTTCACAGTCCAACTCTCACATCCATACATGACCACGGGAAAAACCATTGCCTTGACTAGACGGACCTTGGTTGGCAAAGTAATGTCTCTGCTTTTTAATATACTATCAAGGTTGGTCATAACTTTCCTTCCAAGGAGCAAGCGTCTTTTAATTTCATGGCTGTAATCAGCATCTGCAGTGATTTTGGACCCCAAAAAAATAAAGTCTGACACTGTTTCCACTGTTTCCCCATCTATTTCCCATGAAGTGATGGGACCAGATGCCATGATCTTTGTTTTCTGAATGTTGAGCTTCAAGCCAACCTTTTCACTCTCCTCTTTCACTTTCATCAAGAGGCTTTTGAGTTCCTCTTCACTTTCTGCCATAAGGGTAGTGTCATCTGCATATCTGAGGTTATTGATATTTCTCCTGGCAATCTTGATTCCAGCTTGTGCTTCTTCCAGCCCAGCGTTCCTCATGATGTACTCTGCATATAAGTTAAATAAGAAGGTGACAATATACAAGACACATATTACTTTTGCTAAATTAGGCTCAAAACTACACCAACCTGATTTTATGGAGTTTAGTATTTGAACTCCTAGACTATGCCTAGGGAAGCAAAGACAAGTTTGAGACTCCCATGTTTAGCACACACATTGAAAACCTAGTCATTTATTAATATCCAATTAGACTTAAACACACACACTGCAAGGTTTATTTTTCACCTGTTTTCCCTCCATATCCTCTACCTCTAGGTTTCTCTACTATGATGCATTGGTTACAGTACATATTTGAGCATAATATATTAGTTACCTGAGATAGATCGAAATCCTTTCTTATCTAAAAATAAATTGGGAGATCAGGATTGACCTATATACACTATGCAGAATAGATAACCAATAAGAATCAACTGACTAGCACAGGGAACTTTATTCAATACTTCATAATGATTTATCTGGGAAAAGAATCTAAAAAAGAGTGGATATACATATATGTATAACTGACTCACTTTGTTGTGTATCAGAAACTAACATAGCATTGTAAATCAACTATATGCCAACTGTTAAAAATTAATTTTAAAAAAGCTTTAAAAAAATCTTTGTGAGAGAATGGATACATGTATGGGCTTCCCCGGTGGTTCACATGGTAATGAATCTGCCTACAATGCAGGAGCCCTGGGTTTGATCCCTGGGTCATGAAAATCCCCTGGCATGGCAGCGCACCCCAGTATTCTTGTCTGGAGATTTCGGCTGAGTTGCTCTGCTATGCACCAGAAACGATCACACTATTGTTAATCGTCTACGCTCCAATATAAAAGAAAAGTTAAAAAAAAATAGGAGCTTCAGCTTCCTGACAGCCTGTGATTATACTTGTGGAACTCTTCATTCTCTTCTTACCCAGGTAAGAGTCAATTTTGCAAAGAGAACGATTCTTCGAACCTGGACTGGTCACTTATGATAAATTTTCCTCTGTTCATTTCTTTGCATTTGTGCTTTTTTAATAAAAATACTTTTAACTGTAAAGAAAAAAAAATTATAAAAAAAAATAAATAAATTTTGAGAAAGTCACAAAAAAAAATAAAATAAAATAATTAAAAAAAACAAAAAACAAAGAGAACGATTCTTAAAAGGTTTTGAATAGGAAAAAAAAATTAAATCTCTTTTTCCGTTGAAAGAGAATGATGTTTTGACTGCACAAAGGAGTTGTTTTCTTGGATAAATTATAGGCACTACTCTTTCCTTTTCTAATGTCCAGTGGAGCAAATGAGAAATCAGAGGCCAGTATTAATTTCTCCCCTTGGAAAATAACACATTCTTTCTGTCTGCAAGATTCTAAGATTTCTTCTTTATGCTCAAAGTGGAAGTATTTCCCTAGGGATGTATCTTTTCTTATTAATCCTATCTAGGAAGCTGAGAACATTTCCAACTTCCGACTCACGTCTGTCTTTAGCTCAAGGAAAATGTCCCTTATTATTTATTTAATCTGCCTCGCCTGTTTCCTGCTCCCTCTGAAGGGGTTATTGTTCACTTGTTACATCTCCTGGATCTGACTTCCAAATATTTTCTCTTTTCTCTCATAGGTTACATATGTTTGTAATTTCAATCAATATTTTATAAGATTTTTTTCTCATCTTTCTCAAGGACACAAACTGAAGTCTCTACAGACATTCATCCTCTCTTTCAGTTAATATTTTAGTTCTAAAGCCATGAAAGTGAGTGTGGATGAGTGTGAATTTGTGAGTTTGCTATTGTGGAATCTCTATCATTTGCTTGTTCAAAATGTTATGTCTCTTGCAACAGAGCTCTTTAGCAGCAGCAGCAGCATTTTTCCTGGTGTCTTGCTTACTTTTCCTCTCTCTGACCACAAAGTCCAAGTGAATGTGTTTTATTTTCTCAGGACCAGCTCCATCCACAGGCAGGCAGTGTGCCAGTTCACCCCCAGTCCCAAACAAAGGCAGCAAACCTCTCTCTGATTTCCTCAGCTATGAAATCGCAACATTCCTGCTTCAGTAATAAACCCATCTCAGCCTACATTATAGAGTAATTATGCAACCTACACAAATAAGAATGAATGACTCATCCTGAGGACATGGTCCCTCATTCTGAGAATTCTACTAGCTGATCCCCAAACCGTAAATCTAGGTAGGTGTCAATACCACCTCCTTTCAGATCTGGAGCTTGAAGCCTATTTCTCCCCTTTTGGTCCATCATTCCTGCTGCCCTGGTAGCTTCTTGACTCAGGTAAAAATTTTGTTAACAATGACAGTAATAACCAACATTTCTGGGACACATTAGATACAATACTTAGTAATAAACCAAAGGAGATTTTTGCTTTGGGGTGTCTATTCAGTCTTCATTAGTCAGCTTAAATGCACGCAAGAGCATTTCAAACAGTCACTGCTGCTGCTGCTGCTGCTGCTAAGTCATTTCAGTCGTGTCCAACTCTGTGTGACCCCATAGACGGAAGCCCACCAGGCTCCCCCATCCCTGGGATTCTCCAGGCCAGAACACTGGAGTGGGTTGCCATTTCCTTCTCCAATGTGTGGAAATGAAAAGTGAAAGTGAAGTCGCTCAGTCGTGTCCGAACCTTAGCGACCCCATGGACTGCAGCCTACCAGGCTCCTCCATCCATGGGATTTTCTAGCAAGAGTACTGGAGTGGCTTGTCATTGCCTTCTCTGTCAGTCACTGCTGCTGCTAAGTCACTTCAGTCTTGTCCGACTCTGTGTGACCCCATAGACGGAAGCCCACCAGGCTCCCCCGTCCCTGGGATTCTCCAGGCAAGAACACTGGAGTGGGTTGCCATTTCCTTCTCCCATGTGTGAAAGTGAAAAGTGAAAGTGAAGTCGCTCAGTCGTGTCCGACCCTTAGCGACCCCACGGACTGCAGCCTACCAGGCTCCTCCATCTCTCTATAAATAAAATAAGGCAGAGTTGGAAGAAATTATAAGGTGACATGACAACATTTTAATGCTTCACTATGGGAGATTTGGATAAAACTCACACAGTGTGGAAAAGTCCCAGCAAAGGTGCAAATTCAGAGCCTTGAGAGCACACAGCAATCAGTGTTTTAGAAACAATCAAAGCTTTGTTATCAGACAACCTCAATATTGAATCCCAATATACATTTCACTTTTTTGCAGCTCAAAGCCGTCACATGTGAAATGGAACCCAGAAGACCTTCTGCACAGGGTCTTTGCCAGGAATGCAGAAGAAAACATCTTCAGGACCTGGCATGTAGCAAGGGCTCAGTAAGAGTCAGTGCCCTTTCTGTTTCTTCTATTATTTTTTAAACCAAGCCTCAGATGAGTCAGGTGTTTTACTCTAATGCAGACTCCACATCCCACCACAGTATAAACTCCCTGGGGGTGGAGATGCTGCCCATCTCATGCATACACCTCATGTATTCTCAGGTCTCAGAATAATCCCCAGCACTCACTGATACTCATGGAGTGTTGAACAGGAATATCAGCTAATGCTAATAGACTAAGTTTAAAAAGAATATTAGCATCCACTGTCTCACTTGAACAGCACAGGAGTCTCATTATTACTCCCTTCTTTTGTTACATGGGAAGCCAACACTCAGTGAGGTCATGAAACTTGCCCAAGAAAAACAGAAAGAAGAATGACGTTTAGTCTTCAGATCACAAATCGATGATCTCTGTTCTGTTTTTTAAAGATTTTTTTGATGTGGACAATTTTAAAAAGCTTTTATTAAATTTGTTACAATATTACTTCTATCTTATGTTTGTTTGTTTTTGGCCAGGAGGCATGTGGGATCTTAGCTTCCTGACCAGGAATCAAACCCATACCTCCTGCATTATAAGGCAAAGTCTTAACCACTGGACCACCTGGGGGTCCTATGATCTCTGCTCTTGAACCTGCTACCATCTTCCCTACCACTGGCTGCCTGAGCAGAGAACTTTCTCTGCTGCCTTTTACCATGGTGGGAAGGAGTTCCACTACAATTTCTATCTTTAAAAAGAAACAAACCTATTCCAGTGGGTCAAGCAAAATCCAGGACCCAAATGACACAGAACATCCATCAGCAGCAGCCTCACAGCATAGCGTTCTTGTTCCCTTCAGAAGCACAAAACTGGCCTCAGGCAGCTGAGAACACAAAAGCTGCACAGTCAGGAATTAAATTTTCCAGATCCCAGGAATAAAGACTAGTCCCAGCCTGGTGAGTTCAGACACAAAAAGATTTTAGGACAAGTCGCTCCAGGCCCAGTTTATTAGTAGAGCTGAAGGAAACCTTAGAGATTCTTTGTCAGACTAGGAGAGTGAATGTCTTAATTTTACAGAGGAGGATACACAGGTTGCCAGAGAGGGTGAGTCACCTGCGCAAGGTCACACAGCAAGTTGATAAAGGGACTGGAATTAGTGAGCACAGGTTTCTAGCCTCTCAGATTAGAATATCATTATCAGAGCCCCAGGGGAATGTGAGGCTGAGACGGCGGTTCTGATTGATGGTTCTGCTGCCAATTGCCCTGTATCCCATGACAAACACTTCCTGTGGGTCAAGTCCTGTGTGCTATGTGTTGTACATATTAGATCTCATTAAATCTTCTATTAGTTTCATTCACGTATTAGTGTCAGTTAAAGCTAGTAGAAAAGGAAAATCTTGCCCAAAGGCACATAGCTAATAAGTATTGAAATCAGCAGACCATTCTGTGCAAGAAAATAAAATTGTCATATGTTACCTTCTAGAAGATAGGTGATAATGAATCAACTAACAAAGCATTTTCTTATAGTTTTTTTTTTTTTTAATCATTTGGATCTTGGTTCCCCAACCAGGGAACAGACCCATTCCCCCTGCATTGGAAGAGCAGAGTCTTAACCACTGGACTGCTAGAGAAGTCCCTGTAACAGCATATTTTTTAAGACTTTAGGCTTGCTTCACTGAACTTTCTTGAAGACCCTCACCTTACTCTTATGTGCAAAACTCTGCCCTCTCCCGACCAATCCCCTACCTTGTAAGCCCAGCTTTGAAAGTCACCGAGTCCCAGTGCTAAAATACTTCCAATATCTTCCTCTGATTCCTGTCTTCTGAGAGGCTGGGAAGGTGATGTTCCCTTCCTGCATGAGATCTGATAAACCTGGCTGTGCTTTATCTACAAGTGATGCTGGTGCATCAACTTAACAGGTGCAAAACCAGAGCTCCAACCCAGATGTACTGAAACACAAACTCCACTTTACCAACCATTATGTACTATCCACCGCTTTGTCAAACTGCTGCTGCTTTGTAACTCAGCTCAAACTCTGCCCTTCCCTAATTATTCAAGTCACACTCAAAGGCATTGCCTCTTATTTCCAACAAATCCTGTGTCCCCCGTCATCACAGAGTATTACTCAGTGTACCTAGCCCTCCCCACTGCCAATAGACCATATATGTCTTGAGAACAAGAGCCATGCCTTCATCAACTCACTCACTCATTCCCTTAGCCAATATTGTTAAAGCACCTGCTGTGTGCCTGGGTGTGGGCTAGATGTTTACTCATGATTTTACTATCATCATTTTAGCTCATGGAAGGCATTCAATAAATATTTATTTAAAAATGAATGGAGAGGGACTTCACTTGTGTTCTAATGGTAAAGAATCCCCTTGCCAATGCAGGGGTTCAATCCCTGGTCTGGGAAGCTTCCACATGCCTTGGGGCAACTAAGCCCAAGCATCACAACAACTGAGCCCATGCTCTGTAACAAGAGAAGATACCACAATGAGAAGCCCACCCACTGTAAGGAAGAGTTGCTCCTGCTTGCCACAACTAGAGAAAACCTGCACGCAGCAATGAAGACATGACACAGTCAAAAAATAAATAAAAATTTTAGAAAATGAGTGGAGAGTTGAATGCACGGACAGGGGGGTAAATAGGATTACAAAATAATCCTACTTAGTAGGAACAATTGAAGACACCCAGTGTTGGGCCAGGGTACATCTTCCACCCTGACATGTCTTGGAGACTATTATTGGATATGAAATGAAAGGATGAACACACATTACTTTTTACGTCCTAATGTAGAAGATCCCCACAGGAGAATAAGGGTAGAAAAATGAGATTCTGGTCCACTTCTTCCCTCTGGGACAAGTTACAGCCCAACAATAATGAGAGAAAAGATTTGTGTCAGTAGCCTGATCACACAGCTCAGTGGGGCTCCAAGGTTCCCTCGAAGGTTCAACGCACTGTTGGTCTCTTCATTCAGCACGACCTGTGAAGCCACAGAGGAGCTGTCCAAGCTTATCCCAAGCCACTGGCTTCCCACGCATCCAACTCTGAAGCCCTCCAGATAAACACAGGGAAATGAGGGAGCAGAACTTCAGCAGAGTGCTAATGTTGAATGTCTCTCTGCTTTCTCCAGATGATTGTAAAGGTGATGATGACGGAGAGCCAGCCGGGGCTAGGCACAGAATGGTGGAGAGGAACTAAAGTGATCACTGCTAAAATTCCTATAGTCCTACAACGTCTCCTTTTTTTGCTACCCTCCTCCATGGTCATGAATGAAGAAGTTTTGCAGAAAACCACCCATGATTCCAAACATGTTTTTTCATACCCTTCTCTTGGGACACCCTGGCCAGTGGTGCTGAGAATATTACAGAAGGAAGGAGCAGTGTCCAGGACCTTCACACAAACACCTCTTCATCCTCCACCTCAAGGAGATGAGAAGTATCTCACTGCATCTCCACCTTCTTCCCTAAGATCAGACGTAAATGGGCAGTGCATCACCACCTGCCTTTTTCACACTCAAACATGGCTAATGTTCACGAGGCTAAGGGAAGAGTGGTTATCCTGGGTATGAGCAACTGATAGGGAAGAAAGCCAAGAGGAATAAAATCTAAAAAAAAAAAAAAAATCCAAAACAAACAAAATAGCAGAAAACTAACCCCGAATTTCAGCTGAGGTAACAGGGGTTAAAGGGGTTAGATGCTAATCCTGGCTTCCCCTGGGGTTGAAGTCAACTGCACCAACATCCTTCTCTCCCCGACAGGAAAAGGAAAACAGGACCATCAGCAAATTCCTTAATGTTCTTCAGAAATTCAAAGGACCAAAGTCAGAGGGCCACCAACAAACCCGAAACTTTAAAATATTAAGACAGGTGCTTGTAAACAGAGATGGGATACCAGCACTTGTTTACCCCAGAAGGACACCAAAAATGTTTGACAAATTATTAAAAGCCTAATGGTGGGCTTGGGTGGGGGTGTTGGGGGGCAGCAGGTAGAAGAGGAATTCCCAGTCACTGCGGGCTTTTCTCCTGGAAAGAAAGATTGGAAAAGGGCCTGAAAAAGCATGGCTTGAGGTCTGGAGGAGTCAAGAACAGCCCCAGAGAAAGGCACCAACTGAGACAGGCTTCATCAGAACTACCAGATCTCCCCCCTCCCGAATCACCTCCAAACACAGCCAGTCTAATCATCTAGCAAGCAACAACAACAGCTCCAGCCAAGAACAAGGAGGAAACCCTCTCTGTGGGAAAAGGCAAAGCCATAGGGTGCAGAGTTCCCTGTGTTACACAGTGGGTCCTGAACTCTGCTCAATACTCTAAGAACCTAAATGGGAAAAAGAATTTGAAAAAGAAGAGATACATGTACATGTATAACTGAATTACTTTGCTATACACCTGAAACTGACAAAAATTTTAATCGACTGTGCCCCAACATAAAATAAAAATTAAAAAAAAAATTGCAGGGTGGAGAACAGAACAGTTGTTGCCAAGGATTGGGGGTGGAAGACACATCGGCAGAGGTTCTGACATTAGGGACCTTTGGGGGTTGGGTGGGTCATGGATCTATCTGTACATTATCTAAATTGTGGCTGTGGACACAGAACTCTGTGCATTTATCAAAATTCAAAAAAACTATATACCAAAAAGAGTGAATTTTACTATATGCAAATAGATTAATTTTAATTTATCAATTTTTATTACTAAGAGCTAGAAATCCATTCATACTACTTCCTTCATGCTATATTCTGCACTCAGCAGCCTCGCCCCTGCAGCCTTCCCCAGGCACACTGCTGCTCCCACACAGCTTGCCCATCAGGAAAGAAAAACATTCAAAGAAAGATAAGACCGAGTTCCCCAAATGAAAATTTTAAACACACATTATGAACGGAAGCACTATTTGTGGCTGAGACAAAATGAGTTTTGAGAAGAATACAAAACTTTAAATACTTGGCATACATTCTTACACTGATTATCCAAATCTCCCTGCGTTACTACTATTCATTTACTGCTTGGATAAAGAGATAAAACAAAATTATTAATGTGCCTTTGCCATAAATGATTAACCTCATCATGGGAGAAAGCGGGAAAGCAGGTTTAAAAAAAATGCTTCCTCTAATAGTAATTGATATTTATCTCCTCTGTCTCTCTAACTATTAAACACTGCTCATAACACTTACTACTGTCATGAGGAGAAAGAATATTTAATCCATCATAAATCCAGATGATTTATCCATAGACTGGAAAGGGACAGTGCTTCTCTTCTGCCATCCATAAAACAGGAAGCATTCAATATATCACTCAACAAAGACTGCCATTCAAGTGCCATGTCCTCATGTTTGAGCTTAAAGGCATAGGTCCTCGATGCCATGATGATAAAGCAAATCCCTAGTCACGTGACTGGACCCATTACCAGATTTCAGGTTTGAGTGAACAACTGTTCAGTGCCCCACCAGGTCAGGAATGTGACCCTCTGTTTATTCACCAGAAAGACACACCTCCCTTGCCTCACTGGCTTAAAAGTGTTGATGGAGCGATTTGATCAATAATAATTCTTATTTTACTAGCTCTAATCCTCACTCGCTCCTACAGGATATCTGATCAACTTTAATGACTCCCCGTAGGGTCTAAAGTCTACCCCCCAGTATCTCACAAGCATTCAGGGTCCAACCTGTCAGCTACTGTCTCTTCAAGGTGCCCACCTTGGCCCCTCCCCTGATTCAGCTGTGTTCTCTCCCCATGAGGACCCTGGTGAGAACCTCATAGCTACCATCACTGGTGAGACTCACTGTGAGTCCCCACTATCTGCAGACCTCATATATCCGTCCGCAGCCCCTAAGCCACCAACCCTGGAGACCCTCAATGCCATCCTCCACCCCAGAGCTCCTCATGTCACTCTTGATTCCCTCAATGACACCCAAGTGGCTGTTTGTCCACCAGCTCTAAGTCCCTCATGATAACAGCTTCTTTTCATTCTCATAAAAATCTCCCTGTTAGGACAGTCTGGGACAGATAAAGGCTACACTGTTCATCCCATGGTCCTCCCTCCAAACCAGGCCTTCAAACCTCTACCAAACTGTTTAAAAAATCTTTTATTTTCTCACACAAGTTCCTCTATTTCTTATTCTTTTTTATTGGGATAAAATACACACAATTTAAAAGTTACCACTGTCACCATCTTGAATTGTGGTGCTAGAGAAGACTCTTGAGAATCCTTTGGACATCAAGGAGATCAAACCAATCAATCCTAAAGGAAATCAATCCTGAATACTCATTGAAAGGACTGATGCACAGGCTCCAATACTTGGGCCACCTGATGGAAAGAGCTGACTTGTTGAAAGAGACCTTGATATTGGGAAAGACTGAAGACAAAAGGAGAAGGGGGTGGCAGAGGATAAGATGATTAGATAACATCACCGTTTCAATGGATATGCATTTGAGCAAACTTCAGGAGATAATGAAGGACAGGGAAGCCTGGCATGCTGCAGTCCATGGGGTCACAAAGAGTCAGACATGACTTAGTACTGAACAACAACAACCATTTTGAAAGGCACAGTACATTCACATATTAAGTACATTCACATTTTTATGCAACTGTAACCACCATCCATCTCCAGAACTCTTTTCACTTTGCCAAACTGGAATTCTGTCCCCACTAAATACTAACTCCATATCCTCCTCCCTCTAGCCACTGGCAACCACCATTCTACCTTCTATCTCTGTGACTTTGACTATGTATGTATCTCATCCTATGTGGAATATACAATATCTGTCTTTTTTGTTACTGGCTTGTTACACTTGACATAACATTCTCAAGGATCATCCAAGATTTTCCTTTGCCTTTCTAAGAAAAGACAAAATTCAGTACAAATTCTCAAAGCCTGTCCAACAGTTCACCAACTACATCCAAGTTTCAGGTTGGGTCCAAGGTGAGATGTCTATCACCTATGTGTGTGTGCTACTCACTCGGTCCTGTCCAGCTCTGCGACCTCATGGACTGTAGCCCACCAGGCTCCTCTGTCCATGGAATTCTTCAGGCAAGAATACTAGACTGAGTCATCATTCCCTTCTCCAGGGGATCTTCCTGACCCAGGGATTGAACCCACACTGCAAGCATCTTCCTCATTAGCAGGTGGATTCTTTACCAGCTGAGTCACCAGGGAAGCAAGTCTAAACTAGACACCAACTATAGAACATGGATTCCATCTGCTATAACCCATGACAACTGTCTTTATAGGGAGGTTATGATCCATAGGGCATTAAAATGTCCTACAATTGTTCCAAGCCTCACACGCTCATTTCTTTGTTCTTGCCCCCTTTTAATGGGATATTTAGATTTCTTATGCTAAGAAAAAGGAATAAAATGATTCTCATTGAAGAAACTTAAGTCTCAGCATCTCTAGCTATAGCAGCAATCTGAAGGCAACCTTTCATGTAGTTTCTTGAGCATAAGAAGCTCAATACATTGCCACTAATGTTTATAAATATAAAATGCTTACTGTCAAGCTCTAAGTGCATTTACCATATTCTATAAAATGTAGTTTCTCAGAAGTTTTTATTGTGTCCTAATTTGTATGTTGCCAAACAGCTTTTATAATTTGCTTTCAAGAAGTTATCTCAACCTACACCAGCAATTCTAGTACAAATAACAAACTGTCAATGGAAACAGGACAAATTATGTGCACTCTACAAGTCCTCTCTGACATCTCTTGGCAATTACCCAATGACAGAGATATTATCATAAATGAACTACTAAATGCAATCATAGTCAGATTCATGATTTCTATCTTGATTTTTCAACATTTTGGAAAACAACTTTCCTTTTCTACCTTTCAGTTTGCTCTTCTGTTCATAAAGGAGACTGGATTAGGCCACTTCAATTGTTCCAATTATTCAAAAATTCAAAACAGACAGTTCAGTTCAGTTCAGTCGCTCAGTCATGTCCGATTCTTTGCGACCCCATAGACTGAAGCATGCCAGGTCTCTCTGTCCATCACCAACTCCCGGAGTTTACTCAAACTCATGTCCATTGAGTCGGTGATGCCATCCAACCATCTCATCCTCTGTTGTCCCCTTCTCCTCCCACCTTCAATCTTTTCCAGATTCAGGATCTTTTAAAATGAGTCAGTTCTTCATCATCAGGTAGCCAAAGTATTGGTGTTTCAGCTTCAGCATCAGTCCTTCCAATGAATATTAAGAACTGATTTCCTTTAGGATGGACTGATTGGATCTCCTTGCAGTGCAAGGGACTCTCAAGAGTCTTCAACACCACAGTGCAAAAGCATCAATTCTTCAGCACTCAGCTTTCTTTATAGTCCAACTCTCACATCCATACATGACTACTGGAAAAACCATAGTCTTGACTAGACAGACCTTTGTTGGCAAAGTAATGTCTCTGCTTTTTAATATGCTATCTAGCTTGGTCATAACTTTCCTTCCAAGGAATAAGCGTCTTTTAATTTCATGGCTGCAATCACCATCTGCAGTGATTTTGGAGCCCAAAAAATAAAGTCTGTCACTGTTTCCACTGTTTATCCATCTATTTGTCATGAATTGATGGGACTGGATGCCATGATCTTTGTTTTCTGAATGTTGAGCTTTAAGCCACATTTTCACTCTTCTCTTTCACTTTCATCAAGAGGCTCTTTAGTTCCTCTTCACTTTCTGCCATAAGGGTGGTGTCATCTGCATATCTGAGGTTATTGATATTTCTCCCAGCAATCTTGATTCCAGCTCGTGCTTCTTCAAGCCCAGCGTTTCTCATGATGTACTCTGCATATAGGTTAAATAAGCAGGGTGACAATATACAACCTTGACATACTCCTTCTTCCTATTTGGAACCAGTCTGTTGTTCCATGTCCAACAGTTCTAACTACTGTTGGACATGTTCTAACTGTTCCATTTTCTAACTGTTGCTTCCTGACCTGCATACAGATTCCTCTGTATGAGAACCTACTGTATAGCACAGGGGATTCTACTTTATTGTCTGTATTGACCTAAATCAGAAAGAAATCTTAAAAAAAGCAGACACGTGTGTGTGTGTAACTGATTCACTTTGCTGTACAGCAGAAACTAACACAACACTGTAAAGCAACTAGACTCTAATAAAAATTAATTTTTAAAAAAAGGAATAATCACCTCATAAATCTTCTGATTTCCTAGCCCAGTGCCCTCAAAAAATGTGGTGATTTCCCCCAAAATCTCACTACATAAAACAGGACTAGTGTCCTAATAAGAGGAGGAGATTATAACACAGACACACACAGAAGAAAGACCATGTGATGAAGACAAAGCAAGAAGGTAGCCATCTATAAGCCAAAGAGAGAGACCTTGAGGAGAAGTCAAGCTAGGTGACATCTGGATCTTAAACTCTAGCCTCCACAGCTTTGAAGAAATACATTTCTGTTGTTTAATGCATTGCTCTGTGGTACGTTATTACGGCAACCCCCGCAAACTAACACACTCAATTCCCATAGTTGTCACCTGTGGCCACCATCATTCTAAATGCTAAGGTCAAGCTTCTGGGAAAAGTTGCCTATTTCAGCTCACTTACACAACCAATGGAGATAATAAACACAAGTCTATAGTGACCCCATACCTCACAGTTTCTCAGCTGCCTTGGACTATGTGGCTTTATTTTCCTTCTTGTCACGGTCACAAAACTGCATGCATTGCTAAGCTAATTCATCTTGTAATATATACCTTCTCAGTATGTCTGAGGAGATCTACTGGCTTTTCTCAAAAAGTAAACACTTGAGTATACTTCTAATAAACTTTTTCCCCAAAATTCAAATTCCTGGGATTAAACATACAAATGAAGGAAGTATTAAAAAATCATTTGCATTAGGTTATGGGCTGTATCCAATCAACCATGATAATAAAATGGCTATTTTTTTTTTCATTTCAAAAGCAAAGTATCTATTGATAAAGCCAGTGTTGCCTGTTGCAAAATGCAGCCGTGCTGCTGAGCAGAGGACAGGCCGAAATACTGTAAGTGGCTCCACGTAGCAAGTGAGCTTACGGGACAGAAGCTGCTGCCGTACGAAAACTTCCCATCACTCACTCCTCAGTCAGCTTCCTTCGCACAATCCTGATGCTCCCGAAAGAAAGAGATGGTATGTTATACTCCCCATTGAAATCCACGTCTTCTCATCCTCAGTGTCCCGCATGATGCCAAACCCATTGGCAAAGACTGATGAGTATGGCCCAGGCTCTGAGCGACTACTCTGGCAGATCTTGCTATTGAATGGGGATTGAGAATATCTTTCTCATAATATTTAAGACTTAAGGAAGAACGAATACTTATACTAAGGCATTAGGAAATTTGTAACTATGCAAGGGAAACACTCCTGCTATGAAATACAACCAGAAATTCAGGTAATCTGTACAAGACAATCCAAAAGCATTTTTTTAGACAAAACCTTTTTTAGGAAAATACAGATTTAGACTTTACTGCTTATTGCCAACATTGTCACAAAACCAATACAGTAAGGAAAGTCACAATGATACCAAAAAAAGAAAAAGGTTGGGGCCTTATAATCTTTGGGGGACAAAGTCAATGTATTTGGACATCCACCTGATCCCTTGCGTGACAGATGGATTATACCTCAGTATAATCCACCACACCTCAAAATCCAAAAGGAAGGCTTCTCCAGATAGCTGGCAGAGTGGGGGCATGTGCCTGTCTGGCTCTTTCCACATTGGTCATAGGGAACTATCTTTCCCACACTTCCAGGTCGCTGTAGCCAGCCCCTCAGGACCACTAGGGAAGCAGATCTGGGTCCCTCACTATGATGTTTCATTCATGTCCAAAAAGTAGAGAAAAACCAACCTAGCTTGAACAAAAACCAAAGCAGTAAACAAAGACAGAAAGCCCGAGGCATCTAAGGAAGTGTCCTAGGTATGCAACTCAATGTAACAGACAAGAGAATCACACCAAACTCATATGAAGCACACTAGACGTATTTTTCATATATAAATACACACACACACATATACACACACACCACACACTCACACTTATGCGGTATTCACACACACCAAGAGAACAAGATCACACATCCTGAAGCAGATTCAATCATATTCGGTAATGTAACATGTAATAAAGGTCACATTTCAAAATCTAGAAGAAAAAAGTTTAATGATATTAAAAAAAATAGCAATCCCATAAAAATAAGGCTGGATTCCTCCTTTATACCACACAGCAAGATAAAAACCTAATGAATAAAATAACTAAGCAAGAAGGAAATCATAAATGTACCAGAAGAAACCAAAGGGAAGTTTCTCTGATGACACCACAGTGGAAAGTGCGTTCTTAAGGTAGACAGTGGAGCCCAGAGACATGCGAGAAAGGGATCTGGGTTCAACTACACAAAACTTTTTAATGTTTACATAGCAAAAAACCCCAAAAAACATTCAACTCATATCACAGGGGACTAATTTACACAAAGAATTCCTATGGGTCACAAGGTAAAACCAACAATAGAACTGAGACATGAGTAAACAATATGAACAGCTGGTTCAGAGAAAACTACAGCTGTTACACACGTGAAACGGCTCTTAAAACTTTCTTTTAGAGAAATAAACCTATAATGCGACAGCAAAACTGTTAGATGGAATACTAACACAGATAATTTGGTAAACATCATGTTGACAGCAATGTGGAAAACTGTATTTTTATGTGTTGTTCTTGGAAACATAACATGGTGAGCTCTTGATGGCTAGAAATTCAACGACATCATTTTCTATCAAAATTGTAAAGCATACACCCATTCACCAAGGAATTTCAAATTTAGGAATGTGCTATGAACACACATACACTCTCTCTCTGAAGTGTGAAGTCATGTGTACAAGATATTCATTGTAGCAGTATTTATATTGGCAAAATCCTTGAAATAATCTAAATGTACATTAGTGGGATAGCAGTCAAATAAATTATAGTACATAATACAAAGGGAATAATTTTCAAACATGCAAAGGAAGAAACTCTGTAGCTACTGAAATGAAAACTTCTCTGAGATACTCAATCACATATCAAAAACTAGGACAGGACAATATTTATAGCACATACAGTTATATTAATAAAGTACCTATTCTTGGGCTTCCCTGGTGGTCCAGTGGTTAAGAATCTGCCTCACAGTGCAGGAGACACAAGTTCAATCCCTGATCCAGGAAGATCCCATATGCCAAGGAGAAACTAAGCCTGTGTGCCAAAACTTCCGACTCTAGGTCTGCGATCTGCAACTCCTAAGTCTACGTGTCTAGAGCTGGTGCTCTGCAATGGGAGAAGTCACCTCAATAAAAAGCCCATGCACCGCAGCAAAGAGCAGACCCCACTCGCCTCAACTAGAGAAAGCTTGTGCAGAGTAATGAATACCCAGCGCAGCCAAAAATAAGATAAATAAATTTTTTAAAAAATTAAAGTACCTGTTCTTGAATATGCACAGAATATATATTCTACATACAGATATTCAGCGAAGTGTTAAAATGGTTATTTCTAGCGGAGAAAAATACATTCAGAATCAAAGTTTACAGAATTTGAGAAACAAATATCTTTATGAATGTGGTGCTACATAGATACGTTACCAACTCAGGAAAAACAAGCATAGAGAATGTGAAGTCTCTTTATCCTCTAATTTATAGAAACTTCTTGTGAGCTCCACACCTAGTTTTTTACCAAGACATCCCTATACTTTGAATTCCAGTATAGACTCAATTTCTATGTACTCAAAGGGGGAAAAGTCAAAAAAAGAGAAAACACCTGTTTTAACTACAGTTACTTCTGTATAAGTTCAGTTCAGTTCAGTTCAGTCGCTCAGTCGTGTCCGACTCTCCGCGACCCCATGAATCACAGCACGCCAGGCCTCCCTGTCCATCACCAACTCCCGGAGTTCACTCAAACTCATGTCCATCGAGTCGGTGATGCCATCCAGCCATCTCATTCTCTGTCTCCTCCCACCCCCAATTCTTCCTAGCATCAGACTCTTTTCCAGTGAGTCAACTCGACGCATGTATAGTGGAATTATAATTTTTTTTCATTTCTCTTTCTATACTAAATATTATATATAAAGCATTTTCATAAATAATTTAAAAGTTATAAATAAATTAAAAGATTTTATATGCAACAGTTAAAATATTAGGAGAGAAAAAGACATATTATCTAGTACTAATCAAAAAAAAAGCTGGAGCAACTATATTAATTTTAGACAAAACAGAATTCAGACCAAAGAAACATGCCAGTGATAAAGAAGGGGATTACATAATGATAAAGTGGTCAATACATGTTTGCACCGAACAGTGATAATTAACATGCATGAGTTAAGAATTGACAGAAATGAAATAAGTAAGTCCACTATTAGAGGTGGAGGTGTCAAACACCTCTCTTTATGTAAGTAATAGATCAAGTAGACAGAAAATCAGTTACGGTAGAAATGACCCAAACAACTATGTCATTCAACTTGATCTAACTGACATTTATAAAATGCTGCATACAACAACAGAATAACCATTCTTCTCAGATTCACATGAAATATTCTCAAATATAGACCACACTCGAAACTATAATACACATGCATATCATAAAAAAGTTAAAAGGAAAGAAATTATACAAAGTCTATTCTCAATCAATAATTAAAATAGAAATTCATAACAGAAAAGGAGGTGGAAAATCCCCAAATATTTGGAGATTAAACAACATATTTTTAATTACTTTATAGGTCAAAGAATTCTCATGAGAAATTTTTGAGTATTTGGAACTAAATGAAAACGGAAGTATAATTTAATATAATTTGTAGAATGTGGCAAAAGTGGTGCTCAGAGGTAAATTTATACCATTAAATTTATATATTATAAAATAATAAAGAATGAAAATCAATTATCTCAGCTTCCATAACAGGAAAGTAGAGAAAGAATAGCAATTTAAACTGACAGAAGAAAAGAAATAGTAATAAAATAGTTCAGAAATTAATAAAGTTGAAAATAGGAAAACAGCAAGAAAATTAGTGACCAAAAACTGATGCTAAAAACAGAGCTACCATATGACTCAGCAATTCTGCTGCTGCTGCTGCTAAGTCACTTCAGTCGTGTCCGACTCTGTGTGACCCCATAGACGGAAGCCCACCAGGCTCCCTCGTCCCTGGGATTCTCCAGGCAAGAACACTGGAGTGGGTTGCCATTTCCTTCTCCGATGTGTGAAAGTGAAAAGTGAAAGTGAAGTCGCTCAGTCATGTCCGACCCTTAGCGACCCCACGGACTGCAGCCTACGAGGCTCCTCCATCCATGGAATTTTCTAGGCACAGCAATTCTACTCCTGGTCATATATTTGAAGAAATCCAAAAACGTTGATTTGAAAAGATACATGTACCCTAGTGTTCACAACAGCATTATGTATAATTGCCAAGATACGGAAGCAACCTAAGTGTCTATCAATAGATGAGTGGATAAATAGATGTGGTATACACACACACACAATGGAATATTAGTCATAAAAAGAATGAAATGTGGCCATGTGCATCAAGATGAACACACCTGGAGAGTATTATCCAAGACACAGAAGAAGACAAATAGGGTGTCATTTATATGTGGAATCTAAAAAATATAACAAACTAATGTGAGTGTATGTATGTGTCTGGCTCAATGATACCGACTGACTTTGCAATCCCATGGACTGTAGCCCACCAGGCTCCTCTCTCCATGGAATTTACTGGGCAAGAATACTGGAGGGTTGCCATTTCCTAGGATCTTTCCAACCGTGGGATCAAACCTGTGTCTCCTGCATTAGCAGGCATATTCTTTACCACTGAGTCAATGGGAAGCCCTGTACACCTATAATCTATTTCTCCCTGTGAGAAAATATATATACATATATTACTATAAACAGCAAACTAAAAACAGTAAGCTCTTTGAAAAAAATCTTTAAAATTAACAAATCTTTTGTGAAGATCACCAAACAGAGGGAGAAAGTACAAATTGCAAATAACAAAAATGAAAGAATTATCACTACCAGTTCCACGGACATTAAAATGATAGTAAAGAATACCAGAAACAACTCAGTTGTTACAAATTTGGTACCTTACATTAAATGGATCAATTACTTTAAAATCACAAACTATCAAAACTTGCAGGGAGAAATGGATAATCTGGTAAAACCTAAGTCTATGAGACAAACTGACTCAATAAGTAATACCATTTTCCCCAAAAAGCATCAGGCCCAGGCAGTTTCACTAGTGAACTCCACCAAATATTTAATGAAGAGATGATGCCAATTTTTTGCTATCTCTTCCAGAAAACAGAAGCAGAAGGTACATGTTATAACTCAATTCTATAAGAGAATTACTTTAATACTAAAACAAGACAAAGACATTACAAGAAAGGAAAACTAAAGATCAGTGTCTCTCATGGTTTGATCTCACGGTTGGAAAGATCCCCTGGAGTAGGAAATGGCAACCCTCCAGTATTCTTGCCCAGAAAATTCCATGGAGAGAGGAGCCTGGTGGGCTACAGTCCATGGGGTTGCAGAATCAGTCAGTATCATTGAGCCACACACACACATACACACACACACGTTTGTTGCATTTTTTAGATTCCACATATAAATGATACCCTATTTGTACTATTCTCTATGTCTTGGATAATACCCTCCAGGGGTATTTGTGTTGCTGCACATGGCAGCATTTCATTCTTTTTATGACTGATGGCTTCACAACAGACCACACGCAGAAGCATGGCCGAGAGGAGCTACCCCACACCCGAGGTCAGGGCCAGCGGCCGAGAGGAGCTACCCCACGTCCAAGAGGTGGTGGCTGCATGGGCCCAGGAGGGCCGAGAGGAACTACTCCACTTTCAAGGTCAGGAGGGGCGGCCTTGAGGAGATACCCCTTGTCCAAGGTAAGGTGCAGTGGCTGCGCTTTGCTAGAGCAGCTGTGAAGAGATATCCGACAACCAAGGTAAGAGAAACCCAAATAAGACGGTAGGTATTGCAAGGGGGCATCAGAGGGCAGACACACTGAAATCATAATCACAGGAAACTAGTAGATCTGATCACATGGACCACAGCCCTGTCTAACTCAATGAAACTAAGCCATGCCGTGTGGGGTCATCCAAGACAGGCGGGTCATGGTGAAGAGGTCTGACAGAATGTGGTCCACTGGAGAAGGGAATGGCAAACCACTTCAGTATACTTGCCTTGAGAACACCATGAACAGTATCAAAAGGCAAAATGATAGGATACTGAATGAGGAATTCCCCAGGTTGGTAGGTGCCCAGTATGCTACTGGAGATCAGTGGAGAAATAACTCCAGAAAGAATGAAGGGATGGAGCCAAAGCAAAACCAATACCCAGTTGTGGATGAGACTGGTGATAGAAGCAAAGTTCGATGCTGTAAGAGCAATATTGCATAGGAACCTGGAATGTTAAGTCCATGAATCAAGGCAAATTGGAAGTGGTCAAACAGGAGATGGCAAGAGTGAACGTAGACATTCTAGGAATCAGTGAACTAAAATGTGCTGGAATGGGTGAATTTAACTCAGATGACCATTATATCTACTACTATGGGCAGGAATCCCTTAGAAGAAATGGAGTAGCCATCATGGTCAACAAAAGTCCAAAATGCAGTACTTGGATGCAATCTCAAAAATAACAGAATGATTTCTGTTCATTTCCAAGGCAAAACATTCAATATTACAGTAATCCAGGCCTATGCCCCAACCAGTAACGCTGAAGAAGCCGAATTTGAACGGTTCTATGAAGACCTACAAGACCTTTTAGAACAAACACCCAAAAAAGATGTCCTTTTCATTATAGGGGACTGGAATGCAAAAGTAGGAAGTCAAGAAACACCTGGAGTAACATGAAAATTTGGCCTTGGAGCACAGAATGAAGCAGGGCAAAGGCTAATAGGGTTTTGCCAAAAGAATGCACTGGTCATAGCAAACACCCTCTTCCAACAACACAAGAGAAGACTCTACACATGGACATCACCAGATGGTCAACACCGAAATCTGATTGATTATATTCTTTGCAGCCAAAGATGGAGAAGCTCTAT
This sequence comes from Moschus berezovskii, assembly GCF_049115385.1. Taxonomy (NCBI): domain Eukaryota; kingdom Metazoa; phylum Chordata; class Mammalia; order Artiodactyla; family Moschidae; genus Moschus; species Moschus berezovskii. The sequence goes on along the minus strand of NC_142483.1, from coordinate 40,489,364 downwards.
AAAGTTAGCAAAAACAAGACCAGGATCTGACTGTGGCTCAGATCATGAACTCCTTATTGCCAAATTCAGACTGAAATTGCAGAAAGTAGGGAAAACCACTAGACCATTCAGATATGACCTAAATCAAATCCCTTATGATTATATAGTGGAAGTGAGAAATAGATTTAAGGGACTAGATCTGAGAGACAGAGTGCCTGATGAACTATGGAAGGAGGTTCGTGACATTGTCCAGGAGACAGGGACCAAGACCATCCCCATGGAAAAGAAATGCAAAAAACCAAAATGGCTGTCTGAGGAGGCCTTACAAATAGCTGTGAAAAGAAGAGAAATGAAAAGCAAAGGAGGAAAGGAAAGATATAAGCATCTGAATGCAGAGTTCCAAATAATAGCAAGGAGATAAGAAAGCCTTTCTCAGTGATCAATGCAAAGAAATAGAGGAAAACAACAGAATAGGAAAAACAAGAGTTCTCTTCAAAAAAATGAGAGATACCAAGGGAACATTTCATGACAAGATGGGCTCGATAAAGGACAGAAATGGTAGGGACCTAACTGAAGCAGAAGGTATTAAGAAGAGGTGGCAAGAATACACAGAAGACCTGTACAAAAAAGATCTTCATGACCTACATAATCACAATGGCGTGATCACTCAACTAGAGCCAGACATCTTGGAATGTGAAGTCAAGTGGGCCTTAGGAAGCATCACTACGAACAAAGCTAGTGGAGGTGATGGAATTCCAATTGAGCTATTTCAAATCCTGAAAGATGATGCTGTGAAAGTGCTGCACTCAATAGGCCAGCAAATTTGAAAACTCAGCAGTACCACGGGACTAGAAAAGGTCAGTTTTCATTTCAATCCCAAAGAAAGGGAATGCTGAAGAATGCTCAAACTACCGCACAATTGCACTCATCTCACACGCTAGTAAAGTCATGCTCAAAATTCTCCAAGCCAGGCTTCAGCAATATGTGAACCGTGAACTCCCAGATGTTCAAGCAGGTTTTAGAAAAGACAGAGGCACCAGAGATCAAATTGCCAATATCCGCTGTTTCACGGAGAAAGCAAGAGAGTTCCAGAAAAACATCTATTTCTGCTTCATTGACTATGCCAAAGCCTTTGACTGTGTGGATCACAGTAAACTGTGGAACATTCTGAAAGACATGGGCATACCAGAACACCTGATCTGCCTCTTGAGAAACCTGTATGCAGGTCAGGAAGCAACAGTTAGAACTGGACATGGAACAACAGACTGGTTCCAAATAGGAAAAGGAGTACGTCAAGGCTATATATTGTCACCCTGCTTATTTAACTTCTATGCAGAGTACATCATGAGGAACGCTGGGCTGGAAGAAGCACAAGCTGGAATCAAGATTGCCGGGAGAAATATTAACCTTAGATATGCAGATGACACCACCCTTATGGCAGAAAGTGAAGAGGAACTCAAAAGCCTCTTGATGAAAGTGAAAGAGGAGAGTGAAAAGGTTGGCTTGAAGCTCAACATTCAGAAAACAAAGATCATGGCATCTGGTCCCATCACTTCATGGGAAATAGATGGGGAAACAGTGGAAACAGTGTCAGACTTTATTTTTTTGGGCTCCAAAATCACTGCGGATGCTGATTGCAGCCATGAAATTAAAAGACGCTTACTCCTTGGAAGGAAAGTTATGATCGACCTCAGTTCAGTTCAGTTTAGTTCACTCGCTCAGTCGTGTCTGACTCTTTGCAACCCCATGAATCACAGCACGCCAGGCCTCCCTGTCCATCACCAACTCCCGGAGTTCACTCAAACTCATGTCCATCGAGTCGGTGATGCCATCCAGCCATCTCATTCTCTGTCGTCCCCTTCTCCCACCCCCAATCCCTCCCAGCATCAGAGTCTTTTCCAGTGAGTCAACTCGTCACATAAGGTGGCCAAAGTATTGGAGTTTCAGCTTTAGCATCAGTCTTTCCAATGAACACCCAGGATTGATCTCCTTTAGAATGGACTGGTTGGATCTCCTTACAGTCCAAGGGACTCTCAAGAGTCTTTTCCAGCACCACAGTTCAAAAGCATCAATTCTTCGGCGATCAGCTTTCTTCACAGTCCAACTCTCACATCCATACATGACCATGGGAAAAACCATAGCCTTGACTAGACGGACCTTGGTTGGCAAAGTAATGTTTCTGCTTTTTAATATACTGTCTAGGCTGGTCATAACTTTCCTTCCAAGGAGTAAGCGTCTTTTAATTTCATGGCTGCAATCAGCATCCGCAGTGATACTGGAGCCCCCAAAAATTAAGTCTGACACTGTTTCCACTGTTTCCCCATCTATTTCCCATGAAGGGATGGGACAAGATGCCATGATCTTTGTTTTCTGAATGTTGAGCTTCAAGCCAACCTTTTCACTCTCCTCTTTCACTTTCATCAAGAGGCTTTTGAGTTCCTCTTCACTTTCTGCCATAAGGGTGGTGTTATCTGCATATCTGAGGTTATTGATATTTCTCCCAGCAATCTTGATTCCAGCTTGTGCTTCTTCCAGCCCAGCGTTCCTCATGATGTACTCTGCATAGAAGTTAAATAAGCAGGGTGACAATATACAACTTTGACGTACTCCTTTTCCTATTTGGAACCAGTCTATTGTTCCATGTCCAGTTCTAACTGTTGCTTCCTGACCTGCATACAGGTTTCTCAAGAGGCAGATCAGGTGTTCTGGTATGCCCATGTCTTTCAGAATGTTCCACAGTTTACTGTGATCCACACAGTCAAAGGCTTTGGCATAGTCAATGAAGCAGAAATAGATGTTTTTCTGGAACTCTCTTGCTTTCTCCATGATCATGGATCATGACCAACCTAGATAGTATATTAAAAAGCAGAGACATTACTTTGCCAACAAAGGTCCATCTAGTCAAGGCTATGGTTTTTCCATTGGTCATGTATGGATGTGAGAGTTGAACTGTGAAGAAAGCTGATCGCCAAAGAGTTGATGCTTTTGATCTGTGGTGCGGGAGAAGACTCTTGGGAGTCCCTTGGACTGCAAGGAGATCCAACCAGTCCATTCTAAAGGAGATCAATCCTGGGTGTTCATTGGAAGGACTGATGTTAAAGCTGAAACTCCAATACTTTGACCACCTGATGCAATGAGTTGACTCACTGGAAAAGACTCTGAGGCTGGGAGGGATTGGGGGTGGGAGGAGAAGGTGACGACAGAGAATGAGATGGCTGGATGGCATCACCGACTCGATGGACATGAGTTTGAGTGAACTCCGGGGTTTGGTGATGGACAGGGAGGCCTGGCATGCTGTGATTCATGGGGTTGCAAAGAGTCAGACATGACTGAGCGACTGAACTGAACTGAACTGAATATTTCATTGTGTGTGTGTGTATATCACATCTGTTTATCCATTCATCTATTGATAAACACTCAGGTTGCTTCTATATCTTGGTAATTATAAATAATGCCGTTATGAACACTACAGTACATGTATCTTTCAAATCAATGTTTCTGGATTTTTTCAAATATATAACCAATAGTAGAATTTCTGAGTCATATGGTAGCTCTGTTTTTAGCATCAGTTTTTTGTCACTAATTTTCCTGCTATTTTCCTATTTTCAGATGTAAAAGATGTAAAAATCCTCAACAAAATATCATCAAATTGAATGAAACTAATTGTAAAAAGAATCATATGCCATGGCCAAGTCATGGGATTTACCCCAGGTATGCAAGACTGGGTCAAGTTTTTTAAAAAATCAATCCATGTAACCACTATATTACCAGACTAAAGAAGAAAAGTCATCTAACCACATCAATTGATAGAGAGATAGAATTTGACATAATTCAACACCCATTTATTATAAACATGTCAGCAAAATATAAACAGAGGGAACTTCCTCAATTTGATAAGGAACATCTAGAAAAATTGGACACCCAACATCATAATTAATAGTGAGAAAATGAACACTTTCTTCCTAAGATCAGGAGCAAGATAAAAATGCATTGACAACTCATATTTAATATCATACTAGAAGATATGAATAGTGAAGTGAGATAATAAAAGAAAATGAAAGCTATAAAATACAAGGAAAGGAAGAAATACAATTATCTGTTTTCACAGATGAGATGACATTATTGTCTATGCAAACTCAACCAAAATAAAAAGCACTTCTTAACAAAGTTAAATGTGGATCTTCTCACACAATCCAGCAATCATGCCTCTAGATATTTATCCAACTGATTTGAAAACTCATGTCCCTATAAAAACTTGCAATGTAAATGTTTTTAGCAGCCTTAGTGAAATAAAGTGAAGTCACTCAGTCATGTTGGACTCTTTGCAACCCCATGGACTGTAGCCTACCAGGCTCCTCCGTCCATGGGATTTTCCAGGCAAGAGTACTGGAGTGGGTTGCCATCACCCAAAACTGGAAGCAACTAAGATGTCCTTTAATAAATGAATAAACAAACTGTAGTATATCCATAAAATGGAATTTTGATTCAGTAATGAAAAGCAATAACTAAGAAAAGACATAGAAGAATGAATCCTAAATGCTTATTGCTAAGTGAAAGAAACCTACCTGAAATGGTTGTATCTTATATGATTCCAATTATGTGATATTCTGGACAGGGCAAAACTACAGCCATGGGAAAAGATCAGTGGTTTCCAGGGTAAAGAGGCAGGGGAGGAACATTAGAATGGTGAGGCACAGGGAAGTTTTTAGAGCAGTGAAACTATTTTGCATGATTCTCTAATTGTGAGTACCTGATACCACAATTTTTTCAAAACCCATGGCCCTTTACACATAAAGAATGAACCTTAATCTACATAGATTTTGATGAAATTATGTAGGAGATCACAGGAAATTTCAATATGGAATGTAACATGTGACAAAACAATCTAATTGTATTATATTTGTATGAAACAGCCCTACTAAATGTCAGCAAAGATTAAGTTAATGACATAAGTACCTTTGGAAATGAGCAGAGTCCAGAAAACTAAAGACAAAGGAAAAACTACACATGCATAAGCACTACACTCTAGCTGGTAAAACTGTTTCCCAAGGGGACATGGGTTAAAAATTATACTTTTACCAGACATATAAAGTGAAATTGAATAATCAAGCAAATGGGTGTCCAATAGTGAGAGTCAGGTTTCTCATGGCTGGGATGTAAGTTTATAGATTAATAAGGGAGGAGGATAGAATGATCTGTATTTTCATGGGTTATAGTTGGAAATATCAGTATGAATTCACATTTAGCTTAATATGGATATTGCTACAGAAATATTTATATATCTCTCTCTGTGTGTATATATATATATATATAGTGCATATATAGTACATGTATAATACATATTGCATATGTATTAGTATATATTAGTGTATATATACATGTATAAATACACTTTCTTTCAGTGTGTGCTCAGTCATGCCCAACTCTTTGTGACCCTATGGACTCTAGCCCACCAGGCTCCTCTGTCCATGGGATTCTCCAGGCAACGATACTGGAGTGGGTTGCCATTTCCTACTCCAGATATATACACTAGTGTATACCTATTAATTTCCTTGCTCTATCAGCTGAGAGGGCTTAGAAGCAATGACCCCAGCAGCAGTAATAACAACCAGCACCCATACCATCCTAATACTCTGTCCAATAAAAGGAATTGAGCAGCCTTTGAGAAATGGCCAATTCTATAACTGGAGTGAGAAATACGCCAGAAAGAAGTACTGGGGCAAAGAAACAGAATGATGAGAGTATTTCAAAGACACACAGAGCCAACCAAAAGAGCTCCCAATGGCCAAAACTGGAACAAAGTGAAAACCAAAATAGGGTAGTATTGGATGACAACCCAAAGTAGAACATAAATATCCATAGGTCCCTATTGATATAAATAAAGGATGGAATAAATAAATACAGTCGAAGAGAATGTTTTTCCCAGGTAGAAGAATTTCACATAATTTAGGTAGATGCTCAAACCTCAAGGAATATCTCCTTAAGTGTCCACTGTGAATAATGTCTTCCTTTCAAAATGTACAGTATGAAAAGAGAATAAAAAGAGTAATTTACAGCTGAGAAATCTGACAAGCACTACCTCACCTAGATCATCAAGGTCAACATCAGCATTGATGTGTCATGTTAATAACATGCCCCCTTGACATGATACGATGCAGTCTCCTTCTCCAAAACGTGTAACTTCAGTCTAATCATGAGAAAAGCATCACGAAAATCCCTCTAGAGGACATTCTACACAATATCTGACCAATAGTCCTCAAACTGTCAAGGTCATCATAAATAAGGACAGTCTGAGAAATTGTCACTACCAAGAAGAGCCTAAGGATTAAATATAATGTGGTATTCTGGATGGGATCCTAGACAGAAAAAGGACATCAGGTAAAAACTAAGGAAATCTGAAGAAGGTATGGATTTTATTCAATAATAATGTATCAATAATGGGTCATTAATTATCACAATGTAATCCAAGACAATAATAATAGAAAGGAAACTGGTTGCAAGATATTTGGAAACTATACCGTCTTCACATTTTTTCCATAAACCTAAAACCATCTTGAAAAATAAACTTTATTTTTTTAAATAAACTAAACAACCTGTGCTATTCGAAGAATGACATTAAAGCAAACATTTAAATAAGAAAAAAATCTCAATTAGAATAAAGATACAGGACTTCTAGGTAAAGAAAAGAGAGTGATGACTGGTAACAGAATCTTCTTCCTCTAAAATATAATCAAATAAACAAAAAACAGTATCTGCCTCAAAAAACTTCTCCAATATCAAATAATCAAGAGGGAAACAGGGATTTAATATCATGAAATTAAAATAAATTGGCATCCAAACAAATACATATCAAATCAAATAGCAGAGTTAAGAAGGCAGTGCCAGCCCCTGTCTTTACTGTCATCCCTGAGATGACAAAATATGATTTGAAAATAATCCTGGTAACTTTCACTAGTACCATAGGAAATTAACTACTATGTGAGTTTCATTACCTTTTCCCCACTCTGTCTGAGTAGTGGTAGAAAATGATTCTGGGGCTGATGTACTCTGAAAAAAGAAAAACTTCAGTTTTTTCTTTTTTAGTTGGAGGATAATTGCCTTACAATGCTGTGTTGGTTTATGCCAAACAACAATGAAAATCAATTATGTGTGTGTATATATTTATTTATATCCTCCACTCTTGAACCTCCCCCTGTACCCCCCAGAAACTTCAATTCTTAATTGGAGAAATGATCCGACAGCTGAGATTATTCCCTTCACCATGGGGCATATTCTCTGAAGAGGTGTAAAAACTTCCAATCTAGGGCATTTTATCTGATCTCAGAATACAGACTGGAGCCACAACTGAGAGAACCCACACCACACCACATACTCCTCCCCTTCATTATCATCCCTTCAAATACAGAACAGGAGTTAAAACTAATATAGTAGAATGGCCATAGACCCACAGGACTGAAAGGCAGACCAATCAACAATACAAGAGAAAAGAGAAGGCAAGGAAGATGCAAAAAGACAAAAAAAAAAAAGTGGAAAGTATCAACAGAAAAATCCATCACCCTAAAAATGAAGGGAAAAAGGTTAAAAAGTTGTGTATCTGTGTACACATACACACACACACATATACACATTCATCTAGAGGTATGTGAACAAGTAAAATGGAACTCAACACACAAATATAACCCAAAGAAAAGAACATTCCCACAAGTGCTTCACTCCATGGAAAACTATGATAAAAACATCAACTCAATAAAAACAAGACTCCCAAGAGGCTATGAAAGAACAGAGAATGAGAAAAAAAGAAACGCAGACTAAAGGAACAAATTGAAGACAAAAAGTATTACCACTACAGGACCAATAAATAAGTAAGAAATAAAAAACAATCATAAAAGACAACTGAAGAGTGTTTTTTTCTCTACAAAGAATCCAACTTAATTACCTGTTGTTGCTGATGTAAATTAATCAATATATACAACCCAACAAGTATAATACAGCAGAGGAATGATTTCCGGAAATAGGGATTTAAAAAAAAAATGACTCTTTAAGAACATAGTCCATCCCATAGGGATTTTACAGAGAATGTCCAACACTGAATTCTCCTTTAGATTAACATATATTCCAAACAGAAAATGAATTCAATTCTTATTATTCAGGGAAAAAAAAATAATGGGCTGGTAAAAAAAGTCAGTCTAGCTGCACAATTTTCCACAAGCGAAAAGAAAACAGTGGAAATGGTGGTTTTATAAAAGAATGTTAACATTCTATCCTTCAAAAATATAAAATTACATATAATAAAAAGTAGAAATTTAGGGAGGGAAGATTGAAAGGTGCCTTCATTTATTGTCAGGGCACAGATATAAAAGGGAAGTTTGTCATTAACTTCAACCATTTAGTGTTTTCCTATCCTAAGTTCTCAGTCTTAAAAAGATCTTTCAGGAATAAATGAATCATCAGCTTACTAAGTTGCAAGGCCTGGATCTGAGTATAAATGTACAGACACTACAAGTTGAGGGTTATCTCTACCCCATCCCACCATTTTTTCCCCATCATTTTCAAGTTAAAACATTTGCTTCCAGAACATGCATATGAAAACTGAACATACTTTCACAGAAATTCAGTCAGTTCAGTTCAGTTCAGTCCCTCAGTCGTGTCCGACTCTCCGCGACCCCATGAATCACAGCATGCCAGGCCTCCCTGTCCATCACCAACTCCCGGAATTCACTCAAACTCATGTCCACAGAATCGGTGATGCCATCCAGCAATCTCATTCTCGGTCGTCCCGTCTCCTCCCGCTCCCAACCTTTCCCAGCATCACAGTCTTTTCCAGTGAGTCAACTCATCGCATGAGGTGGCCAAAGTATTGCAGTTTCAGCTTTAGCATCAGTCCTTCCAATGAACACCCAGGATCGATCTCCTTCAGAATGGACTGGTTGGATCTCCTTGCAGTATAAGGGACTCTCAAGAGTCTTCTCCAACACCACAGTTCAAAAGCATCGATTCTTCGGCAATCAGCTTTCTTCACAGTCCAACTCTCACATCCATACATGACCACGGGAAAAACCATTGCCTTGACTAGACGGACCTTGGTTGGCAAAGTAATGTCTCTGCTTTTTAATATACTATCAAGGTTGGTCATAACTTTCCTTCCAAGGAGCAAGCGTCTTTTAATTTCATGGCTGCAATCAGCATCTGCAGTGATTTTGGAGCCCAAAAATATCAAGTCTGACACTGTTTTCACTGTTTTTCCATCTATTTCCCATGAAGTGATGGGACAAGATGCCATGATCTTTGTTTTCTGAATGTTGAGCTTCAAGCCAACCTTTTCACTCTCCTCTTTCACTTTCATCAAGAGGCTTTTGAGTTCCTCTTCACTTTCTGCCATAAGGGTAGTGTCATCTGCATATCTGAGGTTATTGATATTTCTCCCGCCAATCTTGATTCCAGCTTGTGCTTCTTCCAGCCCAGCGTTCCTCATGATGTACTCTGCATAGAAGTTAAATAAGCAAGGTGACAATATACAACCTTGACGTACACCTTTTCCTATTTGGAACCAGTCTGTTGTTCCAGGTCCAGTTCTAACTGTTGCTTCCTGACCTGCATACAGGTTTCTCAAGAGGCAGGTCAGGTGGTCTGGGATTCCCATCTCTTTCAGAATGTTCCACAGTTTATTGTGATCCACACAGTCAAAGGCTTTGGCATAGTCAATGAAGCAGAAATAGATGTTTTTCTGAAACTCTCTTGCTTTCTCCATGATCCAGCGGATGTTGGCAATTTGATCTCTGGTGTCTCTGCCTTTTCTAAAACCTGCTTGAACATCTGGGAGTTCACGGTTTACATACTGCTGAAGCCTGGCTTGGAGAATTTTGAGCATGACTTTACTAGCGTGTGAGATGAGTGCAATTGTGCGGTAGTTTGAGCATTCTTTGGCATTGCCTTTCTTTGGGATTGGAATGAAGACTGACCTCTTCCAGTCCTGTGGCCAGCGCTGAGTTTTCCAAATCTGCTAGCATATTGAGTGCAGCACTTTCACAGCATCATCTTTCAAGACTTGAAATCGCTCAACTGGAATTCCATCACCTCCACTAGCTTTGTTAGTAGTGATGCTTTCTAAGGCCCATTTGACTTCACATTCCAAGATGTCTGGCTCTAGGTCAGTGATCACATTATCGTGATTATCTTGGTCGTGAAGATCTTTTTTGTACAGTTCTTTTGTGTATTCTTGCCACCTCTTCTTAATATCTTCTGCTTCTGTTAGGTCCATACCATTTCTGTCCTTTATCGAGCTCATCTTTGCATGAAATGTTCCCTTGGAATCTCTAATTTTCTTGAAGAGGTCTCTTGTTCTTCCTATTCTGTTGTTTTCCTCTATTTCTTTGCATTGATCACTGAGGAAGTTTCTTATCTCTCCTTGCTATTCTTTGGAACTCTGCATTCAGATGCTTATATCTTTCCTTTTCTCCTTTGCTTTTCGCCTCTCTTCTTTTCACAGCTATTTGTAAGGCCTCCTCAGACAGCCATTTCGCTCTTTTGCATTTCGTTTCCATGGGGATGGTCTTGGTCCCTGTCTCCTGTACAATGTCACGAACCTCCGTCCAGAGTTCATCAGGCATTCTATCAATCAGATCTAGTGCCTTAAATCTATTTCTCACTTCCACTGTATAATCGTAAGGGATTTGATTGAGGTCATATCTGAATGGTCTAGTGGTTCCCTACTTTCTTCAATTTAAGTCTGAATTTTGCAATAAGGAGTTCATGATCTGAGCCACAGTCAGCTCCTGGTCTTGTTTTCGCTAACTGTATACAGCTTCTCCATCTTTGGTTGCAAAGAATATAATCAATCTGATTTCGGTGTTGACCATCTGGTGATGTCCATGTGTAGAGTCTTCTCTTGTGTTGTTGGAAGAGGGTGTTTGCTATGACCAGTGCGTTCTCTTGACAAAACTCTATTAGCCTTTGCCCTGCTTCATTACGTGCTCCAAGGCCAAATTTGCCAGTTACTCCAGGTGTTTCTTGACTTCCTACTTTTGCATTCCAGTCCCCTATAATGAAAAGGACATCTTTTTGGGGTGTTAGTTCTAAAAGGTCTTGTAGGTCTTCATAGAACCGATTAACTTCGGCTTCTTCAGCATTACTGGTTGGGGCATAGGCCTGGATTACTGTAATATTGAATGATTTGCCTTGGAAATGAACAGAAATCATTCTGTCATTTTTAAGATTGCATCCAAGTACTGCATTTCGGACTCTTTTGTTGACCATGATGGCTACTCCATTTCTTCTAAGGGATTCCAGCCCACAGTAGTAGATATAATGGTCATCCGAGTTAAATTCACCCATTCCAGTCCATTTTAGTTCACTGATTCCTAGAATGTCTACATTCACTCTTGTCATCTCCTATTTGACCACTTCCAATTTGCCTTGGTTCATGGACCTAACATTCCAGGTTCCTATGCAATATTGCTCTTTACAGCACCAGACCTTGCTTCTATCACTGGTCACATCCACAGCTGGGTATTGGTTTTGCTTTTGCTCCATCCCTTTATTCCTTCTATGTGTACTTAGTTAACATCTAAGGAGTTGAATGGCTGGCAGCAGAAGAAGAAAACTTGATCTTTGTGGCTGAGCAGGTATTGCCAAGGTCATTGCCAAGGTCTGGTTAATGCACAATACAGACTATTGGGAAGGAGGAGGTCTACAGGCAGAAAAAACATTCCATGTTTAAATTTTCTTGTTTTGCCTTCAAATTTCAATTTTTATTTCAAGTTCTACTATCCAAAAATAGAGAATACTTAAAATTAATGTATTTCTGTCCTTTTATATGTATCACTTTAGACAATAATATATTAACAGTTTTATGTCCTAATTTTTTATACAACATTGTATTATAAATAATTCCTATACAATTGAAACACTTATAAACATTATGATTTAAAATAAATACATGAAGTTCTATCATATATTAATATTAAGATTTACTTATTCATCTAGTATAGTTGACTATTTGCTATTCCACTCTATCCCTATAACATAAAGTTTAAATTACCATCTTTTTACTTAAATCTTTTTGGTATCTCTTATTTTTTAGAAAGTTGCTCTGTCATGTCTGACTCTTTGTGCAATATACATCTTGAAATTCCTTTAAATCTTTATCTCTAGTATTGTATATGAGGTTCCTATAAAATCTGCAGTTATATATGCCTATCTTATTATTAACATCAGATATCATTAAAAATATTTTTTAAATTGTTAAAAAACCATCTCGATTACAAATAACTCTTGACTCCATCCAATACAAGCCATGGATCACAGGGTTAAAACAAAGTTTAACTGTTGTTCTATGGCAAGAAATAATGCATTTATTTGCTTTAGGTTTGGGGCTACAGAAGTAAGCACCACAGCAAAATCTCAGAGGAGGGAAATTAATCATCATGGACATTTCATTGTCAGTGAACATAAATCAAAAGGCAAGCACTCTTCCTCCCTGAGTGATATGAAACCAGCATAAACATGGAGACAGAAATCTGATGCTTGTCAGTGGCTGATAAGTATTTTTCACTCCTATAAACAAGTAGGAGAAAGTTGCACATGAATACCTTCTATCTTGTGATTGATTTTTTCCACCAAGTATCACTCACACAGAGAAAAACTGGACCTGAAGCTTTTCCTCCAGCATCCTGGTGTAAAAATGTCAAAAGATGAAATAATCTAAATATCAATATAAATTGCTCAAGAATCCAGGAATACATTCAACATCAAATGATGATGGCCAATTCAACTGTTTAGAAACACTGTCAGTTTCAAACCAAATATGTAAAAGACCAAAGTTTACCATTTTTTGAGTAGTTGTAAATACTAGAAACAGTATAGAAACTTTCTCACAGACCTAGATTAGAATTCCATCTCTGCTAGCTATTGCTGTGTGATTTGGGACAAGTAACCTATTCAAATCTGTTTCCTTCACGGCTAATAATACCTATCTCATAGGCTGTAATTAAGGATAAGTAAGATAATATATTCCTAAGTGACTACTATGAGTCCTAGAAAATAAATCTCAGTCAATATCAGTTTAATCAGAAGCTCTCCCAAGAGTCAAAGGATCAAAAACTTGTATCCACCTCAATAATTTCATGTAACTCAATGAAAGCAAAAGTAAACTTTGCTTTTATATTTCACTAGCTTAAACTGGCTTAGAACTTATTCTAAATTATAAGAGCCCTAATTAGGATGCTTCTGTAACTCTCTTTAATTACCTTCAAAACAGAACTAGATAAATAACTTTAAAGTCTCTTAAGCAAATTTATGCTTCAGGACAGCCCTGATCAAAGTGAATTTTCCTAGGAGCTGCCAAACCTCACATTTTTCAACCTGTGTGTATAAAACCCAGATATCATTTCATTGTACACATTTTATAAGCTTTATTATTGTTTCTTTCACTTTTATTAAAGAAAAAAAATGATTAAAATCCCCATAAATAGCATATTAAGGGCTCCCTAGAGTAAGTAGACATAGCACTGTCTGAGATACTTAATGAATTCATCAGAGTTGGGTATTATGTACATATATTATGGAATTTTTCAAAACGGATGCTGTTGACTTGAAAACAATGCTTTAGTGGAGAAAATTTCCATCTGAACTATTTGAAAAACAGATACTAAGGGGGCTTCCCTGGTGGCTCAGTGGTAAAGACTCTGCCTGCCAATGCTGGAGACAGGGATTTGATCCCTAGTTGAGGAAGATCCCACATGCCATGGAGCAACCAAGCCTGGGCATTGAAACTATTGCACTCTAGAGCCAGGAAACAGCAACTAATGAAGCCCGAATGCCCTAAAGCCCATGCTCCACAAGAGAAGCCACAGCAATGAGGAATCTGATCACCACAACTTACAGAGCAGCCCGCGCTCACTGCCACTAGAAAAAGTCTGTGCAACAATAAAGACCCAGCATAGCGAAAAATAAATAAAATTTTAAAATATTTTTAAAAAGGTTTGAAGAATTCTCATATATTTTTAAAAGATAAATAAAAATAGACCTTACAATATCTTCTTGACAAGTAAGCAAGATGATAGGGAATATATTGAAGCCCATTATGCAAATTCACTGCTGGACTTTATGAGCCAAAAATAGGTCAGGTGGCTGCAGAATATGAGAGCAGAAGATAGTTCCCACCTGCTTACAATCACTGCTGTTCACTGTCACACAGGAAGAATCCCTATGTGAGTTAACCATGGCTCCCCTTTATAATTGTATGGACATCTTAGGAACAAGTTCTTCCAGAAGTAGAGCCTGAGTCACTGATTTGAGTAGAACAATCTGTTAAGAAAACACTCTCAGGAGAAACCAGTAAGGCAGAGAGGAAATGAGGTTAGAAACAGAAGACAGGCAAGAAGTGTGACCTTCAGGTAAAAAGAGGGTTGGATGGCACCACTGACATGATGGATATGATTTTGAGCAAGCTCTGGGAGTTGGTGATGGACAGGGAAGCCTGGTGTGCTGCAGTCCATGGGGTCGCAAAGAGCTGGACACAACTGAGCGACTGAACTGACATGAAAATGGACTGGTAACTGATATCCCAGAGCCTGTCCCTCTGGAGTCCATGGAGCTGGGCTTTTGTGCTAACACATTAGAAAGTGGAGGAGGAGAGGGGTGAATAATCAAACATCTCTGATTCTCCCCAAGGGACACGGGGATTGCAGGACCCAAGAACCCTCCTCTGAAGTTCACAAGTATTTGCTTTAGCATCAAAATGTGCAGAAGCTGGGAAAAAGACTCAAGGAGATGCAGGAGGGAGAGTCTAACTCTTAAATCTAAAAATAAATTTTGTTTTGTTTCATTTACTTCTTCGTTTATTTGCTGTACCACAAGGCATCTAGGATCTAGTTCCCTGACCAGGGATTGAACTGACGCCCCCTGCAGTGGAAGCACAGAGTCTTAATCAAAGGACCACTAAACACCTGGACCACCAGGAGAGTTCCTGAAAATCATTTTAGAAGTGTTTAGATCATAAAAATATGGCTTTCCCAATGGTAAAGTTTCTCTTCTTTCCTTGAAGTTATTTCTCTTTGTCATTTTCACCAAGTCATTCAGTATGTTTATTAGTTACCTAGGAAAATTGAGGACCCTTCCCTATCATAATGAGTTTAGCAGATGAAAGCAAGGGGATTAACTTGCTTTTTACTGATCTGTTCCCTGGTCACACAGTGATTCAAGTTGATCCCAATTCCCCACAAAAGGAGGGAAAGCTGCTTTGAGCAAATACGCACAACTCCCTAGGACAAAATCCAAAAATGCATTTCCTACAGATAATGAATCAGTGACCTTAGGTGGAATCTTAATCTGTAGACAAGTAGTTTCATTTCAAAGAGAGTAACTCATCAGCAGCAATTTAAAGTGGGAGAGCAGACCTTTATGAAAAGTCATCAATGCGTATGTGATGACGTTCCCAGCCCTCACCAACCTCACCTCTATAAATCCCAAATAACTCCATGCTCCTCTCTGCCAGCTACAATATTCCTCTAATAATGACCAGTTGAGGCAAAAGTTACCCTTTATTTGTGGATCCTTGGTTGAACTGAAGAAGTCACCTACCTAGTTCCCCAACAAACTTTTTCACTCAGCAAGTGAAATAGTACTCCCACCTTTTATTTTCTGTACAACTGAGCTCTAGCACATATTGTTTTCATATGTAATTGTGTCATGTCTCCGCAAAGCACAGATACTCTTGGTGAATGGAGACAGCCTCACTATATCTTTCAACATCAAAATATGGACCAAAACTGATTGAAAACATCTGCTCTTTCAATTAACATTTTTAGGATCTTCTCAAGTTCCTACTTTGTTATTTTGAGGGATATATATATATATATCTTGAGTTGTTGTTGTTCAATCATTAAGTCATGTCTGACTATTTGCAACCCCATGAACTGCAGCACACCAGGCTTTTCTGTCCATCCCTATCTCCCTGAGTTTTGTCAAACTCATATCCATTAAGTCAGTAATGCCATCCAACCATCCTATCCTCTGTCTCCCGCTTCTTCTCTTGCCCTCAATTTTTTCCAGCATCAGGGTCTTTTCCAGTGAGTCAGCTCTTTGCACCAATGGCCAAAGTATTTGAGCTTCAGCATCAATCTTGCCAATGAATATTTAGGGTTGATGTCCTTTAGGATTGACTGGTTTGATTTACTTGCTGTCCAAGGGACTCTCAAAAGTCTTCTCCATCACCACAGTTCAAAAGCATCACTTCTTCGGTGCTCAATCTTCTTTATGCCCCAACTCTCACAATCATACATGACTACTGGAAAAACCATAGCTTTGGTATCTCTGCTTTTTAATAAACTGTCTAGATTTGTCATAACTTTTCTTCCAAGGAGTAAGTATCTTTTAATTTCATGGCTGCAGTCACCATATGCATTGATTTTGGAGCCCAAGAAAATGAAATCTGACACTGTTTCCACATTTCCCCCCATCTATTTGCCATGAAGTGCTAGGACTGTATTCCATGATCTTAGTTTTTTGAATACTGAGTTTTTAGCCAGCTTTTTCACTCTCCACTTTCACATTCATCAAGAGGCTCTAAAATTCCTCCTCACTTGCTGCCATTAAAGTGGTATTATCTGCAAATTTGGAGTTGTTGATATTTTGAGGGGGGAGTATAATTGCTTTACAATGTTGTTTTGGTTTCTGCTGTACAATGAAGTGAATCAGCCATGTACACATATATCTTCTCCCTCTTGGAGCTCCCTCCCACCACCCACCCCAGCCCTCTAGGTCATCACAGAGCACCGAGCTGAACTGCCTGTGCTATACACTAGCTATCTGTTTTACACATGAGAGTGTATCTATGTCACTCCTAATCTCCCAATTTGTCACACCCTCCTCTTCCCTTCCCATGTCCTACTTTGAATAATGCTTTTATAATTTCCCATATTACAATTTCTTCCTTCAAACATTCTCTTTACTGTACTTTTTACCTGTCTTCCCAAATATCTTGTGAAATAGACCTAATATTTTTACAAACTCACAACTATTTTCTACCATAAAAATAAGCCTATATTTTCTCTGGGGTTGGGACAAAGAGGCCTGCTTTGAATGCTTTGCAAATATCCCCATTCTTCAAAGCAAAACTTGTCAAGGTCCTGTAAGAAGAAAACATGGAGTGAGTTGGGGCAGACCCAAAATACTTTCTTCAGAGACTTAAACCAACAGCTAACAATGAGTATAATGAGAATAGCAGAAAACCACAGGGATCAGGTTAAGCTATGACACTGAGCTATACTTTTTGAATATGTTTACAACATATTCTTATCATATGTATGTTTCAGTGAAATGCAGGCTTTTAATAAAACGGAGCCAAACATTTCACAAAAAGTTAGGGAGCCGATATCTAAAGTATGCAATTTTCTAAATTGCTGTAATTGAAGTTATTGTTAGGTTTCAAGAGAGATGACTTCAGGAGATCCCTAATTGGTCCCCAAGCAAGTCAAGATTTCACCAGATAATATATACTCCCATTAACACATGCGCCCTACAAGTCCCCAGAGAAAACTGCTCGTTTCCAGGTTAGTGAAGATGCCAACCTTTCAGTGCTCTGTGTTCCTGATGGTGAGTTGATTCAGAAGAGAAGAAGGTTCACATACACTTGTTCCTAGAGAAGCACCACAGGTTCTTGTAGGTGTTTGGTGAGTAGGTGGAGGAGACAACCAACAATTCATGACATTAAATTCAGGAAGCTTTCCAGGGGCATCAGAGACACTGACGGCTATATAATTATGTTGTTTACAAAGATGTATCGTAAGTAATTAAATTGCTGTACTAACATAAGTTCTATATATCTGACTGCTGAAGAAGCCAGGCACAGAAAACAGAAGCCTGGTTGCACATATCCTGCTCAGGGTTAATGACTTTATTGAACAGAGATTGTGTTTGCCTCTGTGAACTTGCCTGGACATGTACGGCCAAAGATGTCTAACCATAAAACCAAACTCTAACCCACATTCAGTTCAGTTCAGTCGCTCAGTCGTGTCCAACTCTTTGTGACCCCATGAATCACAGCACGCCAGGCCTCCCTGTCCATCGCCAACTCCCGGAGTTCACTCAAACTCATGTCCATTGAGTCAGTGATGCCATCCAGCCATCTCATTCTCTGTCGTCCCCTTCTCCTCCCGCCCCCAATCCCTCCCAGCATCAGAGTCTTTTCCAGTGAGTCAACTCTTCGCTTGAGGTGGCCAAAGTATTGCAGTTTCAGCTTTAGCATCAGTCCTTCCAATGAACACCCAGGACTGATCTCCTTTAGAATGGACTGGTTGGATCTCCTTGCAGTCCAAGGGACTCTCAAGAGTCTTCTCCAGCACCACAGTTCAAAAGCATCAATTCTTCGGCGATCAGCTTTCTTCACATTATTAATCTCATAAATATACAAGCAGCTCCTGCAGCTCAATACCAGAAAAATAAATGACCCAATCAAAAAATGGGCCAAAGAACTAAACAGACATTTCTCCAATTTCTCCAAAGAAGATATAAAGATGGCTAACAAACACATGAAAAAAATGCTCAACATCACTCATTATCAGAGAAATGCAAATCAAAATCACAATGAGGGTACCATCTCAAGCCAGTCAGAATGGCTGCTATCAAAAAGTCTACAAATAAATGCTGAAGAGGGTGTGGAGAAAAGGGAAACCTCTTACACTGTTGGTGGGAATGCAAACTAATATAGCCACTATGGAGAACAGTGTGGAGATTCCTTAAAAACTGGAAATAGAACTGCCATATGACCCAGCAATCCCCCTGCTGGGCATACACACCGAGGAAACCAGAATTGAAAGAGACGTGTGTACCCCAATGTTCTTCACAGCACTGTTTACAATAGCCAGGACATGGAAGCAACCTAGATGTCCATCTGCAGACGAATGGATAAGAAAGTCGTGGTACATATACACAATGGAATATTACTCAGCTATTAAGAAGAATGCATTTGAATCAGTTCTAATGAGGTGGATGAAACTGGAGCTTATTATACAGAGTGAAGTAAGTCAGAAAGAAAGCCACCAATACAGTATACTAACGTATATATATGGAATTTAGAAAGATGGCAATGATGACCCTATATGTGAGACAGCAAAAGAGACACAGAGATAAAGAACAGACTTTTGGACTCTGTGGGAGAAGGCAAGGGTGGGATGATTTGAGAGAATAGCATTGAAACACGTATATTACCATATTGGAAGTAGATCACCAGTCCAGGTTCAATGCATGAGACAGGGCACTCAGGGCCAGTGCACTGGGGTGACCCTGAGGGATGGGATGGGGAGGGAGGTGTGAGGGGTTTCAGGATGGGGGATACATGTATACCCATGACTGATTTATGTAATGTATGGCACAATGACTTGGAGACGGCGATGGCACCCCACTCCAGTACTCTTGCCTAGAAAATCCCATGGGGTCACGAAGAGTCAGACACGACTGAGTGACTTCACTTTCACCTTTCACTTTCATGCATTGGAGAAGGAAACAGCAACCCACTCCAGTGTTCTTGCCTGGAGAATCCCAGGGACGGGGGAGCCTGGTGGGCTGCCATCTATGGGGTCACACAGAGTCGGACACGACTGAAGCGACTTAGCAGCAGCAGCAGCAGCATGGCACAACCACTATAATATTGTAAAGTAATTAGACTCCAATTAAAATAAATAAATAAATTTTTTTAATAAAGAAAGAAATTGGAGGTTGAGAGAAAAAATACAGAAGAGGAGAGGAAGGGAGAAAGGATTATGCTGGCCTCAGAAAAGGAGTAGGGATATTTTCTCTGCCTATAATTTTTTGAAAGAGCTTATATAAAATTAGTATTATTTATTCCTTAGATGTTTGATAAAATTAATCAACAGAGCATGAACCTGGAGTTTTCTTTATGGGAAGCATTTTTAAAATTTTTTATTTTAGAATAAATTTAGACTTACAGAAAAACTGCCCAGATAATACCAAGTCCTAATTTATCCTTCAGCTAGTTTTACCATCTGTGGGATTTTCCCACCTGAGCACAGTTGATATTTCGGTCCAGATAATTCTTTTTTGTGGAGCTGCCCCAGCACTGCAAGATTTACCAGTGCGCTTAGCTTCTACCCAGTAGATTCTGAAAGCACCACACTGGGACAACCAAAATTATTTCAAGGGACTTCCCTGATGGCCCAGTGATTAGGAATCTGCCTTCCAATGCAGAGTACTAGGGTTTGATCCTTGGTCACAGAAATAGGCAACTAAGCCCTCGCTGCAACTAGGGGAAAAAAAGGCCACACTCCTCAACAAAGACCCAGGGCAGCCAAAAACAAAAGAAAAAATGTTTCAAGACATTGCCTGATGTTCCCCAAGGGACATAATTATTCCTGGTGGAGAACCACTGCCCTACTGTTAATATCTTACACAACCATGGTTGGTATATTTACAAAAATTAAAAAATTGACACTGGTGCATTACAATTAACTCAACTATAGACAGTTTGGATTTTTACCAATTTTTCTATTAATATCCTTTTTCTGTCTGAAGATCCAATCTAAGATATCATATTGCATTTAATAAGGGAAGTACTTTAAAATCAAATTTCTATAACTTTATATACAGTTATTTAGCCTTCTTATTCTTTGGTCATTTTAGATTAAATAAAATGTCTCTCACAGACTCTGTCTTTCATCTAAGTTGTTAATTTTATTGACATACAACTGGTTGGTCATGACTTTTCTTTATTATTCTTTTATTTCCTATAGAACATATTGCAATAATCCTATATTCATTTCTGATACTAATAATTTACACCCTCTCTACTGTTTATTAATGACTCTTGGTAGAAGTTTGCTGGTTGTCTTTTACTGATCTTTTCAAGGAACAAGCTTTTAGTTTCACTCATTTTCTCCCTTGATCTATTTTCTCTCTTTGTAATCTCTTTTCATCTTTACTATTTTCTTCTTTCCACTTCTGGATTTAATTTGGTCTCTTGTTTAGCTTCGTTAAATTATTATTTGAGATGTTTCTTCTGTTCCAATATATAGCTACAAATATACCTCTAAGCACTGATTTGGATGACTCCTGCAAATTTATGTATTTGTGTTTTCATTTTCATTTTAGTTCCCTTTAAATCTTGTCCTCAGTAATATTTGTTGTTGTTTAGTCACTAAGTTGTGTCTAACTCTTTGCAACCCCATGGACTGTAGCCCACCAGGCCCCTCTGTCCATGGGATTTCCCAGGCAAGAATGCTAGAGTGGGTTGCTCTTTCCTTCCCCAGGGGATCTTCCTGATCCAGGCACTAAACCCAAGTCCCCTGCAATGGCAGATGGAGTCTTTACCACTAAGGCGTCAGGAAAACCCCCTTACACTTCTAATAGCAGTTTCAAAGCCCTTATCTGCTGTTTCTATCATTTCTCTCATTCCTGGAAATTTTTCAAGTGATTTTTCTCCTATATATTATTCATACTTTTCTTCATGTTTTTATTTTTGATGGACACCAGATATGTTGTTGAGGACTGAATTTCACTGAAATTCCTGAAAGGGAACTGGACTTAAGTTCTGTCAGGCAGTTCACCAGTTGTTGCAGATCCAGCCAGTCTTTTCAAGATTTGTGTATGAGCTTTTAAAAAAGTAGAAGTGAAAGTAAGTTGCTCAGTTGTCTCCGACTCTTCGTGATCCCATGGACTGTAGCCCACCAGGCTCCTCTGTCCGTGGGATTCTCCAGGCAAGAATACTGGAGCAGGTTGCATTTCCTTCTCCAGGGGATCTTCCCAACTCAGGGATTGAATCTGGGTCTCCTGTATTGCAGGAAAATTCTTTATCATTTGAGCCACCAGGGAAACCCCTTAAACTTTTAAGGGAACATCTATTGCAGCCTTAACTCTAGGGCTAATTCAGCCCCACTGTGAAAGTGTTCCCATCCTAGAGTCTGTACAAAGGTCCGTATTTATTCAGTGATGTCTCCACTAGCTGGTGGGAATTCAAAAGCCTCCTGCTCTGTATGAACTCCAGTTTAGAGCTCCCCTGCAATCATTCCTTCCCTGACAGCTCTTCTTTGTCTAGCTAGTCTCATGGAATCTCTGGGTTGCCTTTTCCTTCTCCAGGGGATCTTCCCAACCCAGGGATCGAACCCAGGTCTCCCACATTGCAGGCAGATGCAGGCAGACGCTTTAACCTCTGAGTCAACAGGGAGGCCCACACATATACATACTGATATCCAAAGACTAAGAACACTCTTCTGAAGATGTCTCCAAAATGTCTTTTTCATTCTGTGCAGCTACCTTCTGTCCAGTCCCTACACCTCAAATTCTAACTGCCTCAGCATCCCTGAGCTCTGATTTCTGTCTCATCAACTGAACAGTATTACCAAGCTTTGCTGGGTACTCCCTCCCTGGACCATGGTGGAGAAGGTACTTCTAGGAAGAAAGCTGTGGTACACATAGTGTCTGCCTTGTGGGTTTGCCTTCTCTGGTGGATCACAGTCCTATTTTACCTGTCATCCACTATCCAAAAACCATTGTTTTTGTGTATTTCCTACATGTTTCTGCCAAGAGGGTAAGTACTATACATGTTAAGTTGTTTCAGTCATGTCTGACTCTGCGACCCCATGGACTGTAGCCCGCCAGGCTCCCCTGTCCATGGGATTCTCTAGGCAAGAATACTAGAGTGGGTTGTCATGCCCTCATCCAAGGGATCTTTCCAATCCAGGGACTGAATTGGCATCTCTTTGAACTGTGGTGTTGGAGAAGACTCTTGAGAGTCCCTTATACTGCAAGGAGATCCAACCAGTCCATTCTAAAGGAGATCAATCCTGGATGTTCATTGCAGGGACTGATGCTAAAGCTGAAACTGCAATACTGTGGCCACCTTATGCGACGAGTTGACTCACTGGAAAAGACTCTGATGCTGGGAAAGGTTGGGGGCGGGAGGAGACGGGGACGACAGAGAATGAGATGGCTGGATGGCATCACCGACTCTGTGGACATGAGTTTGGGTGTACTCCGGGAGTTGGTGATGGACAGGGAGGCCTGGCGTGCTGTGATTCATGGGGTCGCGGAGAGTCGGACACGACTGAGCGACTGAACTGAACTGAACTGACATCTACCTACATTGGCAGGTGGGTTCCTTAACCAATAGTGCCACCTGGGAAGCCCTGTAGCAGAGACCCTTTTATGGACACAGATGGAATTCCCCATGCAGACTTCTGTTGGGATTATCTGCCTTCACTAACTTTACTGATGACGTAGTAAGTGCTAGACGTGCTGCATGCTGTCCTGGATACTTTACTGCGATCAATCAGTTAACTTTGATGGGTGGGGCCATTATCCTTCCCAAACACGGAGGGTCCCAAAGTCATATGGGGAGTAACTGACTGATTTGCACCGAGGTCCTCCAGTCTCTTAGTTCAGTACTCTTTGTACTCAAGAAGCAGCGTTAGGTTTATAGGGATGCGTCTTCTGGAACTAAATTTCTCTGTTTAATTTCTATTTTTTTTAAGGTATCACTTGGTCTCACTCTCTTCTTTGAGAAAGGCTAGACATGAATAGTCTCATGTATAGATTAGTCAACTGAGGGCCAGAGGGCTCTGTGATTTTCTCAAGACCCTACAAATAGGGAGTGACTTCGCTGGTGGGTCCAGTGGCTAAGACTCCACACACCCAATAAGGGGGCCCAGGTTCCATCGACGCCACATGCCTCAATGAAGACTGAAACCCCATTGCATCAACCAAGATCGAGTACAGCCAAACAAATATATTTTAAAAGCATTTTTAAAAAATCCTACAAATTATGAACAATTAAGGGAAATAGGGAATTAATAAGGGCAAGCAGCACCTGTATTTTGGAATATAATATTCCTTCCATTACAATCTGGGCTTCCCAGGCAGAGCTAGGGGTAAAGAACCAGCCTGCTAATGCAGGAGATATACAAGATGCAGTTTCAATCCCTGGATCAGGAAGATCCCCTGGAGGAGGGCATGGCAACCCAATCCAGTATTCTTGTTTGGAGAATGTCATGTACAGAGGAGCCTGGCAGGCTACAGTCCATAGGGTTGCAAAGAGTCAGACATGACTGAAGCGAGTTAGCATGTACACATTCATTACAACTGGTTGGAGAGCTCTGGTTATTTAACTGATTGTACTTTTCATCTCCCAAGAAAGAAACTCTTAAAAAATAAATCCTTAATTTAAATTAACATCTTCAATCTACTCTTCCAGCTCACCCTCTCAAATCTGATCTCTAGAAAATGAAGTGAGGATTTAAATGCACTGACATTCTGTCAACCATGTCCTTAAGGAGCAGATTCCACAGCTGGCTTTGTTTGAAATGACTGTCACGAGTTGACTTGTAAAAAGTAATTGGTTCTATAATTTCATACATGTCAAGATCTGCAACACACTGTTTCCTAATTGCTGTTTTGTGTGTTCACACAGGTGTAAAATCAATTTAGTTGCTCGGGTAGTTCTCTGGCACTGTCTATCCACCACCAAATAGTCAAATGTAATGATTGCTCCTAGCCTGTGACTCAAGCTTTTCAAAGGCTCTGTGTCTCCCCTATGAGATTATGTCAAGGTCAGATAGCCTTCTGGGCCTCAGTTCCCTCAACAATAAAATGGCAACTGGAGATAATTAGCCTAAGTAATCTTAAAATTCCTTCTATTTGATATTTTAAAATTCTCCTTTTAATGACATTTAGCTGGCATTGGATCAACTAGGAACACATTAATTAGCACGTTCATCTCCACCCAGTGCAATGATAACCCAGGTTCAAACTGGTATGCAGTCATCCTAATAAAAATAAGATACAGTATTTTCTATATAAATGAAATATTCAGCACCTTCTAATTATTTGGAAATCAGTAGAAGCCTTCTAGAATGTTATCTATAGATAGGACAAAAGATATTTTTTGCCCCATAGGTCTCAAAATATGGTGTGCCTCAGAATGCCCTGGTGAGCTTCTTAAAACCCTGGTAACTGGGCCCAAGCCCTAGCAGGTCTGGGGTGAGTCCTGAGAATCAAAATTTCTAATAGATGCCCAAGTAGTACTGATTGTAGTAGCAATGCCCATCCTATCACTTTCCACTTCTACATTGCAGAGATTAAGAAATTTAAATACAGGACTTCCCTGGGGGCCCCGGGGTTAAGAATCTGCCTTCCAGTTCAGGAGACACAGGTTTGATCCCTGCCCTGAGAAGACTCCACATGCTGAGGGGCAACTAAGCCCTCGAGCCCTAGAGCCCGTGCTTGGCAACATGAGAAACCACCAGAATGAGAAGCCCACATACGGCAACTAGAGAATAGCCCCCACTCCCCACAACTAGAGAAAAGCCTGAGTGTAGCAATGACCCAGCACAGCCTAAAAGAAAAAAGAAAGAAAGAAACCCAAGTGTAGAGAAGTAAATTTATCAGTCCAACATCCCACAGTAAGTTCCAGAGTCAGGTCTTCTGGTCATCAGCCCTTGGCACTGACTCTGCATGATCTCCTACACTGTCCCAGGTTTCCTGTGATATTTAGAGACCTATCTCCAGAGTCTAGTGTCAATGTATTTCTCTGGATCACAATGCTATATGGTGCCTTTTGTGGACGTGGTAAAGTGCACAGGCCATGACAAAAGGCTTGGAATCTAAGAAAGTAAAACCTCTGGAAAATTACATATCAGCTGCCCTTCATTCTCTCTCATCCGTATAACTCAGTAGAGTACTTTTCACTCCAACCTATTGTTTCCATTTTTGCAAACTCTTCTAACTTTTCCAAAGTGTTTTCACTGATTGCCAGAAATATAAGCTACAATAAAGTTGCTTTACATACTAAGGTTAACATTTAAAATTAAATATAGAGGGAATTGTTCATGCATGACAAAACTACTAAGAACATCCCAAGCAAAGCGGGTCAGAGACGTCAGTAGTACATACTATGGAGGTGTCTTAAGATGGAAAACTCAAAAATTCCAATTCTAAATCCTATAATTATTGTAGGAATATGAAGACAAAAGATCTGTATTCTTTTAATTTTGTGGCATGGTTGGGGCATTTTGCAAAACAGAGATTTTCTGCGGAGTTGTTATCCATTGTATATTTTCTTTTTTTTTTTTTTCCGTTGTATATTTTCTAACTCCTCTTCTTTCAGCTGAACCCTTTAGAAGAAGAAACCCCTGGAGGAAGAGGCAGCAGAGGAAGGCAAAGAAGTAGATAGAAATATAAACTAAGCTGCTTCTCAGACCATCAGACGCTGATAAAACTGATAGAATTGAGCGAGGCTGGGCAAGTCCTAAGAACTGAAAAGACTGAGGCCAGTTCAATGACAGGATTTGATTGAGACTTTTCATGGTCCCTTGTGGTATTGCTAAGCCATACATCAAAAGTCATGGGGATGGGAGAACTTTGTAACCACACATGAGAGGCACTAGACCAGATTAATAGGCTTCTAGGACCCTGGATGTTCATTGGAGGGACTGATGCTAAAGCTGAAACTGCAATACTTTGGCCACCTCATGCGACGAGTTGACTCACTGGAAAAGACTCTGATGCTGGGAAAGGTTGGGGGCGGGAGGAGAAGGGGACGACGGAGAATGAGATGGCTGGATGGCATCACCCACTCTGTGGACAGGAGTTTGGGTGTACTCCAGGAGTTGGTGATGGACAGGGAGGCCTGGCGTGCTGTGATTCATGGGGTCGCGGAGAGTCGGACACGACTGAGTGACTGAAATGAACTGAACTGAACTGAGGAAGTAGGTGATTAAATCAACATCAACACCTTCTAAATAACTCTGAATTTTAGTTCTGATATATATTTTTTTTTAAAGAGAAGAATGGGTAGTGAGCGTTGATTGAGACTTGACTCACTATGGCTTAAAAGAATAGCAACCATTAACCAAAAGTATATGTTATTTTTAATTTTCCTTCTCCAGTGGACCCTTCGTTTTGTTTTTAATGGCTGAATTACTTATCTCAAACTGTGAAGCTCAATTCCAGCTTCCCATTAGAATACCAGGGGAGTTTCAGAAAATAACAGAAGCCAAGTTCCAACACAAACCAATTAAAGGAAAATCTCTCTCCTGGTGGTCCAGTGGTTAAGATTCCGCCTTCCAAAGCAGGGGGTGCAGGTTCAACCCCTGACGGGAGAACTAAGATCTCACATACCAAAGGGTAGAGCCAACAATAAAAATAAATAAATAAAAAGAAGGAAATCTCTGTAAGTGGGCTTCCTTAGACAGCTCTGACATGCAGCCTGGTTTGAGGAAGACTTCTCTGTGAACATCTTCATAAGAGTTAAACAATAGCTAGTCCTATTTCTCCTCTCCATGCGACACCAAGATACATTTTCTATAGAGGAACTCAATGATAATTTCCACTCATAAAGGAAAAATTGTAGATGGGTTAAAATTTAAACCCTGGCATCAGACTGTTGCTGCTGCTAAGTCGCTTCAGTCGTGTCCGACTCTGTGCAATGCCATAGACGGAAGCCCACCAAGCTCCCCCATCCCTGGGATCCTCCAGGCAAGAACACTGGAGTGGGTTGCCATTTCCTTCTCAGGTTCAAATCCCCCAGCTTACCATTTATTAACCAGCTGAGTAACCAGGTTAAGTCACTCTTACTCCCTGTGTTCACTTCCTTCCACAATAAAAGGAAGGGAATCCTTTTACTTACAAAATAATATTAATCCCTACCATGAATAATATTAATAATATCATTAAATATCATTGTATATTATTTAATAATATGCATTATTTAATATATATTCAATGTAATTATAATAATAATTCCTACCATTACAAAGGAAACACTATTATTATTTTCAAACTTCTCCTGTACACAGTATGGTATAATGGCTGAAAATGTAGAATTCAAAATAAAATGAACTCATTTTCTGTTCTGACAATATACTCTGTGATCCTGCAAAAGTGATCTATGCCTCCTGGTTATCCATAAAATGGAGATAATACTATGGTTTTCATAGGGACTTCCCTGGTGACCCAGTGGTTAAGACTTTGCCCTCCAATGCAGGGCATTGTTCAATGCCCTGATCAGAGTAGCTAAGATCCCACATGCCTCATGGCCAAAACATGAAACTGAACCAATACTGTAACAAATTAAATGAAGACTTTAAAAATGGTCCACATCAAAAAAAGGACCTTATATAAGAAACAAAATTTTTAAATAATATAGTTATTATATGGTTCCTGGGAAGATTCCATGAAACAATTAATGTTCACAAGCTTAGCACAGAAGCTGGCTCAACAATGAATCCTTGTCATCATCACAGCAACTAGCCCAAGAGGAAGGAGTGGATTCATGAGACACTTCAGTGAGATCGTTAGTTGACTTTTCCGTCTCAGGTGAGAGGGAACATTGTGTTTATAGAGGTCACCAGTCTTTTCTCTAGGAGAGTGAAAAATGAGAACAGTCCGCAAGGGAACTGGTCGAGCTTGCAACTTCAGACCTCAGATATCTGGGGAGAAAATGGATTATCATCATTAATGTCTGCTGTTTCCAGCCCAGATGCAAGAGCCAGAGGCATCTTAATTATAAGCAGCTTCACAAATTAATCTCCATAATTCTAATACTTCAGAAATTAACCTCTTGTCCTGAGAAGGTCAAGTTAAATGTCAGTCCCACATGGAACCTGAGGGGGCAATCAGAATCAACATCAACAACACAGGTGGCCACACAGCTGTGCGTTTCTTCCTCCAAATTGCCATCGATTTTTCCAAAAGCATAGCTCAAAAGGCATTTTAAAAATAAAGATCTAAGGTACAATTCTTTTTTACTCCATTTGAGTCAGAGCACATCTGGAGATTCAGTAAGAGTTGAATTTGTGTTAGGCTGGAAGTCTCATTTTGGATAAGGCAATGGGGAGAAGAAAGGGGCTTTTATATTTATTGGTTTCTTGCAGGTCAGAGTAGTAAAGGAAGGCATATCTGATTCCTGCTGATAATATGATACGGCTTTCCTACTGACTTATTTCTTCTTTAAAAATAAGCACCACTCTCCTAATTTTGTAACTGAGGGCACAAGTATACTTAGCCTTTGGTTCGCAGCAAGAAAACATGGATCCGTAAAAAATAATATAGCCCAAATTGGTGTGCGTGTTCCTGTGTTTACAAGTCAGCCACCTCATCCCATTTATTCCACCCAAAGTAGCTGTCAAGTCAGATCGTACATGAGAGATGAAACAATAATAAGACTATCACTGTTTCCATAACAAATGCTCATTATTTGCATGAACTTTTAAAAATGCATAAATTGTATGTACAATTACGAAGCTGTCAAGACTAAAACACAGTGTTAATGAGCACAAGGTAGTAGGTGACTCCTGCCAGAAATGAAATTACTATTAGACTCAAAATTTTTTTAAAAAATCACTGTCATGTGAAAGCAACAGTAAACTCAAAGATGAGTTTAGGGCACCACTCTGCCCGCATCTTATCAAACAGTTCAGCTTTTATAAACAGATCCTATAAAAACCTCTTTTATCATCTTCCTATTTTTTAAGCACTTAGAACTTTTCTCTAGTAACTGGCAGAAAAAAGCAAAAGGATTATTTCTTTCAAGATATTCAACCACAAAACTATAGCAGAGAAGGCATTAGATATTTTTTTTTCCCAGGCAAGTTATTTATCAGTCTGAAGTTCCTGATTCTCCTATCTATAAAACAGGGATGAAAGACACCTTGTTCCCAGAGTTGAACTCCATCCCACCAAAAATAATAGTAACTATTGAATACAGGAGACAGGGAGATCTTTATTATGTAATTGCCTGCCCAATGCTGATATTTTCATATGCAGTATGTCGACTAGTCCGTATAAAAAGTTGCTTGCTGCTGCTGCTAAGTCACTTCAGTCGTGTCCGACTCTGTGTGACCCCATAGACGGCAGCCCACCAGGCTCCCCCGTCCCTGGGATTCTCCAGGCAAGAACACTGGAGTGGGTTGCCATTTCCTTCTCCAATGTGTGAAAGTGGAAAGTGAAAAGTGAAAGTGAAGTCGCTCAGTCGTGTCCGACCCTTAGCGACCCCACGGACTGCAGCCTACCAGGCTCCTCCATCCATGGGATTTTCTAGGCAAGAGTACTGGAGTGGCTTGCCATTGCCTTCTCCGAAAAAGTTGCTTAAGGGGGTTTTAATACTTTCTTGACAATGGAAACAGGCTCAGTGAAATTAAGCCAAAAGCATATACAGAAAGGGGCTCCCTAGGTGGTGCAGAGGTAAAGAATCCATGATTTCCTAAAACGATGCACCAAAAGTGGGGTTGGCAATATCTGGAATTGATTTAATACGTAAATCTCATTCGAAATCTCTTATCTGAAGCTCTGAAACAGTCTTAGAATCATAGTTTGACTACTCAGAGTATTTTATAACACTTTAGCAGGGGGATATAAACAGTTAAGCATTAGTAGAATATAATTTTCCCAGTGGTATTTTTATTCCTGAGTCCTTCAAGAATGGATTTTCTCTTATGTCTAGTATCTTAAAACAAACAAACTCTACAAACTCCATTAAAGTTCAATAGAATCTAGAAATAAACTTTCTGTATACATAAACTGTATGACTAAGGAATATAGTTCGTGTTTCAAGTTTAAATGGGAAAAAAATCTGGAAGTATTATGGTACTGTCTAGGCATCTTCAGGCTACTCTATTTCTGTGCTTGGTAAACAATGAAAATTTCATCCTTAATTATGAGGCTGCAACCTTTAAGACAAGGAAAGATATACTCATCTGAATTCAAGGTTCCAAAGAATATCAATGAGAGATAAGAAAGCCTTCCTAAGTGAACAATGCAAAAGAAATAGAGGAACACAATAGAATGGGAAAGACTAGAGATTTCTTCAAGAAAATTAGAGATACCAAGGGAACATTTCATGCAAAGATGGGTACAATAAAGGACAGAAAAGGTATGGACCTAACAGAAGCAGAAGATATTAAGAGGTGGCAAGAATACACAGAAAAACTGTACCTAACAGGCCTTAATGATCCAGATAACCAGATAAAGATGGTGTGCTCACTCACCTAGAGCCAGACATTCTAGAGTGTCAAGTCAAATGGGCCTTAGGAAGCATTACTACGAACAAAGCTAGTGGAAGTGATGGAATTTCAGCTGAGCTATTTCAAATCCTAAAAGATGATGCTGAGAAAGTGTTGCACTCAATATGCCAACAAATTTGGAAAACTCAACAGTGGCCGCAGGACTGGAAAAGGTCAGTCATTCCAGTCCCAAAGAAAGGCAATGCCAAAGAATGTTCAAACTACCGCGAAATTGCATTCATCTCACATGCTAACAAAGTAATGCTCAAAATACTCCAAGTGAGGCTTCAACAATACATGAACTGAGAAATTCCAGGTGTTCAAGCTGGATTTAGAAAAGGCAAAGGAACTAGAGATCAAATTGCCAGCATCATAGATCACAGAAAAAGAAAGGGAATTCCCCAAAAGAAATCTATTTCTGCTTCACTAACTATGCTAAAGCCTTTGATTGTGTGGATCACAATAATCTGTGAAAAATTCTGAAAGAGATGGGGATACCAGACCACCTGGCCTGCCTCTTTTCAGGTACACTAAACCCTTTGACTTGTAGATCACAACAAACTATGGAAAATACTTAAAGAGATGGGAATACCAGCCCACCTTACCTGCCTCCTGTGAAACCAGTATGCAGGTCAGGAAGCAACAGAACTGGACATGGAACAACAGACTGGTTCCAAATTGGGGAAGGAGAATATCATGCTTATTTAACTCATACGCAGAGTATATCATGAGAAATGCTGGGCTGGATGATGCACAAGCTAGAATCAAGATTGCAGGGAGAAATATCAATAACCTCAGATATGCAGATGACACCACCCTTAAGACAGAAAGCTAAGAGGAATTAAAGAGCCTCTTGATGAAGGTGAAAGAGGAGAGTGAAAAAGCTGGCTTAAAATTCAACATTCATGCATCGAACGTGGACTGGTGATTCGTTTCACATATAATACACATGTTTCAATCCCATTCTCCCAAATCATCCCACCCTCGCCCTCTCCCACAGAGTCCAAAAGACTATTCTATACATCTGTGTCTCTTTTGCTGTCTCGTATACAGGGTTATCGTTACCATCTTTCTAAATTCCATATATATGCATTAATATACTGTATTGGTGTTTTTCTTTCTGGCTCACTTCACTCTGTATAGTAGGCTCCAGTTTCATCCACCTCATTAGAACTGATTCAAATGTATTCTTTTTAATTCTGGTATACTGGGATGAACCAGAGGGATGGAATGGGGAGGGAGGTGGGAGGGGGGTTCAAGATGGGGAAAACATGTACACCCAGGGCAGATTCATGTCAGTGTATGGCAAAACCAATACAATAATGTAAAGTAATTAGCCTCCAATTAAAATAAATAAATTAAAATAAATAAAATAAAAAATAAAAGTAAATCTTATGCCATAACATTAATTCCTGAATATAGGTTGGCTCCAAATATTAAATTAACCAGATAATTAAAAAAAAAAAACTCAACATTCAAAAAACTAACATCATGGCATCTGATGCCATCACTTTATGGCAAATAGATGGGGAAACAGTGGAAACAATGAGGGACTTCATTTTCTTGGGCTCCAAAATCACTGTGGATGCTGAATGCAGCCATGAAATCAACAGATGCTTGCTCCTTGGAAGAAAAGCTATGATAAACCTAGACAGCATGTTAAAAAGCAGAGACATTACCTTGCCAACAATGGTATGTCTAGTCAAAGCTACGGTTTTTCCAGTAGTCATGTATGGATGTGAGAGTTGGACCATACAGAAGGCTGAGTGCCAAAGAATTAATGCCTTTGAACTGCAGTGTTAAAGAAGACTCTTGAGAGTCCCTTGGACTGCAAGGAGATCAAACCAGTCAATCCTAAAGGAAATCAACCCTGAATATTCATTGGAAGGACTGATGCTGAAGTTCCAATAGTTTGGCCACCTGATGCAAAGGGTCAAGTCCCTGGAAAAGAATCTGATGCTGGGAAAGATTGAGGGTAGGAGGAGAAGGGGGTGACAGAGGATGAGATGGTTGATTGGCATCATCAACTCAATAGACATGAGTCTGAGCAAATTCTGGGAGACAGTGAATGATGGGGAATCTTGGTGTGCTGTGGTCCATGGGATCACAAAGAGTTGGACATGACTGATCAACTGAACAACATTTAAGCCACTGAAAAGGAAATTTGCAAAAAGTTTGGAGGTTATCTTCATGGTGTGAAGTATCTTATGGAAAAATTATTACTTGTTTCAGTTCAGTGTTTTGTAGAGTTAGGGACTCAGTGTTTTGTTTTTTTCTTTTCCCAGTGATATTTGGCACAATGAGCTATATGTGTTTTGGGGTTAACAGTCAGCTGCCGAGGCTGGTAGACCTTGGTTCCTGGTTGAAAACCAATTACAGAAGTCATTTCCTTGTAGACACAAACTAATCACTAACAACTGCATTGCATCTGTAATGTTTGTTAACTTTTTCAAAAAGTTTATTCTTGATTTCTTTTCCTGTGAACATTAAGTGCGCTGAGTCTTCTTCATTCCTTCCAACAGTCCGACACCTCACCTTCATAATTCCTTATATAATGTGAAAGCACAAAGAAACTGTTAAGGTCATGTCATCTCAAGACTCTCTCCCACCTTTTCATATTTTTTTCATCCTGAGAGCAGCCTAACTGAAAGTAAGTAATGCTCCACTGGACCAGTAGAAATGGCTGCGGGAGTATTTGTGATGGTAATGCAGGAGACAGAAAATATGTGGGTTCAAAATTTCGATCCCTGGGTCGTGAAGATCTCCTGGAGGAGGAAATGGTAACCCATTCCAGTATTCTCACCTGGGAAATCCCATGGACAGCGGGGCTGGCAGGTTTTAGTTCATGGGGTCGCCAGGGGCCAGATACGACTGAATGACTGAGGATCCACATTCATCCACAGAACAGAGCTGAATTCACATCTGCTAAATAGCTGTCCCCGCCTGAATGGAAAGACATAGCATAGAATGGATGTGACCTAGCCTCATGCTGCTAACTTTCAAGAAGATGTAATTCTAAGAAAAGAAACCTTTCCTCTGCCCAAAAATGTCATGTCTAGTAACTGCAAGCATGTATTCCAGAGTACTTCAAATGGTGGGAAGATGGGATTCCCTGGTGGTTCAGCTGGTAAAGAATCCACCTGCTATGCAGGAGAGCTGGCTTCGATCTCTGGGTTGGGAAGATCCCTTGTAGCAGGGAATGGCTACCTACTCCAGTATTCTGGCCTGGAGAATTCCATGGACTATAGAGTCCGTGGGGTCGCAAAGAGTCAGACATGACTGAGTGACTTTCACTTTAAGAGTTACAGAATGATTAGCAAGGCCTGCGAGGCACCCATGTGTTGTGTTGTGGATCGACTTATGCACCCCCCATCGCACAAAAAAAAAAAAAAAAAGAGAGAGAGAGAGGTTGGAGTCCTAATCTCAAGGCAAGAATGTGACCTTATTTTGGAGACAGAGTTTCTACAAAGGTTCAGTTCAGTTCAGTTCAGTTCAGTCGCTCAGTCGTGTCCGACTCTCCGCGACCCCATGAATCACAGCACGCCAGGCCTCCCTGTCCATCACCAACTCCCGGAGTACACTCAAACTCATGTCCACAGAGTCGGTGATGCCATCCAGCCATCTCATTCTCCGTCGTCCCCTTCTCCTCCCGCCCCCAACCTTTCCCAGCATCAGAGTCTTTTCCAGTGAGTCAACTCGTCTCATGAGGTGGCCAAAGTATTGCAGTTTCAGCTTTAGCATCAGTCCCTCCAATGAACATCCAGGATTGATCTCCTTTAGAATGGACTGGTTGGATCTCCTTGCAGTATAAGGGACTCTCAAGAGTCTTCTCCAACACCACAGTTCAAAAGCATCGATTCTTCGGCGATCAGCTTTCTTCACAGTCCAACTCTCACATCCATACATGACCACGGGAAAAACCATTGCCTTGACTAGACGGACCTTGGTCGGCAAAGTAATGTCTCTGCTTTTTAATATACTATCAAGGTTGGTCATAACTTTCCTTCCAAGGAGCAAGCGTCTTTTAATTTCATGGCTGCAATCAGCATCTGCAGTGATTTTGGAGCCCAAAAAAACAAAGTCTGACACTGTTTCCACTGTTTTTCCATCTATTTCCCATGAAGTGATGGGACCAGATGCCATGATCTTTGTTTTCTGAATGTTGAGCTTCAAGCCAACCTTTTCACTCTCCTCTTTCACTTTCATCAAGAGGCTTTTGAGTTCCTCTTCACTTTCTGCCATAAGGGTAGTGTCATCTGCATATCTGAGGTTATTGATATTTCTCCCAGCAATCTTGATTCCAGCTTGTGCTTCTTCCAGCCCAGCGTTCCTCATGATGTACTCTGCATATAAGTTAAATAAGCAAGGTGACAATATACAACCTTGACGCACTCCTTTTCCTATTTGGAACCAGTCTGTTGTTCCATGACCGGTTCTAACTGTTGCTTCCTGACCTGCATACAGGTTTCTCAAGAGGCAGGTCAGGTGGTCTGGGATTCCCATCTCTTTCAGAATGTTCCACAGTTTATTGTGATCCACACAGTCAAAGGCTTTGGCATAGTCAATGAAGCAGAAATAGATGTTTTTCTGAAACTCTCTTGCTTTCTCCATGATCCAGCGGATGTTGGCAATTTGATCTCTGGTGCCTCTGCTTTTTCTAAAACCTGCTTGAACATCTGGGAGTTCACGGTTTACATACTGCTGAAGCCTGGCTTGGAGAATTTTGAGCATGACTTTACTAGCGTGTGAGATGAGTGCAATTGTGCGGTAGTTTGAGCATTCTTTGGCATTGCCTTTCTTTGGGATTGGAATGAAGACTGACCTCTTCCAGTCCTGTGGCCACTGCTGAGTTTTCCAAATCTGCTGGCATATTCTACAAAGGTTATCAAGTTTAAATGAAGTCATTAGGGTGGGCCCTCATCCAGTGTGACTGGTGTCCTAATAAAAGATGAGAAATTTGGACATAGATAGAGATGCACAAGGGAAGAAAGATATGGGAAGGTTGGATTATGTAATCACAAGTCAAGAAACCACCAGAAACTGGGAGAGATCTGGAACAGACCCTTCCCTAGCACTTTATGAGGGATCGTGGCCCAGCACACACTTCGATACCAGGCTTTTAGCCTCCAGAATTGACAGGCAATAAATATCTATTTTTCAAGGTGTGTAGTTTATGGCACTTTGTTACAGCAGTTCACAGGAAGTAAATACAAGGGGCAAGAATATGAGGCCACCTATTAATAATCCTCCATTGGAATATGAATGGCCTCATTTACCTCTGAATGGTTGGCCCAGTGCCTGGAAGAGAAGATGCTCAATTTAAAAAATGTGTTGACGTGAATAATATGAACAGAAGATAAAGGGAAGTTCCCCCCTTGCCAATGCTGTGTGGCAAAAGCAGGTCACACATCATTCCGACAGGTGTTCTCTGGAAGAAAAGCAAAGATTCGATGCTGACACAGGGGAGAAGAGACAGCTGGATGGAAGATCCCAGCCAAGTGGAGAATGAATGGTTGATCTGAGTGAGGAGACTGGCAATGTCTGGGTTTGGGGTCACATCTCTAGGGTATCTGGAGGAAAATTAAGGTGAAGGAGATTACTATTAACCTCAATATGATATTTTGTTTTATTGGAGACTCAGGCTAGCAATGTGCTTTGAGTGAAGAAGGCACAAATGCCATTTACTCTGGGATTGAACATCATCCGATGAGGTTACCCCACTCATTTTAAAATGATTTCACTGCGTTAGCTCATTTGTCAGCCCCAGACTATTTGCATGAAGTATTTTCAGGTAGATATCATATTTCAACAGGATGTTCATGAACCATAGCCAATAAAAAATGGAAAATTAGCATACTGGCAGAGCTTAACTCTCAGGGAGGTAGACTCTTTAGTTCAAAAGCAATACAATTTAGCTAATATGGGATAATCTTAGAGCTTTCCAACACCAAGCTGACACATCTTCTGGGCAGGTTTCAGATCCACTCCCACAAGTTATTCACACAAGTCCTCCTCAAAGGAAATTCATTGGCTTCAATGGGTGACCAAGAATTTCAGGCTGTAACTGAAGTAGTAGTCTATCCCCAGACAGACTCCCATGGATGCAAATTTTCTTGAATCGGAAAATAATATTTACTATAGTTGCTATTAACATTTGTTACCTACTTACAACTCACTTGGTGCCTTTCTTACCTTGTCTTTTGAAATTATCTTACCCATCCAATATGAATGGACTTCTAGACAGAAATATTATGATTGCCATTTTATAGATCAAGCATTGAGGATTCACACAGGGCAAGTTACTTGCCCATGTTCATTCAGCTACTGAGCCAGAGGGTCAATATTTGAACCTCCATTTTCTGACTCCCAAATAGTCCCACTCTGAGTCCTCCTTCTAATTTATACGATCTCATTTACTATTAGCCAGTGTCCATCCTTCTTTACCATGATATATCTGTGTGAGATGTAAAGGTGAAACAGGAAGCCATCAGCTCTGGTTCTGGAGGTTATCTCTTCTTTCTTCTACTTACTCAGCAAATCTGTATAGAGGGCAGTAAGAACTGATATTATTATGATTAAAAAGACAAAAAATAACACAATCTCTGCTCCATAAGTTTATCTACAGCCACCATACATCCAAGATTTTTGAGAGTATAGTCCTAATTGTAAACTTTTAGATTACTTATTACTATTGGAGTGCAGAGAATAAAGTTACCCTCAAAGACAGATGAAGCCCAGGTGGTGCTAGTGGTAATGAACCCACAATGCAGGAGACATAAGAGACGCGGGTTCAATCCCTGGGTTAGGAAGGAGGAGGAAGAGGTTCAATCCCTGGAGGAGGAAATGGCAACTCACTCCAGATTTCTTGCCTGGAGAATCCCATGGATAGAGGAGCCTGGTGGGCTACAGTCCATAGGGATGCAAAGAGTCAGACATGACTGAATGAGATGCCCTAATGTATTAGGTAAATTACGGTACTTAGACCTCCAGTGTCTGGGAAAAAAACAAAAAGGCTAGAACAAAAAAAGAAACACCCTCAAGGAATGACAAGAAAGCTTCCTTCAAATAACCATAAATGCTGACAACCTTGATAGGCCAATCCGAAACAAAACAAACACTCAGGACATATGAGATTGGCTGCACTATAAACCCCAAAACCTCATATGATGGTTGTTACAGTAAAAGCAACCACAGTTTATTGAGCAGACTCTACATGTCAATACATTACATAAATTCTCCCTTAATCATTGTTTCCTTTTTTTTCAGGTGAAAAAAAACTGATCCTTAAAGAAGCAAAGGAAACTGCCCGACATGGCTAGTACATGATAGAGCCAATATCTGGGTGTAGTTTTGATGCTAAAAGATGTTGTCTTTCCATTGAATTGATTTTAAATTAGCACACATCCTAATCCTAATCTGACTTTTCTATCCAGACTGCACGTAGGTTATAAAACAAGGCCTTCATAACAAAGCATGAACCCTGCATTGGTAGACACCAGTCTTAGGAAAAGGAACACACTTGAAGAAGGGGAGGTTCCTCTCTCTTAACGGAAGATAATACAGGTGAAGTATTAGTAACATCTTACATAAAAACCAGAATGAACTTTTTGGCCAGTCCAATTCTTTATTTGTGGCAAGAATGTCTCATTTGACTCAACAGTCCCCAGATTTCAGTTCCTCACACAGAAAAGAAAAATTCGGAGACAGAAAGATCCCATCCTCAAAACTGGCTCGTTTGGAGACAGGGAGAAATTTCAATCATGCTACTTTTTGTGATTTTTAAGACTCACTGTAAGGTTTTGAGACAACAATATTTAAAAATTATCAGACAGAAATGGATAAAAGGAAAGTATTTTATTCACAGTCTTTCAGGGACCTACTGCCTTCACTTTCCTCCTATTCAAAACAGCAAAAATCAAAACAGCATAGAAAGTCAAATGAAAGCAAGAAAGAATACAAATGTTCCTGGTTCTAGTTCCATTTTATTTCTTTCCATTAGCGTCAAAATAAAGGGCAAATTCGAGAATGTAAAAGGCCCAGGCTCTTAGAGAATGAAGATAATATCTACTTTTCCTTCCTCGACACGACACACCGTGATATGTATATTTTATGGTGGTTATCCTGAAGCGATTAATTCATAACATGACAGAAGCAGCTCGCAAACAGACTTACAGCTTATTTTTAATAAGTGCTAATACATTTATGCCTTTCTTGCCAGACTCCCTTTCCACAAACATTTGGCTTCCCAGATTATATCCATGAAAATTAATGATCTGTCACTAGGCTTGCCTATGTCTTAATGAAGTAGTTATTCAGAGTGATTGAAGTCAGGTGTAAGAAACCTGTTTCTCCCGTGGATGATAAAGCCCTTTCCTCATTCTTTGCACACATTTAATTAGGCAAAAGCCAAAATAAATAATACTAATCACTGCCGCACAATGATTCTGCATATTTCAACAAGTGAGAAGGGTTTGTTGGGGTTTGAAAGCTCTTCTGCATGGAAAATGCAATAAACAGAAGACACATCAAAAATTCAAATGCATCTATAAATTCTTTGCTTTCTGAAAAGCAAAATGCATGATGCATACAAGTGAGCATCTTTATTGACCAACTAATAACCCACAGGGCTAAGTGCTGTGAATTAAAGGAAAAAGGGGGGATTTGACAAAGAGCAACTGAAGGTGGAAGGGGAGACCTATGCCACGTGGAGCGGTCAGAGAAGGCCCTCCAAAGAGATGGCTGTTGGAATTGAAATCCACACGCCACCAAGACCTGGCAAGAGGGGATATGGGGGAAGAAAGATTTATGCAGAAGGAACACAAAGTACAAAGACTCACGGGCAGAAGACTTTTGTCACATTGGGCATAATTTCTTAACCTTGACATGAGTAATATGTGGGGAC
Organism: Moschus berezovskii; assembly: GCF_049115385.1. NCBI lineage: Eukaryota > Metazoa > Chordata > Mammalia > Artiodactyla > Moschidae > Moschus > Moschus berezovskii. The sequence goes on along the minus strand of NC_142483.1, from coordinate 40,449,479 downwards.
GAATAATTCATGGGTGTTGTGATGTGCATGGTAGAATGTGCACTGTCAGTTGTTTAGGAGTGTCCACGGGCTCAACCCACTGCATACCAGTAGAACCCTACCCTCCTGAAGTTATGACAGCCCTCATGTTTCCAGACACTGCCAAATGTCCCCAGGGTTGGGGGGGTGTACCTCCCATGGTTAAGAATTACTATGTCAGGGCTTCCCTGGTGACTCACTGGTAAAGAATATGCCTGCCAATGCAGGAGACACAGGTTTGATCCTTGATCCAGGAAGACCCCACATGCCATGGAGCAACTAGGCCCATGCATCACAACTACTGAGCCTGTGCTCCAGAGCCTGGGGATGGCACCTGTTGAGGCCATGTACTACAGCTACTGAATCCCACGCATTCTAGAGCCACAACAAAAGAACCCACTGCAATGAGAAATCCGTGCACTGCAAAGAAGAGTAGCCCCAACATGTGCCAGCTGGAGAAAAGTCCGTGCAGCATTGAAGACTCAGCACAGCCAAAAATAAAAATAAATAACATTTTAAAAGAAGTTCTATGTTAGAGAAAAAGACGGAAAAAGCAGAAGACTTTCACCTACAGCAAAGAAGTAAAATTACCCAGGGCTAAGTTAGCCACACCAGCACTATTGGAAGCCTCATAACCTCAAAGATGCTGGTTGTCTGGCATACTGTAGGGTCCCATGTCTAATTCACAGGGACCAAATGTTAGCCTGACAAAACTAGAGACTTCATCACTGTCTCCAGGAACCAGGGAACACCGAGGTGCTCTATGCCCATGTCCTTCCTCAGCACCCTCACTAGGCCTTGGACCCACTCTTCCAACCTGAGACATGAGACCGGGCTCACCACAGCCTGCCTTCAAGAGCTCTGCCTTCCCGCTTATCAGTTAATGCCTTGGTTCTCTGCAGAAGAGAGAAAACTTACCATATCAGAAACCAAGAGAGCTGAACAAGCCAGGATTTGAGAATGGCGATGATGACTGTAGAAGGTAACTTCTCCGGGCCAAGAAAGAAGAAATGAGCAATAAGCACTCTGAAATTTAATGCACTCTTTCATATAAACCTGTCTTGTCAATTTTATTTATTTACAAAATGGTATCAGTTTTATTAAATATTAATACTTGTTCCATCATGGATAAGTATGAAGAAAAACAAACTCTAGTAGCATTCCATTAAAAACCATGGACTTATAAGAAAAAGGGAGGCAGAGAAACACAAGTCGTGAAACAGCAATGAATCACCCCAAGAAAGTTATCTTTACTCCAGGGTAAATTACTATTATTATTTTATACATATATATATAATTACTATATATAACTGTAAAATACACTTATAGAATATGTTGACTAGAAGCAGTAGAAAGGCTTATCTTCCCTCTGAGCCCCCAAACTAGACAATACTCCACAAAGCCTGTGCCAAGAAAAAGAACATTCCAGCCCTTTCTTTGAGAGGGTGTGAATTCATTAAACACATCTTCCATTTCTAAGTAAGTCTGTACGACTCAGCCATAAAAAGGAATGAAACTGGGTCGTCTGTAGTGATGTGGATGGACCTAGAGTCTGTTATACAGAGTGAAGTGAGAAATACAAGTGTCTTATGTTAACAAATATATGTGGAATCTAGAAAAATGGTACAAATGAACCTATCAGAGACAATGCAGAGAATGGACGTGAGTTCACAAGTGGGGCATAGGCGGGACAAACTGACATGTATACACTGGGATCAACATCTATACACCACCGTGTGTTCAACAGACAGCTAGTGGGAAGCTGTCGGAGAGCACAGGGAGCTCATCTCAGGGCTCTGGGATGACCTAGATGGGTCGGATGGAGTGGGAGGAAGGGGACACCTGTATACCTATAACTGATTCATTTCCTTGTACAGCAGAAACTAACAACATTGTAAAGCATTTCAGTTCAGTTCAGTCGCTCAGCTGTGTCCAACTCTTTGCGACATCATGAATCACAGAACGCCAGGCCACCCTGTCCATCACCAACTCCCGGAGTTCACTCAAACTCATGTCCATCGAGTCGGTGATGCCATCCAGCCATCTTATTCTCTGTCATCCCCTTCTCCTCCCACCCTCAATCCCTCCCAGCATCAGAGTCTTTTCCAGTGAGTCAACTCATCGCATGAGGTGGCCAAAGTATTGGAGTTTCAGCTTTAGCATCAGTCCTTCCAATGAACACCCAGGATCGATCTCCTCTAGAATGGACTGGTTGGATCTCCTTGCAGTCCAAGGGACTCTCAAGAGTCTTCTCCAGCACCACAGTTCAAAAGCATCAGTTCTTCGGCGATCAGCTTTCTTCACAATCCAACTCTCACATCCATACATGACCACTGGAAAAACCATAGCATTGACTAGATGGACCTTTGTTGGCAAAGTAATGCGCTTTGCTGGAGCAGCTGTGAAGAGATATCCCACGACCAAGGTAAGAGAAATCCAAATAAGACGGTAGGTATTTCGAGGGGGCATCAGAGGGCAGATACACTGAAATCATAATCACAGAAAACTAGTCGATCTGATCACATGGACCACAGCCCTGTCTAACTCAATGAAACTAAGCCATGCCGTGTGAGGCCACCAAGACGGGTGGGTCATGGTGGAGAGGTTTGACAGAATGTGGTCCACTGGAGAAGGGAATGGCAAACCACTTCAGTAAAGCATTTATACTCCAATAAAAAAGTAAATGGAAAAAATAAGCTCCATGTGATTTAGTTAAATTTTAAAAGTCTATAGACTTTTTTATAGTGCTATTTTATAGTGCTGTTTGAGTATTTTACTTACTTTCTTCTGTATCTTATTTCCCGAAAGCTGTAATTTTGTAAGGTATTTTATAAATAAGGGCTAGTACAAGTGTTACTTTATTCTGGGTAGGAGAAAGCTGATGGTCTTATTTTTATGTTTAACCTAACCCTTATTTAGCATTAATATGTTCCATGAAGTTCTAGGCATTTTACTCATCTGACTTCATGAGTTCTCACAACAGTACTATGAGGTGGGTTCTTATTTCCCTCAATTTAAAGATGGTGAAAATAGGCACAGAGAGATCAACTGATTTGAACAAAAGTTACACAGAGTTCCACAAATTCTAGGCAGGATTTGAACCCAACCAGAGCTGAAGAGTCAACCACTCCTCATATTGCTTCTCAAGGACAACTCAGAAGGAAGAAATACAAGTATCACTTGTTTGCTTTTCTTTGGATAGAATCAAGAAACGTATTTCTCATAAGAATTAAAAGGCTTCATTACAGAAATTAGGACTTTAAGGTAATCACAGGGAAAAAAATTTGCTGACTATTTGGTTTTAAAGATAGTATACCAGATTATGTTCATGCCTTGGATCCCAGTCTCTGAAAAGTTAAGGAAAAAACAATAACAGGCTGCTAATCATCAGTTGCCAACTATCATGAGAAATGGGGGCAAGGGGGCAATGGAGGAGGATGGGATGACCTCACAAGAGACCCTGTGGTCACTACTTCACTTTCTGGCAGCACCATGTTCAATCTAATGGAATCTGATATTAAACAGAAATCTTTGTGTACTCTGTTTTCCTGAACACTTCACTCTCAAGGTCATTAGACTGCCTGTATCTTTTCATTTTCCTCACTTCTCTGCAGCACAATACAGGGACATGCTACACTCTAGACAAGCACCCGGAGAGTGTAATTTCAGGTTTGTGTGCGTGGCCTCAAACAACAAAACGCATAGTTCCATTACTGACATAAACACATTTCCTGATAAATTGAAGCCTCTGGGCTTCCTGTGGGCAATGCTGATGTCACTACAGACTCTGAAAGAAAGAAAATTATTTGGATAGAAATTTGATTCAAAAGAGCATACCTGATGGAAAGATGGCACAGCTCTGCATGTATTTCTTTGGTCAGGTGTTGGCATAAAAAAATAGTTAGCAACTTTCAAGAGGTCCCTAATCAACAATCCATTTTTAATGCTCCTGGACTGTAAGTATGAAAATCTTTGTTTTTCCCCAATCATTAGGCACATGCTGCTGCTGCTGCTGCTAAGTCGCTTCAGTCGTGTCCGACTCTGTGCGACCCCACAGATGGCAGCCCAACAGGCTCCTCTGTCCCTGGGATTCTCCAGGCAAGAATACTGGAGTGGGTTGCCATTTCCTTCTCCAATGCATGAAAGTGAAAAGTGAAAGTGAAGTCACTCAGTCGTGTCCGACCCTTAGTGACCCCATGGACCGTAGCCCACCAGGACCCTCTGTCCATGGGATTCTCCAGGCAAGAGTACTGGAGTGGCTCACCACTGCCCTCTCCAAGGTACATGCTAGAAATATATAAATAAATGATTCTTTAATGATGCATTCATCCTTCAACCAGAGACGGAACAGGGGGAGTTTATAAGCGGATAAATCTATTTCTAGACAGAATAAGGGAAGAGAGTTTGCAGGCAGACAATTGAAGAAGAATGCTACAATCTTCGTGTAAAGTGGGATGAACCAGGTTGGACTCTGAAGCCCAGAAGTCCAAGACAAACTCCATTATTCAATTAACAAACACTCAATGAGTTGCTGCTTTTCTCTAGGAACTATAAGTTGCAGTATCTCACTTAATCCTCTCCCAAGGATCCTGTTACAAACATCGCTGTTACATAAAGACTTTTTAATCTTTAATCAGATTAGGGCCCAAATCTATGACAGACAAAGTCCCTTGCCCAGGCTCTGGGCCTTATAAAAGCCACATGTGGAATCTACCCAGATCTGACTGTTTACCAAGAGCTCAATAAATGATAGTTCTGGGCTGCTGATCGTAATGATGCATTTCAGCCTCAGTATTCCAGGCCAGCACACAGTTCTCAGTAAAGACTTCTGACTCAATGACTGCCTTGCACCTTTCACTCACTCTGAAAGCTGCCACAGTGAATCCCAGAGGACCATTCACTTACCCATCTGGCACCAGTCTGTGAACTCTTTGAAGGCACACCAGTCACTTACCTGGCTTCCCAGGTCCTGGCTGGTCCTGCCTGCAAAAGGCGGCTGGATCTGGCTTTGAAACTCAGATTTGAATCCTTGCTGTGGCACTTACTCAGGCATCTGCAAACTCTGTAAAGAGCCAGATAGTAAATATTTTCAGCTTTGCAGACTATGAGGACTGTTGCAAATGCCTAGAGTCTGCTGCTGTAGCACAGAAGGAGCCAAAGACTGTAATGAATGAGTCAGTGTGACTGGGTTCCAACCCAACTTGATCCATGGAAATGTGAATTTCATATCATTTACTTCTGTCAAGAAATGTTATATTCTGTTTTGGATTGTTTCCCCAACCTTTTGAAAATAATAAAAATGAAAAAAAATTTCTCAGTTCACAAACCATACAAACCAGGGGAAGTGCCCTACTTTGATGATTTCCATATTTATCAAGCATGTGACCTTGGGCATATAATACTGATACATCCCTTTGTGACTCAGTTTTATCACCTGTACAGTGTAACATCCCCCTCAGAGGGTTTTTGCAAAGATTCTGTTAGTTAATTTATGACAAGCACTTGGAACATCACGTGGCAGATGATGTATGCTCAATCAGCGCTGCTATCACTGCTGTTATACTCTATTACCTAACAAATGATTTTTTTTAATACATTTCAGAGTGACCAGAGTCCTGAGCCAAGGACAGGGCAGAGAGGAGCAGGCAATGATGGGAAGGATGAAGGTGGAAATAAACATAGAACAAGAAACCTAAGACACAGGTTAACCACGATTCACAAGAAAGAATGAGCCTCTCCGTGGGTTTCCCCTATAGGACTTGTTATGCAGTGTTCACAAAGGTGCATTGATCTAACCTTTCTCTCTTGGTAAAGCATCCTCTCGTGGTCCCCCTGCCTGCATTCCCCCACAGCATGATGGGGGTAGTTATACCACTAAAAAGGACAACTGTTGTTTTTCTCTTCCCAGTGTACTCACCTTTCTTCGGGTCATAGCATCTCCACTTTGGGGAAAGACCTCCCTCATGGTCCAGCTGACTTTCTACCCCTAGTACCAGATGAGAGGCTGTGAGTGACCCTGGCTGTGCCAGTCATTGTATTCCACCAGCCTGGCCACGGCCATGGGTCCAAGAGCGAGCTCTGATTTAAACCAGCTCAAGAAAAGCTGATTGAAAGATTTTGCTGGAGTTCCTCGAAAGGACTGATGCTGAAGCTCCAATATTTTGACCACCTGATGTGAAGAACTGACTCTTTGGAAAAGACCCTGATGCTGGGAAAGATCGAAGGCAGGAGGAGAAGGGGATGACAGAGGACGAGATGGTTGGACGGCATCATCGACTCAGTGGACATGAATTTGAGCAAACTCTGGGAGATAACGAAGGACAGGGAAGCCTGGCGTGCTGCTGTCCTTGGGGTCGCAAAAAGTCAGACATGACTGAGTGACTAAAGAACAACAACTTGGGAAAGAGAAAGTAGCAATGTAAATCTTGAGTTTCCAGAAGCTATTATCTGTCTTATGGAGGAACTGCCTCAGACAGAAGCCAAGGATATAAAACTGAATTCTGGGGGTGGGGAGAAGGGATGAGCAAGGTGACAGTGGAGAGACAGAGGGGAAGAGATACAGACAGTCTTTAAGGCCTGAATAAATCGCTTGAGCCCTGAGTCGAGCTATGGCTGAACAGGATTCCTGAACTTTCCTGGTATATAATCCATTAAATGCTTCTTTCAGGTGTGCAGCAGTTGATGTTGGAGTTTGGTTACCTGACACTCCATTGGTACAGCTGGGGTGTAACTAGGGGATAAGACTGTGCCATACAACTCTGGAATTAAAGCCTCCTGAGAACTAAGAATGACTTGGCCCAATGCTTTGAGATTAACTGAAGATGGTGTACTATTGATGATGCTGTAGGCCCTCGGTCTATAAGGTCTCCTGACTGACAGCCAGCCTGGGAGGTCTCTGCCTTCTCTTAACTTACCCCAGGACCTCAGAGGATCTTGACTAACAAAACCACAGCAAAGACTCCCAAGTTGCAGTGAATTCTCCAAGACGTTGGGCCTTTGATGTCCTTTTGGTTCCCCTGCATGTGTGCTCAGTAACTTGTCATATCAGACTCTTTGTGACCCCACGGACTGTAGCCATCCAGGCTCCTCTGTCCATGGGATTCTCCAGGCAAAAATACTGGAGTGGGTTGCCATGCCCTCCTCCAGGGGATCTTCCCGACACAGGGATCAAACCTGTGTCTCTTACATCTCCTGCACTGGGAGGCGGGTTCTTTACCACTAGGGTCACCTGGGAAGCCCCTGGCTCCCTGATTCACCCCTAAAGATGGAACACAAACAAATTCCTTTATTCAGCCCACACAGTTCCCCTTCCCTAAGTAATAAGGCTTTTAAAATTGCTGTAAACAAGTGTCAAAACTAGAGGCCCTCAACATGGAGAATACTCTTCTTATCTCAGCCAGCATCTAGTCATTTCAATATAACCAATCCATCCCCCAGACTAGTGGCTACATTTGAGAGTAGAATAGCCCCATCCCAGCCCTGACTAGGGGCCAGATTTCAAGCTCAGCCCTATTTATGTCCTTCACATACAAAGAAATCACCTTGACCCAAACATGGTCAACTAACAAGTCACTGTTTTCTAAAAGCATTCAGAGTAACGTTTTCCTAAAATGCTATCTCCATCAGACACTAAAAAGTAACCATTCCCCATAGTCATATAAGTATTTACAGTTTTCATATAATCAAAGCTAGGGAGAGGACTTCTTGAGTCTCTAATACAGTCAAGGGCCAAGCTCACTATAATGGAAGACGGCATGCATAATATGTCTCAAGCTCATTTAACTGTGGGGTTTTTTAGCTTGTTTGTTTGGGATGCCTAAGACATGTCTGCAAGTATCACATGGAAGACCTGTAAGAAAAGTAAGGGCTCACTGTTCAACTGTCCAGGTGAAGACACCTCTGAGAGGACAATGATGAAGAACTACAGTTCCCCGTGGTTTGCAAAAGAGCTGCTCTATTTCAACATCACCAAGTCTCACCCAGCTGGCTCACACCTTCTCTTCCCTCCGCTTAGTTGAATTCCCATGTAGTTCACCACTGGTGTTGATGATGAAAGCGACAGCTGATGCTTGGCCAGGAAAGAGCTGTCACAGGCTGAGTTCCCTGTGACCACAGCCACCCAAGTTGCCCTATCTTCCACTCTGGGAGAATCACAACATTCAATCCTTTGTATCATAGCCCCGCCTCAAATGCCCACAATCCAGCTCCCAGAGCAACAGCAAAACAGATGGAAGGATTGCTCCTTCCAGGTTGATTTTTATTGCTATTATGGTACCATTCGGTCTCATTCCACATCATTATATTTGATAACTGTCATAAACCTGAAATCACTGCTATTTGATTTCAGCACAAAAGTCATTCCCACCACTGAACCATGCCAGGCTCAATCAACAAACCCTTGTCAGCCTCCCTTCCGTATGCGTGGCAATAACTTGCCTCGTCATTCATTTCGAAAACTCAAGGCAAAGGCAGCAGGCAGGCGCTCAGCTGTCCTCAGACCCCAGGAGAAACACTCTAGCTCTCTCTCCTTCTCCCTTATGTATTTATTTCTTTTTGGCTACACTGGGTCTTCGCTGCTGTACACAGGCTTTCTCTAGTTACAGCGAGCAGGGGCTATTCATCATTGTGGTGCACTGGCTGCTCTCATCGCAGAGTATGGGCTATAGAGCAAGCAGGTTTCAGTAGTTGTGGCCTGCGGGCAGCTGCTCCATGGCATGTGGGATCTTCCCGGACCAGGGATCGAACCCATGTCTCCTGCACTAGCAGGCGGACTCTTTACCACTGGCCCACCAGAGAAGTCCTCTAGCTCTCTTTTTAAGGGAATATCACGACAAGGGGACAAGATCCTATTTAACCTACACTCAAATCTGGGGCTCTGAAGTTTACAAATAAGAAAATCGAAATATTTATAGTGTCTGATCAAGATCCTAGAAAGAAGTGATTTTGATCCTTCGATTCTATTTTGCTTCTTTTCAAAAACAGTGAATAGCTCAGTTGCTTGGGGTCTAGTCTGACAGAAGTTGTGGTCTGGGGTTCAATTCCCTGTTAATTCCCAGAGCAAAGCTCTAATCCCTCAGGCAGGATAAAGTGGAAAGTGGGAAAGGGGCCTTGCATTTTCACATGGTCAGAATTACTGTTATTTTTCACTACAGAGAAATTATTACTCTACATTATTATGTGTTTGGTTTGTGTTTATTTCTTTCTTGTCAATTTTTCTTCTTACAGAAATTCACTTAGGTTGAGATCTGTGGCAACATGAAGCCACTCCTGCAGGACCCCAACCTGCCCCAGAAACAGATTCATTTTGCTTTTCGAGAGCTTGAGAGAGATGTCATGAGGCTTTGCCAGCCCTCCTATCTGAACACAAAAGGTAAACACTGGAGGTATCAGCTACAAATACGAACTGTGCAACCAGATGGATCTGGATTTAAATCTGGTTCCCTCTACCTTCTTGTTGCAAGAACTGGGAAGAGTTACAAACCTCCCAGACAATGGTGCCCTCATCTCTAAAACGGGGATAATATTTGAAACGACCTCAGAGGCTTATGGGAACAAAGTGCTTAGCCCAGTGTCTGACACAGAGTAAGTAAATCAGAAAAGAAGGGATACGTAATTTTTCTTTTTTTCCTAAAAGAGTAAGAGCATAAACTCTTGATTCAGACTCTGAGTCCAAATTCTGGTCCAGTCACTTACTAGTTCTGACACTGTTGGGTGAATTCTTAAATATCTGTGCCTCGCTTTCCTTAACTATAGAAAATGAGAATACACCCATCACATCATGCTATGGGAGAATAAATAAATTAACTCATGCAGATGACTTAGTGCAGTAAATGCTATATAAGCACTATCTGTTACTCTCTAAATCCATGCCTCCAGCCCAATCAGCCTTGAATGCCAGTCTGACAGGAACCCACAAGTCAGGTATCCTGAACACCCCTGTTGTCTTGATGATTTAAGGACACAGCAGGTATCTAACCTGATTCAAGATGCTTAATGAGTGAAGTGAGACTTGGAGTCTCTCAGAGTGGGAAGACCAAGGGTGAGAGAGTCTGGAGGTCTTGGACTCAGTTTATGTATGTAGTTAGCCACATGGCTGCATGTCTGATCTAGAAAAGGACACTTACATGTAATGGAGCCTGTGGAGCTCACCAAACCCCCCCCCCCCCCCGGGGTGCACACTGCTAACCTGCAGCTTCTAGGAATGGTAGCTGTGGCAGTTCACCCCTGCCACCCTTGCTGCAAACTGCCCCCTGGCTTCAGGGAACTGCCTCACCCAGGGTCACAGGCCTTCTCAATGGCTGCCTTTCACTTGGGTACAAAGCCCTAGCCTCTCATCTAAAATACAGCACAAATGTATACATGCAAAACAGACTCTCAGATACAGAAAACCAATCTGTGGTTACACAAGGGGAGAAAGAATTGGGGAGGGGCAATTTAGGGGCATGGAATTAACAGATACAAACTGCAATGTATAAAATAGGTAAAGAATAAGAATATACTCTGTGGCACAGGGAATTATAGTCATTATCTGGTAATAACCTGTAATGGAGTATAATCTGCAAAAATACTGAACCACTAGGCTTTATACCTGAAGCCAACATAGAAATGTCAACCAACTATACTTCTATTAAAAAATAAAAGTCCCACCCTTCACCTTACTTTGTGATAACTCTGAATACACATTCAGCCCCAGGGCTCCCCTTAAAGGAAATGGAGGAGCTTCAGTGGCAATTCCACTGTAAAATAGCTATTTCTCTAAATAATGGAAGTTCATTGGTTTCTGACCAATAAAAACCACAGACCCTAAATGGCACATGAAAGAAGAGCTCTCACCGTCATTTGCCTAAAATTATCTAATTATCATGGGAACTATTTAATCTGCTCTGAGCTCTAAACATCTTTTCCTTCCAGAATGCATTTATCATGAAAAATCTAGTATTAGTGGAGTTTTAACTCGAGAATCCCAGCTGGTTTCTAATGCTTGAATTCAGGGTAATTTATGATACTATATTTCAAGCTAGATGGTTATATTAGAATACACAAATTCCATGAGACAGAATTTTGTTTAATTGAATTATTAGTGGACAGTTGCCTCCACATGAAGGAGCTCCAGAGACAGCGATGCTCCCAACCTTTCCTCCACCCTCATGGACAAAGGAAATAATAATGCCATGCAGGGTAGCAGAAGCTGTGAAGTTCTGGGGTTGACTATTAGAAAACCCACTTGCCTTACTCTTGTTTGCCTTACTACTTTGTCTTATATCTTAACTTGGATGGCTTACACCCTTATAGTATATAATAAGACTCTGAAATGAGAATTGTGACAAGATTATGACACTAGAATCCAATCTTGGCTGTCAGGCTGCATTTCTACTGAGGCTATGACATGACAATACTGGGGATGACAAATTTCTAGGGGTTTCCTTGTCATAAATAGGGAGGTAGAACCCAGTTTAGCATTAAGCACTCTGTTTAGTGAGTCTCTCAAGAACCAAAGTCTCATGGGGTTTTTGGAGTACAGAGCAAGTACAGGAGGCAGTTGAGAAGGAAAAAATCTATTGAAATTACTCTTCAGTTAAAACGGAAATTTTTTTGCTTATTAATTATTTTTTGGCGTATAGGTGATTCACAATGTTGTGTTATTTTCTGTTGTACAGCAAAGTGAATCGGTTACGCATAAATATAGATCCACCCTTTGCTTAGATTTTATTCCTATATACACCATTACAGAGTATTGAACAGAGTTCCCTGTGCTGTTCAATAGATTCTTATTCGTTAACTACCTTATATATAGCAGTGTATATATGCCAATCCCAGTCTCCCAATTTAGCCCTCCCCCAGCTTTTCCCCCCACCGGTAACCACAAGTTTGTTTTCTACATCTGTGATTCAGCTTCTATTTCATAAATAGGTTCATTTGTATCAATTTTTTAGATTTAGCATATAAGAGAGATTATATATTTGTCTTTCTCTGTCTGACTTATTCCACTTAATGTGACGATATGTAGGTCCATCCATGTTACTGCAAATCGTGTTATTTCATTATTTTTATGGCTGAATAAGATTTCGTTGTATATACGTACCACATCTTCATTATCTATTCTTTTGTCAACGGACATTTAGGTTGCTTCTGTGTCCTGGCTGTTGTTAACAGTGCTGCAATGAACACTGGGGTGCATGTACCCTTTTGAATTATGGTTTTCTCCGGATAGATGCCCACGAGTGGGATTGCTGGGCCATATGGTAGTTCTATTTTAAATCCCAAAGTATTCATGGAGATAAACAGGCTTACTGGCTACACAGGTTTTGTTCTAGGATAATCCCTGTTCTACACAACATACAAATCTCTTTCGCCTTCACTTCTATGGACCCCACACTCACAAGCAGCAGCGTTTCCCTCTGTTCCTGGTCAGATCACATTTAAGGAAAATCTCCAAACTGCCCGCTGGGAAGATTGTATCAATAGTGTAAGAGAGGTTCATCCAGTGAAAGTACTGGTCTCCCGAAGTCTGTGAAAACAATCCAAGTATTCTGGGAGAAAAATAAACAATAAACCTCAACCTGAAATCAGAGATTTGGTGGCCTGAGAATATGTGGGAGAGACGAAACCGAGTTAGTATTTATAAGATTTTTCCCTTCCTCATGATGATCCCAGGAGAAGGCAATGGCAAGCCACTCCAGTACTCTTGCCTGGAAAATGCCATGGAAGGAGCAGCCTGGTAGGCTGCAGTCCGTGGGGTCGCTAAGGGTCGGACACGACTGAGCGACTTCACTTTCACTTTTCACTTTCACACATTGGAGAAGGAAATGGCAACCCACTCCAGTGTTCTTGCCTGGAGAATCCCAGGGACAGGGGAGCCTGGTGGGCTTCCGTCTATGGGGTCACACAGAGTCGGACACGACTGAAGTGACTTAGCAGCAGCAGCAGCATGATGATCCCATGACAACTGGGGCTTGATGTGTATTTTGTGTTTTCTCAGGTGCTTTTGTGTCCCAATACCAGTACATCAAACTCGAGTCCCTATAGAATATGTGATTCCCCACTACATTCAATTCCATCTCCTAAAAGTCCACCCACTCCTCTCCATTCATACAGTCAAGCTTGCAGCATCTCTCTCCTGGCCTCAGGCAACATCCTGCTAGCTAGTACCCTGGCATCCTATCCTGCTCCCTGGCATCTCAGCCTCCATGCAACCATCTGAAAATGTTACCAGGTCCAAGCTTGCTCTGCTCGCTGAACAAGAGGCCAATGAATATGAGAGAAGAGGTGTTGAGGCAAGGAAGACAACTTTATTTATAAAGCCAGTGATGGAGAAGATGGCAGACGAATGTCTCAAAATAACTTATCTTGTCAGGGCCTGGATGCCAGCTTTCTCTATGGATCAGAGATAGGAGGAGGTGAGGAAACCAAGTAAAAAGGCCATTAATTTTGCAAATCCTAGAACAGCAAGCCTCAGACAGGGGGTATGTGTTAATTTCTTCTTTCCTGCCATCTACAGGTGGACAGTGTTCTTAACAAAGGCACTTTAGCTTAACAGTCAGGCAGAGGGGCAGGATTCTCTGAGGCAGGCCATTATGTGTGATTATAATAGCGAAAGCAATGGAAAGCAAGTCAAAGAAACAGCTTCAACGTGGAGTCAGAGTTAACTTCTACCTGCAACAAGAGGGCACTGTTACCGAAAGGCTGTGTCCTCAAATAGCTAGGAGCTGGCCTGGCACTATCACTATATATTAGAGTTGCTAGGAACTAGTCTCACCTCTAAAAAGGAGGCCTGACTTATAGTCCGGCTGACTATAAGTAATTTCATTCATCACCAACATCAGACAACGTGTGATGGACCAAGACAAAAGCAAGACCTCTCTGTCATCATGCCTGAACAGACAAAACATGAAAACTGCATGAAGCACAAAAACAGCCAAACCTACGCCATGCTCGTTCACACCCTGAATAATGATACTGCTGCTGCTTAAGTCACTACAGCTGCAGCCTCGATCATTTCCTCTCTTATACGATTAGACTTGTTAAGAATTCTAATCACAGAATTATGCCATTCTAAGACAGCACACAATCCAGATCAAAGTACCACATCCTTGAAACTTCTTCAAAGCACATAACACAGCCCCAGGTCTCTAAGTCACAGGTCCCCAGCTTCCAGTATCTAGTGCCTGATGATCTGAGGTGGGGCTGATGTAATAATAATAAAGTGAAGTCGCTCAGTCGTGTCCGACTCTTTGCAACCCCATGGACTGTAGGCTACCAGACTCCTCTGTCCAGGGGATTTTCCAGGCAAGAACACAGGAGAGGGTTGCTATTTCCTTCTCCAGGAGATCTTCCCGACCCAGGGATTGAACCCGGGTCTCCCGCATTGTAGGCAGATATTTTACCGTCTGAGCCACCAAATGTGCAATAAATGTAATGTATTTGAATCATCCCCAAACAGTCCCCCTCAACCCCAGTCTGTGGAAAAAATTGTCTTCCATGAAACTAGACCCTGGTGCCAAAAAGGTTGGGGACTGCTGGTCTGTGTCCTTTCTAACCCCTCCTTATAGAGACATCTCTGCCTCTCTGTGAGTATTTGCCCCTGTTGCCATGACCACTGAACCAGTTTCTGAAACCACAGGTGTGTTCTAGTGGTCTCTGGCTGTAGAGCACTGACCACTGCTTAGCTCAAAAAACACAGAGCTCTTCAACCAGACCACTTGGGTTCAAATCCCATTTCTGCCACTTACTCTCCAGCACTTACTTCCCAGGCCAAGTGACGCAACTTTGCTGTGTCTTGATATGCCTGTTCATAACACAGGCACGTTACTTCTTTCCATTTTTCTGAGAATTGGACAGTAATACATGTAAAGTACATAGAATACATTATAACACACAGTTGTATCATTTCAATAGGGATGTTCTTTACTACTTGAGCAGGCAAATAGACAGTTGCAGCTTTTTAAACACATGGAATGCTTGCCCAGAGAAGTAAAAGTTTTTTCACTTGGAAAAAAAATGCCACAGTCCTGTATCACCCACAGATGCTAAGACACCCATAAACATACATACACACAACAGCCATCAAATACACCATGACCCCTGTTGGCCCCCTGAACCTCTGGACAGTGAGTTACACTTGCAGCACTGGGGATATCACTTAGATATGCTGCAACAAACCCTTGGAATGACTGCACTCTCTCCTGCCTGAATAATGATATCAAGTTATACGAATCATTTCAATCTTAACAATCAGAATGTCACCAAGAAAAATATTCAACAAGATCCTGTTTAACATCTCTCTGATTACACTAGTGAAGACATCAAAATACCTTAAACGAGGACTTTTTTAGAAGGTGGTCATGAGAACAGAAATTAGACTGGAAGAAACTTTGATAATCACCTCTAAAATGCAGCTTAAGAAGCAATCACCAAAGATTTTCAAAATCTCAGTGGTGATTGAAGCTGCTGTCACATAAGAAATAAGGAAATAGGTCCAGAAAGAGAGGTCGTTTCATCATGCCCAGCTGGGAATGTAGTAAAAATGCTATTCAATAGATCACAACCTTTCCTATCACACTACATGTATTCACTACACCTTATTTCAACATAAAGCTAATGAATTTCAGTATGTGGGCTAATGGAGAATATATTCCATTTCTACAAACATGGTGGACTCTTCTACCAAAAATAAACAAAACATGGCAAGTACTTTTAAATCCTCATAAATTCAACATGATATTGCAAGAAAATAAAGAACACTGAGGCCAAAACTAAGTGGATAGAAGAACACTGAAGCCAGCTTTCAACTTTAGGACAACAGTTACATATGCTGAAAGGAACCACTGGTTTTCTTGTTCATAACAGGCTCAAAAGACCAAAAGACCAAATTAAGGGACATCCAAGGTCTTATATTGGACCCACCCCATCAAGCCAAGAATGCAAAGAATTAAATTATTTGAAAGTGGGTGAATTGGGGGCGGGGGGGAATGTGATTTCTATCAGCAGACTGCAAGGAAAATTGCCTTGCTAGAATTTTGATAGTGTGACAAATTCCCAGAATTTGTAAGCCACAAGCTAGCTTTCATATAAGCTCACAGCCTACATTCACACTCCATGGGTGACTCACCAAACCTCACACTAACAATTTAGTTTAAATTGCCCCCCTTCTGGTAGCACCCCAAGCACTTAGCAGAGAAGCAACTCAGATTTGTTCTTGGGATAATCCACCCTCATCCCAAGATCTGAGGAATCCTCAGTGGTAATATTTCAAGAAATTTCTCTCATAATTAGGATTGGTTAAAGACAAAAGTTTAATGACAGAGTCCAGGTCAGTGATTACCAGCGGCCAGAGGTAAATAACTTACTCAGAGTCTCTTAGGACAAAGATCCATCTACTTCTCAGAGCTACTGGTTGCACTCCATTGCTTCATGGGGTAATGAGATCCCTGTCACTAGACATAATTAAAACTCCAGGTAGGCAATAAAATATCAGAGATGTTACAGAAGGAATTCATGCTTTGGAGTTTGAAAGAAATAGTTCCTCCACTCTTTTGATTGATGACTTATAGAAAAAGTGACTCAATAAATATGTGCTTTAAAAATTTTTGTGCCATCAACAAATATGTATCGGGATGCCAACTTTATGAAAATTGTGGAGTTAAGTTCAGTTAGGAAGACAGAAAAAATGTAAGACCTCACTTTTTAAAAGTTTATAAGATTACCAGGAAGAGGAGTCATTAATACCTGAAAAGTTAAATAGCATAAAACAGTTGAGTTGTTACATACAGCAATGATATGAAATAGACCATGAATAAGAGCATATCTGGCCTTCCCAGGTGGCTCAATGGTAAAGAATATGCCTGCCAAGGCAGGAGACATGAGTTTGATCCCTGGGCTGGGAAGATCCCCTGGAGGAAAGAAATAGCAACCCACTCCGGTTTTCTTGCCTAGGAAAGTCCACAGACAGAGGAGACTGGTGGGCTACAGACCACAGGGTTGCAAAGAGTCAGACACGAACAAGCGAATAAGCAATACCCAGGAGCATGTTCAACTTCCAGATTTGATGCGCAGACACTGAGGAGACGGAAGGAGAAGAGCTCACTCAGGATCTCCCACATATCCCCCCAGGCCCCACCTCTATCCTGTCTCTATCTTTCAAGTCCATCACGTGGACACGAGGATACATCATGTATCCACATGAATATATCAACAGACACTTATGCTTCAGATTCAGCGAACGGGAAGTACAGCAGATCAACAACGCTGGGTAAGAGTGAAGTGAGGGTGTTTAATACTCTGGTGCCTATCTTGTGCATTCACTGCAAGCTCCCAGTGCTCATCTGTCTAGAACCCTCTCAAAGGTCTGGTCACTACTCCTCTGTTTTCTCCTTCAGTCTAGAGACGATAATGGTTCTCAGCTCTCACTAGTCTCAGGGAATTTTGTCATCTCTTCTTGGTTTTCCTTAACCTTGATCCCATCTTTGTAAATTGTCCATTTACTAAATAATCTTCAAATAACTCAATTTGAGTTTGCCTTTTGGTGGATTCCTGCTGACCTGGTGGAGAAAGAAGGATTTACTTGGTTATCAGGATCAGGGAAAGCTTTATGGATTGGAGCAGAGTCTTGGAGTAGACTTTCAACATTATTCTGTTTACAGGGCTTCTCCAAGAGTTCGTGATTATATTAGACACAGACAAGGAGTCAAAATCAAATCAAGAGACAATGATGAAGAAGCACACAGCCTACTGAGGATATAGTGGACCAAGATGATTTCAGGGAGAATGGTGTGTGTGTGTGTGTCTGTGTGTCTGGGTGTGTGTGTCTGTGTGTGTGCGCATGTGCATATGTGTGTGTGCGCACGCACATAGGGGACGAGAAAGGAGAAAGGCATCCAAAGAGTATTTACTGAGCTCATACTATAAGCCAAGCACTGTGCTAGTTACTCAGGAAGCAATGATGATCAAAACACACTGTCTGTATCTTCCTCAAGTGTATTAGTCACCTACTGCTGTGTAACAAATTATCCAAAGACTCAACAGCTTAAAACAACAGTGAACATTTTGTTCATTCTTCCACTCCTTTGGGGGTCAATTATTTCAGATTGCTTTAGCTGGGAAGTTCTTGTTTGGGTTTCTCATGAGTTTCCAGTCAAGATGTCAGCTATGGCTGCAGGCATCAGAAGGCTAGTTTGGAACTAAAAGATTGGATTCCAGAGTGGCTTATTAACATAGCAGATAAGTTTACTCTGGATGTTGTCAGGAGGTCCTGTAACATGGACTTCTCTCCGGTGCTGCTTGAATGTCCTCATGACATGGCAGCTGGCTTCCCCCAGAGCCAGTGATCCACAAAACAGCAAGGTTGAAGCCATAATGTAGCCCCAGAAGCCATCATCTGTCATTTCCTCAGTACCCTACTGGCCACAGAGCTTAGCCATGGTCCTGGTGGGAGAGGAATATATACAGACAGGGCTGTAAGAAAGGAAGTATCACTGGGAGTCATCCTGGAGATTGGTTATGACACAGAGCTTACAGCTTCTACAGTTAATAACAATCATACACACCAAAGGAATAATTATAACCTGTGGTCAGTACTACACAGGAAACCTACAGAAACTTTAGGTCATCCAAGGAAATGATCTGATTGAATTTGGCAACGGAAATGAGAAATGACTTATAACGCCAGTCACAGGGTGAGTTTAGAGCATTTGACCAGGAACAATGGGTGCTGGTCAAGTCTAGTTCTTATATACTAACTGTGTCTCCACCTGGAATTTTTATTTGTTACATTTCCAGTGGCAAGGAGCAGGGCAATCCTCAGAAACCTCTTTTTGCCCCTGATTCCAGCATTCTACTTCCACTTTATATCCTTTGTCTTTCCCTGCTGCTGCTGCTGCTGCTAAGTCACTTTAGTCGTGTCCGACTCTGTGCCCACCAGGGTCCCCCGTCCCTGGGATTCTCCAGGCAAGAACACCAGAGCGGGCTGCCATTTCCTTCTCCAATGTGTGAAAGTGAGAAGTGAAGGTGAAGTCGCTCAGTCGTGTCCGACCCTGAGCGACCCCACGGACTGCAGCCCACCAGGCTCCTCCATCCATGGGATTTTCTAGGCAAGAGTACTGGAGTGGCTTGCCATTGCCTTCTCCCTACTCTCAAACTACTCCCATCTTTCCTCTAGCTAACAGGTACAATTTTTCTCATTTCCCAACTTCTTCATGGCCATCCTAGTAAAACTGAGAAATAAAATGAGAAATAATCCATACACGTGGGATATATGTAGCATTTCAATCTCTCCACCTGGAAAAATGAAAAACACAGAACAACAACTAGATATCACACTAGATAGTATCGAAGATGCTAAGAACCAGACACCTGCCTCTCTCGGTTAAGTCAGATACTAGAACTGACCTCTGGCTGCAGAAACACCCAGAAGGGGACTCTGCCAGGCATGTAGCTGCTAATGTTTCAGTCTCATAGTGAAGAAACCTCTTAAACAAAATGGAAAGGCAGAAGTACAAGTCCTAGTGATGCTCACCAAGGATCTTCCCTACCTCTTTCCTTCCTCAAGAAAATAAGAGAGGAAGCACAGTCCAATGAGTCCTGTAGCTCTCCAGTTCAGAAATTCTCCCTGGGGGTGAGAGAGCCTTCTAAGGATGAGCCCATCAGAATCTGGAGGCAGGGGTTCTGCAACAGCTCAAATGACTGAATCATATTCAGCAGGACTTCCCTGGTGGCTCAGCTGGTAAAGAATCCGCCTGCAATTTGAGAGACCTGGGTTCAATCCCTGGGTTGGGAAGATCCCCTGGAGAAGGGAAAGGCTACCCACTCCAGTATTCTGACCCGGAAAATTCCATGGACTGTATAGTCCATGGGGTCACAAAGAGTCGGACACGACTGAGTGACTTTCACTTTCACTTTCACTTTATACCATCAGGTTTCTCTTATGACTCAGACAGTCAAGAATCTTCCTGCAATGCAGGAGACGTGGGTTTGATCCCTGGGTAGGGAAGATCCCCTGGAGAAGGGAATGGCAACTCATTCCAATATTCTTGCCTGGAGAATACTATGGACAGAGGAGCCTTGCAGGCTACAGTCCATGCAGTTGCCAAGAGTTGGACATGGCTGAACAACTAACACTTTCCCTGTTTTTCATAAACCATTAGAACCTATGCTCTTGCACTGTGGTTCTCAGGGTCTCATGCATCAGAATTACCAGCAAAGCTTCTCAAGGGACTTCCCTGGTGGTGGTCCAGTGGTTAAGATTTTGAGCTGCCAAGGCAGGGGACCTGGGTTCTATCCCTGGTCAGGAAATAGATTTCACAAGCTGCAACTCTGAGGTCACATGCTGCAGCTCAAGATCCTGCTTGTTGAAACAGAGATCGAGATCCTGCGTGCCATAACTAAGACCACGCACAGACAAGTAAATATATAAACACTCTTTTAAAAAAACTTCTCAAAACGCTGATTTCTGAACCCGAACCCCAGAATTTCTGATGCAGGGAGTCTGGGGTGGAGTGTGAAAATCTGTATCTCTACAAGTTCCAGTGATCTCATCTGGGGACCACACTCTGAGAAGCATAGCCATACGTCTGGTTATCAACATAGGTTACACACTGGAAGCACCAAGGGACTTTCAAAGTACAGATGACTCTTTTTATCCCCAGATATTCTGCTTCTGTTGGTGTGAGGTGTAGCCTGGATGCTGGGATTTTTCAAAGCCACCTCAGGTGATGTTCCCACGCTGCAGTTGGGAGACTCCCTGGTGCTGACCCACCCCTAATGCCATCAGACTATCCACTGGGGAACCTGCTCAGTGCTATACTGGTACAGAAAGTGCTCCCGGGAAACAGCGGGCACACGCTCAGGCTTCACCCTGCACTCTGATATCTCTGGATTTCAGGGGCACTGCCTCGGGCTCTGGCACTAGCTACTTTTTCCCATTTCATAAGATCAGCTCATCTTTCATCATTTCCTATCTTCTTCTTCCCTCCTAAGGTTTCATTTGAATTGGGTCTCTAGGCGAAAAGAAATATTTGAAAAGCACTAACATAAGAGAAAAGGCACTAAACTGAAAATCAGCAGGACTTGCTTCCAGTTCTGTCATCATTTAACCTCGCTGAGCAGCAGCTTTTCATGTGATCTCCCAAAAAGCAGCTAACGTTTGTTACCGTCATTTGTGGTGAAAAACACTAGTTTGCAGTCATATCAATAGTTGGCAATGTGCTTAATATGATCATCACTATAACCTATAAGTTAAATGATTCGAGTTCCTAGTTTATAGATGGCAGAATTATCGAAATTCTGATTCCTGACATCATTATGCCACCTTTAATGTCTTGTCTTTCATGATGCATGTGGATTTTTTTATATAAGGGGAACAATTTTTACAGGCTCCATCCCTCTCTAAGAATCTGGGACTAATCCCATTAGGAGCAAATTAAGTAGTATATTTATTTTTTTTATTTATTTCATCATGTGGGATCTTGTTTCCTGACCAGGAATCAAACCCAGGCCCCCTGCATTGGTAGCATGGAGTCCCAGCTACTCGACCAACACGGAAGTCCCTAGGGACGTCCCTAGGGGTGATTTAAAGGCAGTAGTTCTCAGAGTGTGGTCCCCAGACCAGAAACATTTCATCACGTGGAAACTTGTTAGAAATACAAACTCTCAGCCCCCACTCCAGACTTACTGATTCAGAAAATCTCCAACAAGGACCTCGGCAACTTGTGCAACCAGAGTGATACTGTTGTAGGGTCAAATCTGAGAGCTACTTATTAAGGATCTCTAATGCTGTGTTCAGGAGCTCTGTCACTAAGTAAACTTGGCAGTGCAACAATCCTGAAGCAGTCTCATGAAAGAAAAAAAGAAAAGTGAAAGTGTTAGTTTCTCAGTTGTGTCCAACTCTTTGTGACCCCACGGACCATAGCCCGCCAGGCTCTTCTGTACACAGGATTCTCCAGGCAAGAATACTGGAGTGGGTTGCCATTCCCTTCTCCAGGGGATCTTCCCAACCCAGGAATCGAACTCAGGCCTCCTGCATTAAAAGCAGATTCTTTACTGTCTGAGCCACCAGGGAAGAAGGCTCATAAGGGACTACAAAAACCAATTGTTAAATTTTCAGTAATTTTACAAGACAAGAATATTCATACCCTGGAAAATCGCACATACTATAAATCAAAGCACCCCACCTCTGCTCCCTCCACTTGCCAGAGAGCTAGTTTACCAGCACACAATTACCAGAAAACTCTGATCATGGATCTCAGTTCTCAAAAGTGGGCTGCGATCATATTCCTGTGGACAAGATTCTACCTTAAGAGGAATGAGTCCTGCCTTGATTATGCCAGTGGCCCTCACCTGCTCCATGCAAGGGAAAGTGGAGAATACACAGCCTGCTGCTGCTGCTGCTAAGTCACTTCAGTCGTGTCCGACTCTGTGCGACCCCATAGACGGCAACCCACCAGGCTCCGCCGTCCCTGGGATTCTCCAGGCAAGAACACTGGAGTGGGTTGCCATTTCCTTCTCCAATGCATGAAAGCGAAAAGTGAAAGTGAAGCCGCTCAGTCATGTTGGACTTTTTGCCTAGTTTGCTTAAAAACGTCATTAGCTTACCAAGGTTTGCAGAGAAGAGCACAAAAGCCCTCCGTGGTCTGCTTCTCACATCTGCTCCAGTTTCACCTCTAATCACCCGCCACTGCCTATCCTGTCTACACTGGGCTCCAATCACACTACAAATTATCTCCCATTCCCTTCTTCACTGTGCCATATCCACCTCTGGACCACTGTGCCTTCTATTCCCTCAGCCTGGAAATCCCTCCCTTTCTGTCCCACTCATGCTCCACGTCTGAACTTGAGTACTATCACCTCTAGGAAGCTGCCTTCATACCTCCCCCCTCCCTCTCAACACTTCCTGGGCCCATTCTTTGCCTTCCAGCCAAGACTGGGTAATGACATGCCCTTCCTCTGGTCTCCCAGGCCACTTGTAATGAATGCCCTTACCAAAATACGGACCACCTGTATAGCCAGTCATTGGCTGGCTGCCTGCCTGTCTCTGTAACTAGAATGTAAGTTTCTTGAAGGCACAGTTATGTTTTAGTCATGACAGTATCACCAGCATCTAGTACAAGGGCTGGTGCCAAGTAGGTATTGAACAATTGTTTATTTGATTTCATGAATATCATCCCTGGTTCTGGGAGCTATACGTCTGCATATGAACCCTTCCTAGATCTCCGAAAGCCACACCTCCTGATCTTCCATTCACCATCTTAGGTTTTCTTACATGAGCTGCTTCCCTGGACAAATCACCAATTAATCACTGCCATCCCCAACTGTATTTGGCCTGCCTAGAGATTTATTTTACCCCTAAGTTTACAGCTGGATAAGTATTTCTCCTGTCACACAAATCCTTCACCTCGGTCTGATGTGGATATGCAGTAATTTACCTATGTCTGTCCCCAAATCAGGCTGTCTTTAAGATCTAACACTCTATGATGCACGCACACCAGATTTTCCACCAGGTCACCTCCTATGCAGATTCCCAGCAGAATCATACACTTTTATTTACCAAGGACACATATTAGGAGGAACCTAGTAGCCCTATCCCTTTTTGTCTAAAAGTGGACACAGTTCAAATGTCCATCAAGAGCAGAATCATAAACTGAGGCATATTCCTGCAATGGAATACCACACACAGCAGTGACACAAAGGACAACTGTCTGCAACAAAATGAATAAATCACACAAACATGATGCATCATGAAAGAAGCCAGGCCAAAAAGCCCTTTCATACAGTTCATCTACGACATTTCAAAAACAGATAAGACTAACCCATGGCATTAGAACTCAAGACAGCAAGGAGTGAATGACTAGAGGATGTACCTGGGTCCTTCTGAGATGCTGATAATATACTGTTTCTTGATCTGGGGGCTGGCTATGCTGTTTTTGGAAAGCTTATTATAATTCAGTTGATAATTCACTGAAAACATGTTCATTTCTTGGTATGTACATTATTCTTCAATGAGAAGTTTTCATTTAAAAAGTTAAAATGTCTAAGGCACAGCGATGAATGCAGCGAGGGAGACAAAAATAATCAGGCGTGAATTCTCTGGTCGTTAGATGGTTAGGAAAGAGTTCAGACACATACATCTAGAAACAAAACTAACAATGTAAACCACTAGTTTAAGCCTACAAAACTAGCTAATATAATAAAGCAGAGCTCAGCATAGTGTGCTGGAGCTTATATAAGCCAGCTATACACCTGTCTTCCCAAGCCCATATTCAGTGACAGACAATAGGTAGCTTGAAATTAACCATGGTGGGAATATCTGTACCATAGAAACAGACAAATGCTACATATCAGGGCTTTTACCTAGAATGTTGGTTGTTAAACATTTACCAGCATGCCACTAGCTACAGAAACCTCAAATAGTACTGTAACTGGCATAAGCAGCAAAGTCTCAGCCTGTCTCAGCCCCACCATAACCCAGTGGCACAGTGATAAATAATCTGCCTGACGATGCAGAAGACTCAAGAGACTCAGGTTTGATCCCTGGATTGGGAAGATCCCCTGGAGAAGGAAATGGCAAAAAGCTCCAGTATTCTTGCCTAGAGAATTGCCTGGAGAGAGGAGACTGGAGGGCTGCAGTCCATCAGACACGCCTGAGGACCACACAACCAACAACTCAGTGACAAAGAATGCAAATCTTTTAAAAAAAAAAAGTTCTAAAACTAATCTTTCACAAGTTAAAAATAAAAGTACCCATAAACGCTAGCTCTGGGATGCATCGCCCTACTGCCCTCTAGCGGTAGTTAAACTCTTGCATGCTTTTCTGGAAAGAAGATTCAATTCAATCACACCAGGCATAGCACAGAGCCTTTGGTTTACTTTATGATGCCTATAGCTGAGTATCATTGATTCTGCAAATTTTCGAAATTACAGAGGAATAGAATTGATAGGCCATATTAATATACAAAGTATCAACATTTCTCTGGCCAGAATATGCAAAGATGGGGAACAAAGTATCATCCAGAGAATAAAGAAGTCCATCTATCATACTCTGGGTACAAGCCATACTCGGCAATCTAGTCTAACCCAGGATGCTGTTCACAAATTCACAAGAAAGCTCGTGAAATTTCAGAAATCCTACAACCTTGTAAATAATGCATTTTGTTCTGTGAGAATCATATAGTAAATAATACATCTGACAGAGAATCTGAAATCCAGAACAAAGAATGAGATGGGGTGGGGCGGGGGGTGCAGAATCACAGGTGATCTGAACCACACGCTCAAAGCAATGCAATATTACTGACATTAACATTGCCAAGTACATAGTGTGTTTCTGAAAATAAAGAAGTAGAAGGGAAAAAAGGGGGGAGGAACAGCTTTCATTTCTTAGAATTAAAACAGAGTCTCTATGTTAGAATTATGCAAAAATAATAATAATGCAAAGGAAAGCATTGTCAGAATGTATTTAATCCCTTAGTTTGCTGATCATCATGGTGCCTAGAAGAGTTTGGGAAACAAACTACAGCCAGCATATGGGGGAAGAACAGAGGAAAGTCAAAGTGGCCTCCAAGCACGAACGACCAGCCCCAGCTCTCCAAATCTTCCTGCATTTGGAGTATTCTGAGCACTTTCATCCAAGCCCCAGGGCTCAGCTCAAAACACAATCTGGTGTTCTTTTCACCATTCTAGGTCACTGAATTTTAGAAGATATTGCATCATTTTTTTTTTAGCTGACAAGAAACCAAACAATGAAGAATAGAACAATATTGCTATGGTTTCTGAAGCATTCGCAGTCTGCATTTTTAGGTGGCTAAGTGGGTATGATGGGTGATAGCAAGTATCCTTTTGGCAGCCCAGAAGCCCTCACTTGATTTTTTTTTTTTTTTTTTGCCTATGACCAGGCTCCTGGCCACCAAAGGGGCATGTGACTCAGGTCTGACCAATCACAGCACACCACTGTCCTCGATAAAATGAGTGACCACAAGGAACCCTGCTCAGTGTTCTGTGGCAGCCTGGCTGGGTGAGGAGATTGGGCAGAATGCATACATGTATACGTATGAGCGAAGTCCCTTTGCTGTTTACCTGAAACTATCACAACACTGCTAATTGGCCATGCGTGTATCTGTGCTCACTCACTTAGTCGTGTCTGACTCTCTTTGCGTCCCCATGGACAGTGGTCTGCCAGGCTCCTCTGTCCAAAGGATTTTCCAGACAAGAATACTGGAGTGGGTTGCCATTTCCTCCTCGAGGGATCTTCCAGACCCAAGGATCAAACTCACGTCTCCTGCACTGGTAGGCGATTCTTTACCACTGCACCACCTGGGAAGCCCTATACCCCAGTAAAAAATAAAAAGTAGGAAAAAAAATCTGGTTCTCTCGAGCCCTAGGTTTTTCAGTTACCAAGTAAGCAACAGAGAAAGGATTGTGGTTAGATCCTCAGTGTCTAGAGAATGTGGCCTGAGGTCTTCCCCAATGACTTTAAACACAGCCTTTCCACAGAATACTTGAAAGCCAGCTCTCCCTCCCCCAAAGGTAGCCTTCACAGATACAGAACATTCTTCTCAAACTTGACAAGGAAGATAAATAAAATGGCTCTTCATATGGCATTAGGTACCATCTTCAGCCTCTGTATTCAATGATAGTAATAATGTGATTCATATGAATTGAAACTTACTGCCATGACCTAGCTATGTCATGGACAATACAGTTGCCTGTGAATTTGTAAGGCATTCCTGCCATACAGATTAAGCCCCAACATGTTTAAGGAACAGATTATCAACATGGCAGCCCAAATTACAAAAGAAGTCATCAAAAAAAGATGATGGGGTCTTGCTATGCTTTCAAACTCCTAAATCCTTGATATGACCAGTTCTTAAAAATGAGACTGAGCTTGTGCTAACTTGAATATTAAGTTGAGGTGATATTTTGGTCTCTCAGTCATGAATACTTTACCGCCCCCACCTGAGCTACACAGATTTTGCTAGAAAAAATGAGAATACTCAATATTTGTGAATCAAACCCATAGAGTTTAAAACTGCAAAGTAACTGTCTGCCATAGAAATCTTTGCTATTTATGAATTCACGCTCCAGTGTGACACCATGGTTTTGAGAAATAGAATGGGGAAACAGATGAGAAGGTGTTAGAAATATTAATGAGTGCTATGAATTCTCTTGCATTTCTCAACCTCTATTTTGGAGGAAAGGCAATAAGGCTTCCAATTTTATCCTGGGCTTAAATGCTCTGCATCTCTAGGTCTCCTAACGACTTCGTGAATGACTATTAAAATGACTACAGGACCAGACTTTCAGGTGGATAATGTTACCAAGGAAACTGCCTACCTACCATCCCAGTACGTCTATTTCAGATAGAGCAGACAATTCAGCCTGCATGCCTTTTTGTCCCATAAAAAACAAAGCTAGGAAATTGTTCTTAAAAAGTTTTACATTTGCAACGTCCTATAGAAAAGATGGGAACTTTATAATCCGTACCCAATGGTATATCCACCCTGCCAGGTAATTTTTTTCCAGAATCCTATAAAGGCACTTACATCAATAGAGCCGTAGGGAAGAAGAAACACAAACAGCCATGGCTGGGGACTCCTAAGAGACCCAAATCCACTGTGACCTGGAAGTTGCCCAGCCTGCTTCCTACCTGGATTTTTAACTTGTCCACTCAACAAAATGGAATTAAAAGCAATCCTTCTACAGCTGTAAAAATGACAGTAAGCTCTCCTGTGCTTTCTCTTCATTTAATTGTACAATAAATTTAATATGGAATAAGCTTCTTCTTTGTGCTCTTTTCACAGAGGCTTTCAAATAAATTGGAGACACCAGTAGATAAATCTGACATTTTAAACTTCCAAGCTCACTTGCATCATTCAGGTGGATTTTTTTTCACATGTCCTCTCTGGATGATGGAAATCTGCTTCAGTCATTTTCTATCACATATGTTAACTCCTCTGACTTAATTCAGGAGAGCTGTGTAGTAGTTAAAAATAATTCCAAGACTCCTCGGGATCAGGCCCATCTCTGGCACTTTCACACTGTAGATTTAGACACTTATCTTTTCTTACTCTCGCTCTTCTCATCTACAAAATTAGGATCTCTACCGCAGTATCATAATTTTGTTTGGGGTTCATATGACACTATGTAAATATTTATATGTGATCACTTAAATGTGAACATTTTTTAAATTGAAGTGTAGCCAATTTACAGTGGTATGTTAGTTTCAGGTGTATAGCAAAGTGATTCCGTTATAAAAAATGAATACATGTGTATATTATTTTTCAGTTTCTCATCCATTATAGGTTATTATAAGATACTGAATATAGTCCCCTGTGCTTTATGGTAGCTCCTTGCTGTCTTTTTTATATACACAAGTGTATATCTGTTAACCCCAAGCTCCTACTTTATCCCCGCCTTTCCCCTTTGGTAACCACAAATTTGTTTTCTACATCTGTGAGTCCATTTCTGTTTTGCAAATATGTTCACTTGTATCACTTTTTAAATTCCATGTATAAGTGATTTCATGATACTTGTCCTTCTCCATCTGACTTACTTCACTTAGTATCATCCTCTCCAGGTCCACCCATATTGCTGCAAATGGCATTATTTCATTCCTTTTCATGGCTGAGTAATATTCCCTTGTATATACATATACCACTTCTTCTTTATCCATTCATCTGCTGGTGGACATTTAGGGAGTCTTCCAGACTACAGGATCACTTGTGACAGTGTGTGGAGACGTTTGTGATGGTTAAGGCTGGGGTGATGCTATGGGCAGCAAGCAGGAGAAGCCAGGGATGCGGCTAAGCATCCTACATCACAGACAGGAACCTGCCACCTGGGCCAAAATGCCAACAGCATTGAGCTCAAGAAACTCAGTTGAGGGCTTCCCAGGTGGTCCAGTGGTTGAAAATCCACCTCGCAATGCAGGGGATACCAGTTCAATCCCTAGTCCAGGAAGATTCCACATGTCAGGAAGGAACTAAGTTTGAGCGTCACACAACTACTTTGCCCCCATGCCAAAATTACTGACTCCTGCACACCCTAGAGCCCGTGCGCAGCAACAGAGCCACCCCTACTTGCTGCAACTGGAGAAAGCCCTTGTGCAGCAACAGAGACCCAGTGCAGCCAAAACTGAACTTTAAAAAATGTTAAAAATAAATAATAGACTTTATTTAAAAAAAAAAAGAAAGAAACTCAGTGGAGAAGGAATGAAAGAGCAAGGGAAATAGATTAACAGGACTTTATTTTTTTTAAGTCATGATACATCTTTATCTGGGTTACTATAAGAGTCCTGATGAGGATCCCTACTCTAGCCTGGTGGGGATCTGAGAAATCTTCCTCTTGTTACTATTCTCATGGAAGGAGTCTGTCCAGCCTTGTATGTGCCACTGATTTCCTTATATTCAACTCTCTACCCATCCACTCATCCTGCCAAACATCTACTTAATCTAGCTTTCACCAAGCTTCCAAGTGAGCGCTTGTCATTAAAGATAAGAAACTCAAACCAGGGCTCTGTAATAACCGAGAGGGGTGGGATGGGGAGGGAGGTGGGAGAGAGCCTCGAGAAGGAGGGCATGTGTATACCTGTGCCATTCCTGTTGATGTTTGGCAGAAACCAACACAACACCGTAAAGCAATTATCCTTCAATTAAAAATAATAATAAAAACTCACCCTAGCTGCCATTCACAAAAAGGGTCCCTCACATCCAGATGCTGTTGGTTGAAGACAGAAATACAAGCAGCACACACACATCAATATTTCACTCTGTTGGGTGACCTTATGGAGGTCATTGTACTTCTCATGTCCCAGTTTCTTTGCCTACACTGTCTGCACCACAACTCCCATCACACTCTGAGATGCAGCCTGGAAAAGCAGTTGGGAGCATGGATCCCGGAACCACCACACTGGGTCAAACCCCAGCTCTGTACTCTAGCTGTGCAGCCTACACCCCATTATTAAGCTTCTCTGAACCTTCTCTCTTAAACTGTGAAACAGGGCTGACAAAAGCATCTGCCTCATGCAGTCATGAGGATTACATAAAGCACTTAGATTATGCTGGGAATGTAGGTTATCATCATTATTTTGGTCATCATCACCATCTCAGATATATAGGGAGAATAATATGAAATTAAGGAGACCTTGTACCAAACAGAGTTTTTTTTATTAGCTATTTGGTAAGGTATCCAATTTTAAATATATGTGAGTGTTTTTTAACCTAAACTGGAGTCAAACATATGTTCACTAATTATTCTCTTTGATGTTTATAGAAAGCTAGCTCATATGTCAATATTATTTTAAAAGTACAGCTCCTTCTGTTCATTGTAAATCGGGGAGAGAGGGAAATGAAAAGCTGCCATTAAAATGCCTAAGTGCCAAAACAGTATAGTGGTATTTGTGCAGAAAGGTTTGAAGGAATAAAAGTGATTCCCAGTCTTGTCTTAACTGGTTCAGTACTGTATTCTTCCAGTTGTTTTAATGGCTCCTTGCTGGCAAGAATGGAAAATTCAAATGCCTTGGTCGAGCATTCTGCCACATGGCCCAAGAGACATGGAGTACAATTTATCACTCACCTGCACTTTTATCTGAAACATTTTCCTGACAAACTCTAAATATAACATTCACCTTCCCTCTGCTGCCGCTGCTGAGCCAACCAGTGCACCCGAATCTCTCCCCTCCTAAACTCGATCAACCCTCCTGTCAAATGCCCCCTTTGCCACGAAGGCTTCCCAGAGGACCTCATCTCCTCTTTCCCAAACCTAAAAGCACCTTTTCTTCCTTTGAATTCCCAGCATGTTCAACTTACACCCGGTAGGTGCCTCGAAAGCAGTGACCCTAACAACACAGCACAGGGTATGGGGGGCAGAGGTTTCCAAGTGAGCTGGAAAAACGATTCTTGCAATTCCCACACTAATCAAACATGCGGAATTCAGAAGAGCAAGAAATCAATTCTGAATTCGTAATCTGGGGCTTGCGAGTCAAAGCAATTCCCTCTGGTTTAATCAATGGCTGAATCGCACTGTTCGCTTCAGGAAATAAGCACACAAATCCTACCCTCTCAAAAGGAGGAAGTAAGCTTTTGCTAGTAGCTTTAGGCTCATGGGTTCATAGAATCGGCAGGCTTAGAAAATCAACATGCATGGGTGCTTAGTCATTCAGTCATGTCCAACTCTTTGCAACTCCATAGACTGTAGCCTGCCAGGCTCCTCTGTCCATGGCATTTCCCAAGCAAGAACACTGGAGTGTGTTGCCATTTCCTTCTTCAGGGGATCTTCCGGACCCAGGAATCAAACTCGCATCTCCTGCATTACGGGGGGATTCTTTACCACTGCGCCATCTAGGAAGCCAGAAGGTCATCAAGTCCTTTCCAATATTTATACTTATCGGTATTTGCAGACCAGGGGGCTTCTTGACACTAGAAAGGTAAAATGTTAGTCCCCTCCCCATTTCTATTTTTGCTGGACCTTTCCACGTCTGTATCATCAGCTGTTCTGTCTCTCATTCCTCCCATTACTTCACTTAAAGATGAGTTGCTCTGAAAGATCACTGGTAATACTCATAAAATATAGTCCTGTTACTTTTCTTTTCTTTCAAAGGAGCATGATAATTGCAAACTGCAACAAACGGAGCTGAAAATAACTCCCCAGGCAGTTGTGCATTAGGAATTAGATTAAAATGAGCCCAATTTATTTTTAAATGACCTGGTAATTTGTAGGAAAGATTTAAGCTGCTTAAATTTTCATCAGTAGAAAACTGGGAGGCTTGTGAAAACCAAACATTTGCTGGTCACTGGGGTAAGAGAATGGACCCTTTCCCCAGAAGCCAGAGAGGTAGCATTGATGAACGGTTTCCAGACTTATGTTCAAATAGCAAGAGGAAAGAAGAAAAACGTGATTTGACATGCATCTAATCTGCTTTAAATGTCTAAAAGAAAGCAAGTTCAATGTCAGCTCGCAATTACAAGTGCCAAAATCTGTACTTGGAAGTAATTTTCCCAGTATAACTAATTAGACTTTGAAATCAAAGCCCTAGGAATTTTTTTTTTTTTGAGGCTTCTCAACTGCTTGCATCATGGCATGAAGGATTGGTTCTCAGCTCAGAATATGAAGGAGGAGACAGCAAATTTCTCTCAACACTCATTGCTGCATGGACTTGGGGATATCCCAGCCAAAACTCATGTATCTCTGCAAAGATGTATGCTCCCTCCTACCTCACACTGCAAGCTATGGTGGTGAAGCTGCTTTTGCATTTAAGATAACTGGCAGAATTTGATGAACTATGGTGCCAAAGATGCTAAAAAATATACACTAATCCAAATGAGCTTGTCCCTCCTCTTGGGAGGAGAATATTACAATTCTTCTAACCATTATATACACGTGTATTAAGTCGCTTCAGTCGTGTTCAACTCTGTGCAATCCCATGGACTGTAGCCCACAGTCTCTGTCCATGGGATTCTCAAGGTGAGAATACTACAGTGGGTTACCATGACTTCCTCCAAGGGATCTTCCAGACCCTGGGATAGAACCCCCATCTCTCACATCTCCAGCATTTGCAGATGGGTTCTTACCACTAGTGCCACCAAGGAAGACCACATATAATATATATTTTAGTATAAACAAAAATCTTTCAAATGAGTCATCTACTAGCACCATTCTTTAAACTTAACATATATGAAATCTTTTTGTGATTATATATGTATATATATATATATATATATATCTCACCACTAATCATCCTTCTCCTTTTGTTTTATATCAACCACTTCTCCATGGATTAAATCACTGTGTATAGACAGACAGACAGATGGATGCATATGTACATATACACAGAGATGCATAGACACACATATTTCATGCATTCAGAATCAAAACAAATAGGTTAGTTTGTCATTGATACATCACTCAAGTCTTTTCATCGGCCACTTTAGGGAGAAAGATGTTAATATGAGTCATTGTTTTAAAAAGGAAGAAAAAAAGAGAAACTTCCACAATCGTATCCTGAGACAAAAAGCATAAAAAGCAAAAATATACAGTACCTCAAACATGTATCTACAGGTAGTGGAAATATGCCAGGCTTGAGTGGGGGGTAGAAAAGTTTCAAAGACATACACACTGCTATATGTCAAAGACAAATAGCAGAAATTAGAACAACACTGCAAAGCAGCTATACTTCAATTAAAAAAAAAAAAAAGATGAGCACGGCATTGTGCCAGATGTTTTCTGTTTGTGCCTCCAGAAACCCTTGCCCACTTTAATCCAGAGCTTTGTCTGAAAGAGGTTTATAGATCTATACCGCAACGGTGGACTCCAGTACCCTTTGGTTCCTGGCCATGTTTGGCCAGTGGAAGCCCCAGCAAGAGACCAGAGGGACAAGGAGGCAGTTCCCTGCTTCATTACCTAGCATAGGTTAGCTGCACCCCCTCCCCCAGCCCCCTGCAGAGCACTCGACCTGCAGGCCTGCTGCTTACCCAACTCTCTATTTCCTGGTTCTGGATATCTGTGTCCCCCGATTCTCCAGACTGGGCATTCTGATAGCTCCACTGTTTAGATCCATGTTCCCTCAGTATCTCTTGTGGTTTCCTTATGCTCTTCCCAAACCTTTGTAATTAGACTTCTCTGTAAATACATGTGTGTTTAGTCACTCAGTCGTGTCTGACTCTTTGCAACAGTGTGGACTGTAGCCCGCCAGGCTCCTCTGTCCCTGGGATTCTCCAGGCAAGAATACTGGGGTGGGTTGCCATTTCCTTCTCCAGGGGATCTTTCTGGCCCAGGGATTGAACACATGTCTCCCGCGTCTCCTGAACTGCAGGTGAATTCTTTACCACTGAGCAACTGCAGAAACAACCGTCTGTCAATAAACCTTCATCAAACTACCCTAATTCTGCTTTCTCCCACAGCCAGACTGAGACAGGTGACACTCCTGCCCTCCCAATCTTCACAGTCTGGTCAAAGGAAAGGGATGGTTTCCATTTAACCCTAACAGCTGCTATGAAGTAGGTGCAGAGGCATCCATAATCAGGAGGAGGAAGGGACTGCTTTGAGTCAAGATCTAGAAAGGTTTTGTGACGCTCACTCAAGATGGACCTTTACGGAAGACAGATAGGCAAGACCAGGGGAAGAAAGAATCTTCACACAAGGTGAAGGATCAGACCCAGACCTGAATGGCAGTGAAGGGCAGGCAGTTTGCAAAGGCAGCTGACACCCAGCATGTTGAAGGCAAGGAGAGAGAATCAGTTCAGTCAGTTGAGTCGCTCAGTCATGTCCGACTCTCTGCGACCCCATGAATCACAGCACGCCAGGTCTCCCTGTCCATCACCAACTCCCAGAGTTCACTCAAACTCATGTCCATAGAGCCGGTGATGCCATCCAGCCATCTCATTCTCAGTCGTCCCCTTCTCCTTCCGCCCCCAACCTTTCCCAGCATCAGAGTCTTTTCCAGTGAGTCAACTCGTCGCATGAGGTGGCCAAAGTATTGGAGTTTCAGCTTTAGCATCAGTCCCTCCAATGAACACCCAAGATTGATCTCCTTTAGAATGGACTGGTTGGATCTCCTTGCAATCCAAGGGACTCTCAAGAGTCTTCTCCAGCACCAGAATTCAAAAGCATCAATTCTTCGGCGATCAGCTTTCTTCACAGTCCAACTCTCACATCCATACATGACCACAGGAAAAACCATAGCCTTGACTAGATGGACCTTGGTTGGCAAAGTAATGTCTCTGCTTTTTAATATGCTATCAAGGTTGGTCATAACTTTCCCGCCAAGGAGTAAGCGTCTTTAATTTCATGGCTGCAATCAGCATCTGCAGTGATTTTGGAGCCCAAAAAAATAAATTCTGACACTGTTTCCACTGTTTCCCCATCTATTTCCCATGAAGTGATGGGACCAGATGCCATGATCTTTGTTTTCTGAATGTTGAGCTTCAAGCCAACCTTTTCACTCTCCTCTTTCACTTTCATCAAGAGGCTTTTGAGTTCCTCTTCACTTTCTACCATAAGGGTAGTGTCATCTGCATATCTGAGGTTATTGATATTTCTCCTGGCAATCTTGATTCCAGCTTGTGCTTCTTCCAGCCCAGCATTCCTCATGATGTACTCTGCATATAAGTTAAATAAGCAAGGTGACAATATACAGCCTTGACGTACTCCTTTTCCTATTTGGAACCAGTCTGTTGTTCCATGTACAGTTCTGACTGTTGCTTCCTGACCTGCATACAGGTTTCTCAAGAGGCAGGTCAAGTGGTCTGGTATTCCCATCTCTTTCAGCTTGAAAAGTGAGTCTGGTACCATGTCTTAAAGATCTTTGAACTTCTGGCTCAATAATCCTTATATGCTCTATTCTGTAAAGAATGAAAATCTATCGAGAAACTTTATACAAAACAAGAGATCTAAGCCAAGCATTGTAATTATGTGTGAGTTTAGTAAAGCTTTATCCCAGTAGATAATAATCTTCATTAGATGAGGGGCCATGTCTGCTTTGTTCTGCTGTGCCTAGTACCTAGTGCAGAGCCAGGGACATGTTATATGCTTAATTAAAGGCTGATGGATGGATGAATGAATACTTGAATACCTGAAGATATTTCATCTAATAGAAGATATTTCAGCTTCATAAAACTGGAGAAATGCCGTGGAGGCTGGAACTTGAACTAAGGTGTGATCAATGAGGATAGGATGGAGACTAAGAATGAGACAGACAATCTAAGATCTCCTGGTGACAATCACATCGACTGCATCCACCCACTTCACATTGCCTAACTTCAAGCACAGCCAGTTCCTCATCACTACATAGGCGGCTTCCACACAAGATGAAAACTGTCCATGTTCAACACTTAGGGATATACGAAAAAAAAATATAAATCAGACCCTGAAAGAACCAGTTATAGAAATAAAGTCTCATGAAAGAGAAAATATACAAAACCGTTTTTTATTATGTACTAAATTATAAGGACCTACTTTCAGGGTAAAACCTCAGGGGGAAAAAAAGGAGAAATCAAAAGGTGAGCAAATTTAGGAAAGTAAATTTAGTAAAATTATGTGAATGGGCCAAGGTTTCCCAGAGATTACTCAGGTACCATGGGTGAGCCTGTACATGAATTTACATACTAAAAGAATAGAATTAAGCATAACTTTCTCATTTTTGTTTCAAAATTTGATCTATTAAAAGTAGAAAATGGTAACAATTCACTGTAACTACTACATGGTTTAGCCTCTGTCTCAAGTACCATACTGTGTATCTTTCATAATCTAGTTAAATTTAATCCTCAGAGGAGTTCTCTACCATTAATATTATAATTGCCACTTACAGTTGAGAATTTGAGATGTTTACAAGTTAAGCAAATTTCCCAGAATGTTGCAACTTTAAACACACACAGCCATAAGGAGACTTTAAGTCTGGATGATTCCATAGCTGGGCACTGCATTTCTAAATTTCTCTAAGACTGTATATGTGCGTGTGTGCGTGTCTGTCTGTCTGTGCCTGTATGTCTGTGTGTCTATATGCATTTGTGTGTGCCACATGTTCAGTCATGTCTGAATCTTTATGACACCATGGATGGGAACCCACCAGGCTCCTCTGTCCATAGGATTTCCTAGGCAAGAATACCAGAGAGGGTTGCCATCTAATCCTCCAGGGGATCTTCCTGACCCAGTGATCAAACCCACATCTCTTGCATTCCAGCACTGACAGGTGGATTCTTTACAACTGTGCCACCTGGGAAAGGCATATGCCTTTGTCCATGTGTTTAAAAACATGCATGAAATTTTCAGAGTCAAAGGAAAATAAAACAATGCATCCATTTTTCATTGTCAGCCAGTTGAAAACTGGCAAAGAATGGATTGAAGCCACAGTTTTCCCAGCATTCCCTGGGGGAGGGTCAAATGCCAGGAATCCAAAATAGTTAACAAGCTACTAACTCAACGTTTATATTCTATAACTTCCACTCCTTCAATATCTTTAAAAAGAAATCTTTCACAAACTAATCGCCACCAAAACAATTAAGCCGATACTACAAGAACTCTTAGTATAATTTATATATTTGCTGAGATAGTAATGTATCTTTTCCTATCACGATTTTCCCTCAGGCAAAATGAAGCAAGTACAACACATTTTAAAGTCATTCCACAGATCAAATCACTCAGAGATATGATATAATTAGTCTTATGACAGGACGTACTTAATTAAATTAAGGAGGAACAATTCATTAAATGACAAAAAGGAAGAAAACATCAAAAATTAACATATCGTTAACATTAATATGTCAAAGTGGGAATGTAATTGCGGATACCTATATTCAAATAGATAGAACTCTCACAAAGAATAAAAATTTGCCACTGAGAGAGCATTCACGCCACAGTAGAACCAGAAAATCTTTTAACTTACAGGAACAGAAAACTATGGATTCCCTTGAGTTTCTGTGAAGCATTTTACAAGAAAAATTTAATAAGAGAATATCTATAATCTGACCCAAGGAAGATATTCTTGGTGCATTTTTTTTCCCATAAAAGCTCTGTCTTTGTATTTTTGAGATTCTGTGCTCTTGAATAATAGATTCAGTGTTCTTAGCCACAGTTTTAGCACAGTAGAATCTCAGTTACTCACAAAAGATGAATTAATGTCCACAGAGGACAATTTTAATAACCATAACCAAGCTGGCTACTGCTGAGGAGTGCTAATGAGTCAAGTTTGCAGAAGCCTAATAACACAAACTACACATTAATCACAAAGTGAAATGATATGCAAGCAGAACTGGAAAGAACCAGGAAGAAAGGAAAGCTCTAACATCTTTTATTTGTTTACAAATAAAATTTTTAACATTATTTCCCCCAAGAGGAGCACTTTAACAAGTCCAACACTCACATAAAGCTTTTGTTTTGTTTTTTCTACTCTTCTCAACTGCTTTACAGTACCTCTAATACTTTTCTTTCCTGTTATTATTCAAAAGATCATTGAAAAGAACCCAGCTACACATACCCTCACAAAACAAATACAGGAGATTTCAGAAAAATAAATAGGAAATCAAGGGAAAAAACTTAAAGATGCTTTAATAGAGCAAGGATCTCAAATAACAGTATTAATAAAATAACTATAGTGGTGGCAGCAGCAGGAGTAGAAGTCACAGTCTATAGGGATTTTCCTTAAATATGCTTTTCAATGAGGTATAAGGTTGACTGACAGGAATTAGATAAGAACTAAAGAAAATAATCTTAATACAATAAGCAGAATCACCACCCTACCGCCTAAAAAAGAATGATCCCATTTAAAATTTAAAAGATGGACAAAATACAGTAGATGAATGCCAACAAAGAGAAAGTAAATCTTCTGGATAAAATACTCAGAAATGAAAAGTAGAATAGAATATAACTCAAA
Source organism: Moschus berezovskii (assembly GCF_049115385.1). Taxonomy (NCBI): domain Eukaryota; kingdom Metazoa; phylum Chordata; class Mammalia; order Artiodactyla; family Moschidae; genus Moschus; species Moschus berezovskii. The sequence continues at coordinate 40,411,117 of NC_142483.1, read as the reverse complement.
AGTATAAATAAAATAAGCATGGGGCACATTTTATAATATAAATGAACAAATGATAACAAAATTAAAACAATTATAATATCTATGAACCAAAAAACATTGAAGTAGCACTCATAAGGTAGAAATGTGCTGTCAATGAAATATCAAGCAGTAAAAATTATAAGATAAAATAAAGAACAATTTAATCAATTAAGTAGATACATTTGATAAATATCTAATTCTAAATCCTAAATATAAAAAAATATATACTTTGCTTTTAAATACTAATAAAATAAACATTACTATTGACCATATAAGTTGAAGAAGACATCTTATTAAATTCTAAAAGGTAGAAATTTAAAAGCAATGTTTTGGCATGGTATAGGAATATTTAAACGGAGAGGGCAATGGCACCCCACTCCAGTATTCTTGCCTGGAAAATCTTATGGACAGAGGAGCCTGGAAGGCTGCAGTCCATGGGGTCGCTGAGGGTCGGACACAACTGAGCGATTTCACTTTCATTTTTCACTATCACGCGTTGGAGAAGGAAATGACAACCCACTCCAGTGTTCTTGCCTGGAGAATCCCAGGGTCGGGGGAGCCTGGTGGGCTGCCATCTATGGAGTCGCACAGAGTCGGACACGACTGAAGTGACTTAGCAGCAGCAGCAGGAATATTTAAAATTAATAACATCAGAAAATAGTAAGTCCCTTTCACTTAAAAATTAAGTAAATTGCTTTTAAACAACTTTTCATTAAAGAGATGTTCAGTTCAGTTCAGTTCAGTTCATTCACTCAGTCATGTCCGACTCTCCGCGACCCCACGAATCACAGCACGCCAGGCCTCCCTGTCCATCACCAACTCCCGGAGTTCACCCAAACGCACACTATTTCTTTAAAAAAATAATAGACAACAGCTAATACAGTACACAGAGGAAAATTCAAAGCTTTAAATACATTTATTATTAAGAAACAAAGAATATAAAATAATATATTGGACAAATGACTTAGAAAATTTTAAATATATAAAGAAAAACAGGATACCACCAACATAAAAAGCTAAATTAATGAGGCATACAGAAACCAGTAGAACTAATAAATGCATTCCAAAACATCCCAAAAGATCATTCTTTTAAAATAAAACAAACCAATTAATAGGAAAAATTTGGATGCCATAAAACACACAAGTAATAATTAAGAGTATATTACCTTATATGGAGAATTTTTTTAATGCTAAAATTCAACTTTGCTCAGTTTCATCCAAGTAAGCTCTACAATTTAGATGAAACTGAAAACTTTCTAGGAAAATAAGTTACGAAAACTAAAAGAGATTTTAAAATGTAAGGAATTCAGTGTTCCCCAATATTTTTTTAAAGAAATAGGTGAAGGTATCAAACTGAAACCCTTGCTTAACTTCCTCACCCTACCCATCCCAAAATAAAACCCAAGGCCAGATTAGTTTGTCAGGAAATTTTAAAAGACCCTTAAAATAAGAGCATTTCCAAATCAATATAAACTACTTAATTTTTTAAGGGAAACTACCAACTTTATGAAATAATTATGAATGCACAGACACAAACTACAGAATAATCTCACTTGCTACTTTTAATACAGAAATTCTACATAAGATGGTAAATAAGTTGGACAAGAGAGAAAGAGCCTGAGTGTGCCTCTTCCCAAGGACACAAGAAAATTTCAACTATTTACATAGAAATGTAAGAAGTGTATTTGTGAGAATGATCTGAATGCTAGCAGAAAAGATTTTCCACCTCTGAAGATACAAAGACAGGTGGGAGGGGCAGAGACATGCTATAGTCAAACTCGCAAATGAGAGAATAATTATAATCAGAAGTTCTCCCCAAGGAACAAGGAGTCAGAGCCTCCCATAAGGCTCACAAACCCAGGGGTCCTATACCAGGGAGAAGAGTCCTCAGAACAGATGGCTTCAAAGGCAAGCAGGACTTATTCAAGAGAGTCTGATGGCCATAGAAAACATTACAGTCTTAAAGGGTATGTGCAAAATCTCCCATGTTCTAAGACCTAGCACAGAGGACCCTGAGTCAGCTCACTTGCTGAACTTAGACAACTTACCAGAGAAGACAACTCCAAACCCCCAGGAAACAAGTTACTGGCAGCGGTCATTTTAGGTAGCTTGAGCTACCATGAAGACACAGCCCTGGCAAGCAGCTTTTTGAAGTTCTCTAACATATTGGCACTGGGGGGCTTACCCATTCAACAGGGGCCAGCACCAGTCCAACCAAGGACCACTGGTCTTCACACCCAGCCAGCCTAGGATACATTCCCACCCACCAGTGGGCTGCCACCAGCCCAAGTCCCCTGGGACCTGCAGCCAATCACATTAGGACCCGGCCTCACCCAGCAGTCGGCAGACTCCATGATCTTCCACTAGGTCATGTGTCCAGCCTTGCCAGGACCTGTCAATGGGTGAGTGAATAAAGAAGATGTGTGTGTACACACACACATACATACACATGCACACACAATGGAATATTATTCAGCCGTAAAAAAGAATAAAATCTTGTCATTTGTGACAACATGGATGAACCTAGAGGGTATTATGCTAAGTGAGACATGTCAGGGTAAGAATTACTGCATGAATTCACATACAAGTCAAATCTAAAGACAAACGAATACAGCCAAACAGAAACATGCTCATAAATACAAGGAACAAATTTTTGATTGGCAGAGAAGAGGGGAATGGGAATAAGAGTGAACTAAATAAGGGAGATGAATAGGTACAAACTTCCAGTTTTAAAAATACTCATAGGGATATAATATACAGGATAGGGAAGATAGCCGATAATACTGTGACAACTTTTATGATGACAGATGGTAAACAGACCTACTGTGGCAATCATTTTGTAGTATATAAAAGTATCAAATCAATGTTACACAACTGAAATTAATATAATTTTGTAAATCCATTATACTTCAATTTTTAAAAATGCTAACATTCAGTGTTATGGAAGTTTCACAGAAATACAAATCTCCTACACTCTTTTAGGAGTGAGTGAGTTCACACTCTGAAGAGAGAGAAATTAAAATTATCATGATCATTAAAATTGTTTGTGGTTCAGAAATACCACTGCTAGAAACTGTCTTGCTGCTGCTTCTGCTAAGTTGCTTCAGTTGTGTCCGACTCCGTGCGACCCCATAGATGGCAGTCCACCAGGCTCCTTTGTCCCTGGGATTCTCCAGGCAAGAATATTGGAGTGGATTGCCATTTCCTTCTCCAAGAAACTGTCTTAAGGGACCACAAATACAAAAAAGATTTTTCTGAACAAGGCATTTGCTAAAATGTTGCCTGTAATAAAGAAAATTTGGAACAGTATGAGACAGTTAAAATAACTATGGCACACACACATAAGGACAATATTAGTAAAAGTAGCTGAGTGCTGAAGAATTACGCTTTTGAACTATAGTGTTGGAGAAGACTCTTGAGGAGACTCCTTTGGACTGCAAGGAGATCAAACCAGTCAATCCTAAAGGAAATCAGTCCTGAATATTCATTGGAAGGACTCATGCTGAAGCTCCAATACTCTGGCCACCTGATGCAAAGAACTGACTTATTGGAAAAGACACTGATGCTGGGAAAGATTGAAGGCAGGAGAAGGGGACGATAGAGGATGAGATGGTTGAATGGCATCACCGACTTAATGGACATGAGTTTGAGCAGGCTCCGGGAGTTGGTGATGGACAGGGAAGCCTGGCGTGCTACAGTCCAAGGGGTCTCAAAGAGTCAGATGCAACTGAGCAACTGAACTGAACTGATTAAAAATAGCATAGAAGAATATTCTATATTACAGGAAAATGCTCATTATCAACAGGTAAAATTTAATCATAGTCTAATCCTACTTTGATTTTATCATACTCAGTATACTATAGTGGTGGATACATGTCAATACTAGATACATTTCTCAAAATCCATAGAATGTAGAATACCAAGTTGGAACCCTAATGTAAACTATGAGCTCTGGGTAATAATGCTGTATCAATATAGGTTCATCAACTGTAACAAATATTCCACTCCAGTGGGGATGATGATAATGGTGGAAGCTTTGCCGGTGTGAAGCCAAGGGTATGTGGGAAGTATCTGTACTTTCCACTCAATTTTGCTAGGAATCTAATGCTGTTGTAAAAACTGGTCTATTTTTCAAAAGTTTTTTTTTAATGGTACAAATGAACTTATTTACAAATCAAAGAGAGTCACAGACATAGACCACAAGGGAGAAAGGGGGAGAATTGGGAAACTGAGACTGCCATATATACACTACTACATATAAAACTGATTAGCAGTAAGGACCTGTTGTACAGCACAGGGCACTCTACTCAGTACTCGGCACTGACCTAGGTGGAAAAGAATCAAAAAGAGAGTAGACATGTGTGTCTGTGTAACTGATTCACTTTGCTGATTCACAGCAGAAACGAATACAACATCATAAATCAACTCTAACAAAAACTGATTTATAAAAGTTTTCTAAAGATGGCAAGTAAGCTTCTGAGAAGACGCTCCATGTCACAGATAATCAGGAAAAAACAAACCACAACAAAAGGAGATACCATCATACACCTACTAGAATGGCCAAAATCCAGAACTCTGACAACACCAAACGCTGACAAGGAAGGAGAGCAACAGGAACTGTCACTCACTGTGGGTAGGAATCCAAAATGATACATGTTGCTACAGTTTGGTGGTTCTTACGAACTAAACGTGCTCTTTTATCCATTCACTTATTTTTTTTCTCTTTATTGTAGATTTTATTTTTTATTTTTTTTACATTATGGTATTGGTTTTGCCATACACTGACGCCGGGTGTACATGTGTTCCCCATCATTTATTTTTTAGTTGGAGGAAAACTGCTTTACAATATTGCGCTGGTCTCTGCTGTGAAAGTGAAGTCGCTCAGCTGTGTCCGACTCTTTGCAACCCCATGGACCATAGCCTACCAGGCTCCTCCGTCCACGGGACTTTCCAGGCAAGAGTACTGGAGTGGGCTGCCATTTCGCAAATCAGGCACGATTATACAGATGTCACCTCCCTCCTGAGCCTCTCTGTCCTGCCCCATCCCATCCCTCTAAGTTATCACACAGAGCCAAGCTGGGCACCCTGTGTTATATAGCAACTTCTCACCTACTATCTGTTTTACACATGGTAGTATATATATTTTGATGCTACTTTCTGCATTTGTCCCACTCTTTCCTTCACCCACTGTGTCCATGCCACACAGTCAAGCAATCACACTCCTTGGTATTTACCCAGGGGAGCTCAAAACTTGTATCTGTGCAAAACCTCCACATAAATGTTTAGAGCAGCTTTATTCACAGTCTCCCAAACTTGGAGGCAACCAAGATGTCTTTCAGTAGATGAATAGATAAACTGTAGTACACCCAGACGATGGAATGTTATTCAGCTCTAAAAAGAAAAAAGCCAACAGGCCTTGAAAAGATACGGAGAAAACTTAAATGCATAATATGAAAAGGCTACATAGTGTAGGATTCTAACAATCTGACATTCTGGAAAAGGCAAAACTACGCAGACAGTGAAAAAGATCATTGGTTTCCAAGGGTTAGAGGAAATGGATGAATGAACAGGCGGAGCACAGAGTATTTTTAGGAGGGAAACTGCTGTATATAATTTTATAATAGATACATGTCATTATACATGTGCCCAGTAGAACGTACAACACTAAGAGTGAACCGCAATGTAAACTATACACTTTGGATGATAACGATGTATCAAGGTAGGCTCATCAGTTGCAATGAGTGTACCACTCTAATGGAGAATGTTGAAAATGGGGGAGGTTTTTAGGATATGGAGTCAGGGAATACATGGGAAATCTCTGTAGCTTCCACTTAACTTTGCTGTGAAACTAAAACTTCTCTGAAAAAAAGTTTTAAAAACCCTACATAGTCTACTAAGAAAGATAATCCAGCAACACCCTGAAAGAATACTTGTTGAAAATCAACAATTCAAAAAGAAAATATGATCATATAAATATATTCTTCACCTAAAACATACCTCAGCCCAAAGTTGATATCATGCTCAACAATGAAATGCCAGTGGCATTCTAACATAATTCCAGAACAGAAAAAAAGATGCCCACCTTCCCTAGCTGGATTTGACACTGTACAAGCCAACGAAATTATACAAAAGAAAAAATTAGAATAACGCAAACTAGAGAGTCCCATGGACTGCAAGGAGATCCAACGAGTCCATTCTAAAGGAGATCAATCCTGGGTGTTCATTGGAAGGACTGATGCTAAAGCTGAAACTCTAATACTTTGGCCACCTCATGCGACGAGTTGACTCACTGGAAAAGACTCTGATGCTGGGAGGGATTGGGGATGGGAGGAGAAGGGGACGACAGAGAATGAGATGGCTGGATGGCATCACCGACTCAATGGACATGAGTTTGAGTGAACTCTGGGAGTTGGTGATGGACAGGGTGGCCTGGTGTGCTGTGATTCACGGGGTCGTAAAGAGTCAGACACAACTGAACGACTGAACTGAACTGCTATCTTCAAACAATATCACTCACACACCTAAAAATCCAAATTACTACAAGCAGTAAGAAAACTCTGGAAGATAAGAGCACATAAAATTTAGAAACAGCAGAGTTTATTTTTTGGGGCTCCAAAATCACTGCAGATGCTGATTGCAGCCATGAAATTAAAAGACGCTTGCTCCTTGGAAGGAAAGTTGTGACCAACCTTGATAGTATATTAAAAAGCAGAGACATTACTTTGCCAACCAAGGTCCGTCTAGTCAAGGCAATGGTTTTTCCCGTGGTCATGTATGGATGTGAGAGTTGGACAGTGAAGAAAGCTGATCGCCGAAGAATCGATGCTTTTGAACTGTGGTGCTGGAGAAGACTCTTGAGAGTCCCTTATACTGCAAGGAGATCCAACCAGTCCATTCTAAAGGAGATCAATCCTGGATGTTCATTGGAGAGACTGATGCTAAAGCTGAAGCTGCAATACTTTGGCCACTTCATGCGACGAGTTGACTCACTGGAAAAGACTCTGATGCTGGGAAAGGTTGGGGGCGGGAGGAGAAGGGGACGACAGAGAATGAGATGGCTGGATGGCATCACCGACTCTGTGGACATGAGTTTGAGTGAACTCCGGGAGTTGGTGATGGACAGGGAGGCCTGGCGTGCTGTGGTTCATGGGGTCGCGGAGAGTCGGACACGACTGAGCGACTGAACTGAACTGAACTGAACCTTTATATATAAACACAACAGTTTGTTAGAAGATATAACGTAAGAAAACACTGCATTCACAACAGCAACACAGAAGACAAAATGCCTAGAAATAAACCCAACAAGAAACATATCAAACCAATTGAAAGAAAACTCTGAAATGCTTTAAAAAGTTGATGAGGCTATGGAAGCAAACACAGTCATACACTGCTGGCAGAAGCATGAAGCAACCACACACAAGGAGGGAAGTCGGACAACATCAGTCTTAATGGCAAATGCGTACATTTTTTGAACCATCAACTCTACTTCTAGACATTCATATCATATGTGCATGAATGAAATCATCCATGAAAAATGCATTCATTTCATCATTGCTGCAATGGCTAAAGATTAAGAGCCATTTGTCCAACAATAAAGTGATTCAATAAGAGTAATTCATACAAGGCAGCACTATACCCCTCTACAAGTTTGACAAAGCTTTCTACATACTGATTTTTTTAAATATCCAAAAATTAAATTAGGATAAAAAGCAAGATATAGAGAAATTTGTATTCTATCTCTTGCGTAAAAAGGAAAAATATAAAATTTTAAAAATGGGTTAAAAACTTCTTTCTGAACACCTAAGAAAGACATGTCAGTGTTGGACATTTGGGTGAATCGAGCAGATGGAAATAAGGTTGGAAAAGGCACAGAGTAACCTTGCAGATTACACTGCTATCACACCAACATGATACCTAGTTACAAAACTGTATTTTTGTAATGGTGACAGTGGCATTATAACCTGTACAACAATTATAGTGGTCAATAAGCTAGGTTATGCTTCAGTGCATGCATTGCATGCTAAGTCCCGTCCAACTCTTTGAGACCCATCAACTGTAGTCTGCCAGGCTCCTTCGTCCATGGGATTCTGCAGGCAAGAATCCTGGGGTGGCTTGCCATCCCTGCCCTCCAGGGGATCTCCCTGATCCAGGGACTGAACACAGGTCTCTTATGTCTCCTGCACTGGTAGGTGGGTTCTTTACCACTAGCACCACCTGGGAAACCCTAGCCCTAAATTTCAGTGGATTCTCGTGATAGGTTTATTCCTCCCCCACAGTCCACATCCATCCATCATGGGTCAATTGGCTGTAGGCTCTGTCCTATGTAGTTTTTCATCCAGCAACCAACTTGATAGAGAAACACTGCCATTCCCCATACAATGGATAAAGTATCCTAGATGGCCTTCCAGGATGGCCATTAAATGGCCATTAAATCATTCATCCCAGAAAACTATGTGCATCATTTTAGCTCACAACCCACTGGCTAGAACTTATCAGAAGGCCCCATGAAAAGCACAGAGAGGGCTCTAAAGAGAGTAAGAATGTATATTGGTGTGCTACAGTCATGACTTCTGTGACCATTTTGGAGAATTTTAGAATATGATATAAAAGGAAAGGTTATTTTAAGTCTAAAGATTTTGACCTGATCATTACATTTCTGAGAACTTAGTCTAAGGAAGTATTTCTAAGTGTCAATAAATAAACGGCTAGAAAATTTCAACCCTGTACAACTAATCAACATTGAGAGAATTATTATTTAGCCCTTCCTGAGGCAGCTAAATTCTCCCCAAATACCACCCTTAATACTTAAAAAACAAGTTATAAATGACTGTACATTAGAAATCATGCAAGCCTAAATGCAAATACAATGGTTTACTTTTAAAGCCTGGGGCACTGATCAGCTCTCTTCTGCACTCCAGCTGGGAAATTCAAGTCAAAAATCCTCTGAAATGAAGTACCATACGATGGTTTCATCTCCAGCCTTGGGGTAGGAGCTTAGCCATAATTTTAACACAGATTCATTTCCATTTTAGTAGCAACAAATGTCTTCATTTAGCCAGGCCTTCACTAACAATGGAAAGTAGATAATTACAAGGGATGAAAAGATATTTTAGACAAAAAAAAAAGGTGCCTAATCTCACTGTAATTATAGGAGTATATATATTTCTTTTAACAGAAAGGTCAGTTAGCTAATTCCAGGCAAAGTCATACTTACTATGATTTTTGAAAGCCAATATAATGGATTGCTTAAATGATTAGACCTTGGAGCCTGACAGGCCCAAATCTCATCTTACTTTTGCTTTTTAACAGTTGTTCGAGGTTGGACAAATCACTTAACACCTCCAGATATAAATCTTTTTGCCTTAAAAAGAAATGAGTGATACTTGTACTTATAATATTCAATGAGATAGTATATGCCTAGCATTTACTGATAGGGCCCGTGAGTAGCTCTCAATAAATGTTCTATGCTGCTATGTGAAAATGTTAGTTGCTCAGTCATGTACAACCCTTTGCAATCCATGGACTGTAGCCCACCAGGCTCCTCTGTCCATGGGGATTCTCCAGGCAAGAATACTGAAGTCTGTTGCCATGCCCCTCTCCAGAGGATCTTCCCAATCCAGGGATCAAACCCAGGTCTCCCGCACTGCAGGCAGATTCTTCACATCTGAGCCACCAGGGAAGCTATGGTGCTATAGTTACAGCTTATATTTATGTGATTCTTTCTTCTTTTTTAAATACGCTCACAAGCATCGTATCATTTTCAATATTTAAACCTGAGAACATGCACATGAGTGTAATGATAAGGACACATGCCCTTCATACACTGAAGGAAAATGTGCCAAGTTCAAGAAGAGCAGCAAAGGGGGCCACTGATGGAGCAGAGGTGGGATCTTCTCTATTTAGTTGAGGAATGTTGGCAAATATTCATGGCGGAAGTAATATTCACACAGATCCGGAAGGATGTGTAGGGCTTCAGTGGTAAAGGCTATAAATGAGAAGAAAGATGACTTTGAATGGAAGGATGATTATCACAAAAGCTCCACAAAAGTGGGTACTGACAGAACTCTGACCAGTGCAGCCTCTGAAAATGTTCTGAAGCAGCAGGAAATCAGACTGGGGAGATGGAGAGTGGGGCCAATGAGGATCTTGACTGCCAGGACTGAAAGTTCTCTCACGTGATACAATAGATCCAATTGGGAAACTCATAAGCAGACTGGAGTTAAGTTTACATGTTTATTCCAACAGCATCCAAAAAAAGGAAGAATAAAAATGGAAAGGTAAAATAAATAACAAAAAAATAAAATTTAAATTTAAAAAAAATTTTAATGAGAAGAGAAAATGAATACAAGGTATGTGATGGGAATGTACATGAAAGAAAGTATGTTTGAGAGAGGGAACTGTCAGCCTGGACTGGAAGAACACAGAGTAGGCTGAATGATGTTGCTGGTACTGACAATGACAAAAAAAATGATGGTGATCATGACAAAAACTACTATTTCATGAGCATTTCTCATATTTGAGACTCTGTGTCCGGTGCTTTAAGTCCACTTCTCGTATAATTCTCAGACAATTCAAAGGATCTTTTTTTTTTTTTCTGTATTTCACTATGAAAATTTCATGGTGATACCGAAGCACACAAAAATTTATGTGGCTAACCCAAAACCTCACAGCAGGGAAAGGGAGGAGTCAGAATTGAAATCCAGCTTGGACAGTGCTGGTTCCAGTGTCCCACACTCAACATTAGTGTAAGGAGTGAATGGAATATGCAGGTGTTGCCTGGATCAATTGTAACGCCACAGGAAACCACACCTTTTGTAAACTTGGATCTAACTCTCACAGTTTATGTCTGCTCCAATTAACCAGCCTCTTAACTCCAATGTTGGAGGGTGGCAATGCACCGTGTGTTTCATCCAGGCACCCCCTAAACAGTTCACTATCCACCATTCATTTATATTCATTTACTTACTCCACAAATATTTACTCTGTTTCTAATAAGCCAGGCCTTGTGCTCAACATGTTAAAAAAAAAAATAGCAGTAGTAGTCACAAGAATGCAAAAATGACGGTCCTTTTTTTGGCTAGATTGTATGTTTGTGGGGACATTTAATACAGTATCCTATCACTTTTGTGTATATTTGAAATTTTTCATGATAAAAAGTATTTTTAGAAATAGAAAGGAAGAAAAGATTCTACTGGAACTATTCTTGCTAAGGTTACAAATGATTTTCTTGTTGCTGAGTATAATGAACATGGCTCTGTCCTCATGTCCTTGACAACTGTCTCCTGAAACAGCTGAAAATATGTGACAGAGAAAGACTAGTCAGAGAGGAAGGAGGAACCAGCAAAGCAAGGAGCAAGGAACTGACTCTCCTGTTTTCCTTCTGCTTCTCTAGATGCTGTATCTCAGCCACCTTTCCAAGACTCCTTTTCCTTTTTCCTTCCTTTAAAAGTCAGTGTTATACATGATCCAGAAGGATACATGCACCCCAGTGGTCACTGAGGCACTGTTTACAACAGCCAAGACATGGAAGCAACCTAAATGTCCATCAACAGAGAAATGGATAAAGAAGATGTGGCACAGATAACTCACTGGAATGTTACTCGGCCATAAAAATGGAATAATGCCATTTGCAGCAACATGGATGGACACAGAGATTGCCATACTGAAGTAAGTCAGACAGAGGAGGTGAAATATTCTTTGCCATCCCTTATATGTGGAATCTAAAAAGAAATGATACAAGTGAACTCACTTGCATAACAGAAAGACATGCACACACCTAGAGAATGAACTTAAGGTTGTCAGGAGGGGGAGGACAGAGGGAAGGGACAGTTAGGGAGTTTGGAATGGACATGTACAGACAGCTATATTTAAAATGGATAACCAACAAGGACCTACTGTATAGCACATGGAACTCTGCTCAGAATTATGTGGCAGCCTGGATGGGAGGGGAGTTTGGAGGAGAAATGGATACATGGATATGTAAGGCTGTGCTCCTTTGCTGTTCACCTGAAATTATCACATTGTTAATCAGCTATACCCCAGTGCAATATAAAAAGTCTAAATTGGGAAAAAGAAAACGTTTAAAAAAAAAAAGTCAGCATTACACATGTCTGTAATCCTCTCATATTTTCCTCAAATGACTCCTTCTTTCTCAAAGTCCTCATCCCCTGTCTTCAGGCTTTCAATATTATCCGAATGATGAGATCTTCCCAGTCAACATCACCACTCCAGATCTCTCTCCTGAACATCAGATAGGAATGCAAACATGGCTGGAATATAAATTCTAGAAAATTCCATGAACACCTCAAAGCCAAAATCTCAGAATTACTCGCTTCATCTTCCTTCCCATTCAGTCCTTACTCAGATCTGCTCCACTTGCTTTCTCAGTTAATTCAGAAAGGAACAATACCCCACACCCAAAGTCACTGAAGAAGTCCAGTGGAACTAGCCTAAGAAAGTGCTTGATTTATCCATGTCATTTCCTCTATTTAGTAAACAATGGAAGATAAAGTAAACGGAAGATAATTGCTCTAAACAATTCATCCTGAAGAGCAAAACAAAGCACAGAATTAAACACGATGTTTTAAATGTTTTATTATGCCCCAAACTGACTGAAAATGTTTTCCTTAAAAGTTGACTAAATCTAGGTTATGACAGTGATAATCTTGCTCCCGGTAAGTTGCAGAAAAAAAACTTCTGGGCTTTGACAACTATGTTCCATTTAAGCATTTATTCAAAGACTTCCTCAAATTTTGTGCTAGAGGTAAAAAAGAAAATCAGTTACTTGCAGATGTTATGTCCTCAACACTGCATGCTCTCAGGAGCAAACTCACTCAACTCAAGTGTCATCTGGATAGACTGTGTTTGGGCCACGAGAGATGGGAGAGATGCTAAGAGAAAAAGTACACTGTGAAAAGAACCATGGCAAACACCATTCATGAGAACTGAATTTAAATAACTGAAATTCCAGTGTGTGGGGAGATGAGGTAGACTCGCCCAGTAAGAGTTTGGGGATTTTTTTAGGGATTTATTTATTATTTATTGAGGGTTATTTTTTACCTTTTTATTTCATATTGGGGTATAAGTAATTAACAATGCTGTGCTAGTTTCAATTGTACAGCAAAGTGATTGCCATACAGTCATATGTATCTATTCTTTTTCAAAGTCTTTTCCCATTTAGGTTATTACGTACTATTGAGCAGAGTCCCTGTGCTGTGCAGCAGAAACTAACACAACATTGTAAAATAACTATGCTGCCATATCTATTAACAAATAAATGAAAAATATATAAAGAGAATCAACCAAATAAAATAAAATGGATCAGCAACAAAGACCTACTGTATAGCACAGAGAACTGCCCTGGAGGTCTTTGAAGATCAAGCATTCCCCATATTGTCCTATCTGCTTAATAAAAGACATTATTAGCAGGTAGAGCATCTCCAAAATAACTCTGGATGGAAGCCTTTCTCAAAGACATCGGTAACAGGTACTCTCAAGGCAGATGAAAGGTTACACTGGATGCTCTCCAAAAATTCTTCCCGATTAGAAAGTATAATGATTTTTACCTCAAAGAGATGAAAATGAATCTTAAAACAGTAGCAATGTCATTACTCAAAACTGTCTCAAAATACATGTCTTTGCCCATCGTTACTTCCAAGCCTCAAGAGGGTGCAAGGTGCCTTGAAAGTAAAATGTAGTGAAAAGAACCAGAGGGGAGGTAACATTGAGAAATCAACTGACTTTGCTGTCTATGCTCCGCAGCCCTGAGTCTCCCCTCAGCAGCCAAAAGAACCCTCTATGACAGCATTTTAAGCCCTTCCTTCAACCCCACAGTGGTCAGTGTAGCTTATCAAAACCCAGCAAGTTAATGTTCCATTCCTGCAAGCTCTGCTCACTCCTATGTACAAAGCAGTCTGAATTATGCCAAAGAGAGATCTAATAACAAACACTTAGACAAACTCACGTCTCGGGGACGGGGAGGACTGGAGAGTGTGCAGTCTAATGACCATGTCTATATTTATGAACCTGACACAATCTCATCCTTTCCTTACAAAGAAAGTGATTATAACAATCACTTTTTATCATCTGGGTTTTGAAACAATCACTGGTCCAGAATTTTTAGAATCTGATAATTTTTTGAGGGCTTCCCAGGTGGATCAGTGCTCAGGAATCTGCCTGCCTTTGCAGGAGATCTGGGTTCGATCCCTGAGTCAGGAAGATCCTCTGGAGAAGGAAACAGCAACCCACTCCAGTATTCCTGCCTGGAGAAACCCATGGACAGAGGCACCTGGTAGGCTATAGACCATGGGGTCACAAAGAGTCATACATGACTAAGCATGCATGCAATTACTTTGAAGGTAAGAAGAAAAAAAGAGGAAATCTACACTGTTTAGAATCAAGCCACAGACAAGAAGCACAATGTTCATCTTTAGCATCCCTTATCCCTTCCTGTCCTGAGTCACCATCCCCATAGCACCATATGGTCCAGATTTCCCCAAACCTCAGCTTCTCAAAACTTCCTTACCCTGGATCTGATCTGAAAAACTAAAAGTATTTATATAGTAAAATCATTAACTTCTGATTTCACACAAGTTAGTTATTCCACCTAGATTATCTGTGGTGATTAAAAAACCTTCAATCATGGCTAAATATATTTATTAATAAAAATCAACCAAAATAATGAAGATCAATGTCATCTCTATTATTTCTGTGTACAACTGTACAGGGTCATTGCGAGAATTGTCTCCCCCACCTCTCCTTCTAATACTATGATCTCTGTGAAAGTAAGATTAGCATCCTAACATACTCCGTGTGATCCATCAGCTGGTTTTTTTTTTTGCACTGTTAACTGCACAAATGTCATCTGCTTACTGACCAGCTTCACCTTGCACCATTCTCTACTTCAGTTCTTAATTCCTCTGCCCACTTTTATTCCTTCTTAAAGACCTGCACATATATTCAAATCTTTCCCTCCCAACCTATACCTCCCTTTACCTAGTTATTTTTTTTTTTACTTTACCTATTTTTAACTGAAGGATAATTTCTTTACAATACTGTGCAGGTTTCTGCCATACATCAACATGAATCAGTCATAGGTACACATATGTCCCCTCCCTCCTGAATCTCCTTTCCTGCCTCTCACCCCATCCCATCCCTTTAAGCTGTCACAGAACATGCCTAGTTAATTTTCACTCGTCTGTGCAAGTCTGCTCAGAAGTCAAGAATATATGGAGACATTTCCTGACCAGGTGTTATTTATATGGTGAAGTCCTTCCCAGCTCCACGTGCTTCTTTTTATACATGTATATTTTGTTTATTTGGTGGCACTAGGTTTTAGTTGCAGCATATTGGATCTTTCCGTTGTGACATTTGGGATTCAGTTCCTTGATCAGGGATTTAACTCAGGCCCCCTGCATTGGAGTGCAGAGTCTCAGCCACTGAACCACCAGGGAAGTCCCTCCAGGTACTTCTTTCACAGCAGTTTCTGAAGCTCTAATTACTTTCGTGATGCATCTTCCAGGACACGAGGACAAGGATCACAAGGATCATCTCTGTTATGCTCAGTAACGATCTCCACCAGCAAGTTTAGTAAGCATAGATCAGGGTCTCATAAATATTAGTGAAATGAAAGAATAAACCAGCAACTTGACAAAAAATGATTACAATGTAGTCACAAAGTCATCAGTCTGAAAGGTCTGAGTTATCAAATAACAACCATAAAGAAATTCTGATTCGAAAACAGGTGGGGAGAAAAGAAACATGAAATAACCTCAACTTGCTGCAAATGAGAGGAAAACCTTGACAACCCATCTGCCTTAGAACTTGGAAGACAAATCCATTCACACACTTTATCTTTCTGGAGGCTATAGGTATTGCATAAAAAGGATTTTTTTTTTAAAAAGGAGCTCTCCCATCAGCCATTAAATAAGAAGTTGAAACATAATAAGGAAGTAGCAGAAGTTATCTAAGCCAAACAGCGAGTTGTTTTTTAACAAAAGGATTAAGCGCCAGACCATCCCAGAAAAATCCAGGCAAATTTTAACAAACATGAAAGAAGTACTTAACATTTGTCTCATAGGGGGTTGTAGTCTGCAAAACAGTGATGAAAAGAACTCAGTAACTGGAGTGTGGGTTTAGACCAGAAGAGTAGTCCTCAGCTGCCTTCAGAACTGCTGGGTGAGTTTACACCGATTCTGAGCTGAAACACACAGGAAATGGATAGGAATTTTCATTTCTAACATAAATGTTCATAAGGCATGCTGGGTTAGAGATCACACTTGGAGAAGTGTTAACTAGAACTTTGCAGTAAAAAGCAGGAACTCTATGATGCAGGCAGACGGGAGAAGTTGAACTTAACCCTTTCCCTCTTTTCTTGTTTACAATTGCTATTGTTGTTGCTCAGGCACTAAGTCTTATTCAGCTCTCTGCGACTCCATGGACTGCAGCATACCAGGCTTCCCTGTCTTCCCCCATCTCCAGAAGCTTGCTCAAACTCATGTCCATTAAGTCGGTGATACCATCCAACCATCTCATCCTCTGTTGTCCCCTTCTCCCACTTCCAATCTTTCCCAGCATCAGGGTCTTTTCCAATAAGTAGGCTCTTATCATCAAGTAGCCAAAGTATTGGAGCTTCAGCTTCAGCATCAGTCCTTCCAATGAATATTCAGGACTGATTTCCTTTAGCATGGACTGGTTTGATTTCCTGGCAGGCCAAAGGACTCTCAAGAGTCTTCTCCAGCACCACAGTTCAAAAGCATCCATTCTTCAGTGCTCAGCCTTCTTTATGGTCCTACTCTCACATCCATACATGACTACTGGAAAAACCATAGCTTTGACTAGATGGACCCTTGTCAGCAAAGTAATATCTCTGCTTTTTAATATGCTACCTAGGTTTGTCATAGCTTTTATTCCAAGAAGCAAGCATCTTTCAATTTCTTGACTACCGTACTGTCTACAGTAATTTTGAAGCCCAAGAAAATAAATGTGCCACTGTTTACACTTTTTCTCCATCTATTTACCATGAAGTGAGAGGATAGGATGTAATGACCTTAGTTTTTTGAATGTTGAGTTTTAGCTTTTTCACTCTCCTCTTTCACCTTTATCCAGAGGTTTCTTTAGTTCTTCTTTGCTTTCTGCCATTAGTGTGAGATCATCTGCGTATCTGAGGTTATTGATATTTCTCCTGGCAAACTTGATTCTAGCTTATGCTTCACCCAACCCAACATTTCCCATGATGTGCTCTGCATATAAGTTAAATAATCAGGGTGACAATATACAGCCTTGATGTACTCCTTTCCCAATTTTGAACCAGTCTGTTGTTCCATGTCTGGTTCTAACATTGTCACACTTTGAGAAGTGTTAACTAAAACTTCAGAATAAAAAGGAACACTATGATACAGGGAAGGAGGGAAGTTGAACTTAACTTTCACCTCCATTTTCAGTCTATATATACCTCAAGTCCAACATATGCCACTTGCTGGATGCCTAATTCACATCCTAAAGTGAAGAGAGCAGAGAGACCAGTGTAATCTCCTTAAAGGCTGCTTTCTGTGATCACATTCTCTCCTCTTGAAGAGAGCCTCCTCAGTGCACAGGGAGGGCAGCACAAAACCACCCAAAGGATCTGAGTTTTGGCAGACCTTTATTCAAAATAATAATAATGAAACCATTTGTTGAACATGATGACATGCTGAGCCTTGTATCTAGATACCTTAGTTCACAAACCTTCTACAACCTGGGCATATGTAGAATCCAGCTTTATTTTGCACAGATTTCACCTACATGAATTCACCTACTTGCTAAAATTTACCTGGAGCCCTAGAATCAATACTTGTGGCACTTTTGTAGTCATTTGCATATATATACAGAGTGGTGAAAATTTTCAGTTGTTGATGCATATGTTCCCAGCAGAAGTTAAAGAAGGTGAATCCCTGCCTTCTTTCGGCTCTCATGTGTCAAAAACTACCCTGTTCACAGTCTATTGAGTACCACATTTCTCACATTTTGTTGGTGACTTCACTGCTTAAAATGGCCCAAGTATAGTGCTGACATGCTATGTAGTATTCGCAAGTGCAAAAAGGCTGTGATGCACCTTACAGAAACATACGTGTGTTAGACAAGCTTTGTTCCAGCGTGAGTTAATGGTGCTGTTGGCCATGAGTTCAATGTCAATGAGTCAACAATATATATTAAATAAGGTGGCCTTAAATAGAAACAGACATAATACAAGGCTACATACCGATTGGTTAACAATGTTGTGACCAGAAGCTCATAGGAACCTAACCCGGTATTTCCCCCTGGGAGCCATACATTCAGTATTCACTACCTCATGTTTGCAGCAACTTTTTAGATCATAACTACTGTGAATGGTCCCTGAGTCAGGAAGATCCCTGGGTCTGGAAGATCCGCTGGAGAAGGAAATGGCAGCCTACTTCAGTATTCTTGCCTGGTGAAAATCCCAAGGACAGAGGAGCCTGGCCAGCTATAGTCCATGAGGTTGCAAGAGTTGGACACAACTGAGCATGCACACACACACTATGAATGGCAGTAGTGGTTTAGTTGCTAAGTCGTGTCCAATTCCTTGTGATCTCATAGACTGTAGCCTGCCGGTCTCCTCCGTCCATGAGATTTCCCAGGCAAGAATACTGGATTGGGTTGCCATTTTCTTCTCCAAGGGGTCCTCCTGACCCAGGGATTGAACTGGAACCTCCTGCACTACAGGTGGATTCTTTACCAACTGAGCCACCAGGGAAGTTGTAATAGTGAACAGTGAGGACTGACTGTGCTGATATCCACACTGGAGGTATGTGTTTTGTTTCTATTTTACAAGTAAGGAGATTATAGCTTAAAGATGTTAGGATACATGACAAGGAAGTAACAGACCCTAGATTCTAGCCAACTTCAAGCCCATGTTCAGCCATAGTAGCCCACCACATGCTGGCCCAGAAGGAGTGCACATCAAGAAGAAGAGACTCTGGGTTCAAGTCTGCACTGAGCCCTGACTTGACATTGGGAAGTTATCTCCCTGTTCCTGAGTCTCTTTGTCCATAAAGCGGAAATATTCATAATGCATGAATGAGTTAACATGTGCAAGGTACTTAGAGCATAGTCTAACTTAATTTCAAAACTAATGGTCCATAGGATCAAGATCAGACTTTACCCTATGTTCAGATCTGAGGAAATCAACCAAGTAGATAAGGAAATATCAGCCCAGCTAACAAATCAGGCTGAATGCAGGAGATTTATATTCCCTGGTTATCGTTTCCCCACACAGATGGAGACCACGATGGAAAGCATATATTTCTTTGCACACCGCAGTGTATCATCTCTCAGGCAGTTGCATGGCAGGAAGCACTCCATGCATGGATTAACAAGCTCATTCTCTGTATAATAACCAACCAGACTAGAAATAATGCTATTTGCCAAGTCTTTTAAATATACAGCTTTGTAACGTCACCAAGAAAATTCAGCTTCCCAATCCCTTCCTAGGTACCAAATAAGGTCTATTTTCATCTTCTGGAAAACCAACCATGTGGTAAGAAACTGACTGCCATGTTATTTGACT
Source organism: Moschus berezovskii (assembly GCF_049115385.1). Taxonomy (NCBI): domain Eukaryota; kingdom Metazoa; phylum Chordata; class Mammalia; order Artiodactyla; family Moschidae; genus Moschus; species Moschus berezovskii. The sequence continues at coordinate 40,391,535 of NC_142483.1, read as the reverse complement.
CTAAATAATACTGAGAGGAATTCACATAAAAGCAGAAGTTTTCATTTTTCTGAAATATAGTAATAGTGCCTTCAGTCTGGTAGGGTTATTTAGCAAATTGAATAAAATGACACATTTAAAGCACTAAGCATAGCCGCCTAGCCTGTCTGGACCAAGACATAGTGACATCCTATACAGTCTAGACATTTAGTGTTCCCTTCAAGTAATTTCTGTACATATTTAACATCTATTTAGAAGAGAAGCTGCATTGAGAGAAAGATAGTGAAGAGGACTCTAATGGCAAATCCCTCCTTTTACAATGAATTCAACTTCAGGCTCAGACTCCCTCTAAAGCTGAGTCATCAACACCAGCTCTTGACACATGGGGTAGGATCTCTATGGCAGGAGAGGGAAGTGGGTGCCCTATCCCTCATAGCATATACAGATGCTCCTAAACCACTAGAGGTTGTTCCCCCACCAGTTGGAACAACCAAAAATGGCACTAGACAATGCCACAAGGGCCCTGGGTAGACTGGGCATGGGGGGGTTTTGCAAAACCACCCTCCTGATTGAGAATCACACCTCTAGAGAATCAAGGAAGTTGTTTATCGAATAAGCACTAAAGGGACCATCCTGATATTCACTGATAGCTGAACTGTTGGGTTTGTATCCATGCCGTACCATCTGTTCAGTATTTCTAGTATCAGCCTTATGAAGCTGAATAAAGCCCTTGGGGTACTAGCTCCCATTATGGGCAAATGATGCGTATGACAGAATATATATACATCTATGATCCAACTGATGCAATATATATAACATTCATGGTGGGGGTAGGGGAGGGGCGGGGTAATGTCTGATAAACACAGACTTTCCTGTCATCTCCTTTAGAGGGATGTTGCCAAGCCCCTCATGGGACATCTGGACACAATACGTCCCTAAAGCTACTGTGCCCAGCATAGAGCAAGTGTACATGACAGTTCTCATTTCACTGTTAATATAAAAATTTATCCTGTAGCTACATATTTTTTAACCTGGTACTTTCAATTCTGGGTGTATTTTTTTTTAAGTTAAATCCATCCAAATAAAGAGAAGCCAGGGGCTTCCCCAAGGGCTCAGCAGGTAAAGAATACACCTTCAATGCATGAGACACTGGAGACACAGGTTTGATCCCTGGGTCAGGAAGACCCCCTGAAGGAGGAAAATAGCAACCCACTCCAGTATTCTTGCCTGAAAAATCCCATGGAGAGAGGAGCCTGGCGGGCTACAATCCATAGGGTCTGAAAGAGTTGGACACGACTGAGTAACTATGCATTCAAAGAGAAGCCAAGAAAATATGATTTTCATTTTCTTTTTAACATATGAGTTCTGGTTGATACCCCTGCAGTCTCTTGAAAACGTGGTAATGATGCTTTGTTTCTAGGTGAGGACTTAAATTTCTTTCCTACTCAGTGTGATGCATCTTGATTCAAACGCTGTCCCTGGTGCTGATTTCCCCATACTGTTCACAGACTGGACCTAAGAATACTGGATTAGGACACAAAACTAGAACACACAGCTTCTGAAAGCACTTTGAAGCATCATTTCAGATGTAGCTGGGTGCTTTGGGGTACTAAAAGCATAAATGCCTTCACGTAAATAACAACAAGCAAGTGCCATATGGCTTAACAGTTGCAGAGTGGTTACATATCACATCATTAGCCCCTGCATTAAACACCCTGATTAACAAGGAAGGGAACTGCCTCCACTGTGGAACTGTAGCTGAGAGCATCAGCAACTCAGCCTGGAGCTGGGGCAACACCAGAAATCAAACAAGCTCAACAGTGGCCCCCCATGAAAACAGTCTGATCCTTCACCACACAAAACTATAATCACTACTTCTTCCAGCTTCAGCAAATATGCCAAAGAAATTACTGCAATATTATCAACTCTCATGCTCATTAAGGGCTTCCCTGGTGGCTCAGTGGTAAAGAATCTACCTGCCAATTCAGGAGATGTGAGTTTGATCTGTGGGTCAGGAAGATTCTCTGGAGAAGGAAATGGCAACCCACTCCAGGATTCTTGCCTGGAGAATCCCATGTAGAGAGGAGTCTGGCAGGCTAAAGTCCACGGGGTCGCAAAGAGTCAGACACGATTTAGTGACTAAACCAACAACAACAGTGCTTATTTATCTCTTGGAAAAAAAATAAATAAGCCCTCTCAGAAGGGAGGTAATAGCTGTGCATATGCTTTCCTTGAATGAACTTTCTTTTGTTACATTTAGATAGAGTCTTAAATAAAATCACCTTTGCTGGAGAAGAATAAATAAATCAACTCAAAGATTAAGGTTCAGTCACATAAAAAGAGACAGCTGGCACAATGGAAAGCAAAGCCCTGTCTTTATGACAACTAGCCTTCGTAGAGACACTGCTGACCATAAGCAGGCATATTCTAAGTGCAGCACATACATTAATGAATTTCCTTATCATTTCAATCCAGCGACAGAAGAGTCTTATTAGTATCCTCATTTCACAAACAACAAAACAGAGGCTAAGACAGGTTGAGGAAGCTAGTCAGTCATGTGGCAGAACTTGAATTTGAACCAAGGAAGTGTGTTCCAAAGTCAGTGGGCTTAACTAGAGCCATATGCTGCTCTGTGACTTGAGTCCCAGTTCAGACAATCGGGGTCAGATGGTAAAGAATCTGCCTGCAATACAGGAGATCCAGGTTTGATCTCTGGATCAGGAAGATCCCCTGGAGAAGGAAATGGCAACCACTCCAGTATTCTTGCCTGGAGAATCCCATGGACAGAGGAGCCTGGAGGGTTACAGTTCATGGGGTTGCCAAGAGTCACACACGACTGAGCGACTAACACTTTTCACTTCCACTTTCAGACACTCCACTTCTTTTCATAGTGGATCTTGTCAGTAGCAAGGTTACTGGTTATTTGACCTGGAGAAAGCCTGAAATCTTTGAAATTTCAGTCTCTCAATCTTTCAAATGTGTATAATAATAAACCTTCCATCCAGGGAAATACATACAAAAATTCTAGAAAAGTATAAAAACTTATTCAGTACTGTGTCACAGCACAATTAACACACAGACTTCACAAAACTTAGGCAGGGAAGGCTCACTTTTCTGAACATCAGAGTACATACTACAAGGAATATTATGTGACATGAGAGAATGTACATCAACTACTTCAAATAAAAAGAAAACTGAGAACAAAGAAATGTGCATACCCTGAAATATGAAAATAGGTACACAGTACATTTTTACAATACAATGTACATACAACAGTATATACAAACACAAAAATTATATTATGGAATTTTATGAAAATTATATAAAAGTTATATCTTGTGTAAATACACAAATATCCAGATGTATATGCACACAAACATATGTGTATTTATGTGTGTAAATATATACCTACTAAATCTATGCTTTTAAAGACTAGAAGAAAAATTAACAATAATTTTCTTGTAATAGTGCCTTTCCATTTTACAAGCTTTCTGCGTTGAAAAGAGGCTGCTTTATAATCAGAAACAAAACCAGAAAGCATTCCTTTTTAATATACAATATATGCAGGCAATGTGAAATGTAAAATCATCTTTTCTTACATCAGAAATTCAGTCATATTGAAGTCACAGAGACCCTCATTTTAACACAGGTCACGAAGGTTCAGTTTCATGTTCATTTTGTGCTACCTTCTTTCTCAGATTTCCAAGGTGTTCTCAAAAACAATGCAGTCTTCCTGGGAGGTGAGGAGAGGGGGAATGAACTGAACTAGCAATGCAGTGCAGTGCTCTGCCCTGGGATTCTACTGTATCTGAATTGGCCCAGCCCTTGCGAGAACTTGTTCTGTTGCAAGAACCATTCCTGGATCATTATCAGAAAGCAGCTTGCCCCTCATCCCTTTGCAGATGTAGGTCTGAAGTCCCTAAACGTTCTTGCCTGTTCATTTTTCTGTGGCTTAAAATAACCTTGGAATATGATGAAAACCATAATATACATTTGCAGCATCCTGTCTTCCCCTACTGCCATCAGTTTCGTGTTCCCAGACTACTGCACGAGTCAGATGACATCCTGCCTCAGCTGCCTTTAATGGCTGCCTTCACCTGCAAATCAGGTCTCTGCCTCCCCCAAGGGTTTCTGCAATCTGGCTTGGGCGTCCATTTCCAGGCTCAACTCCTACTGCAGCCACATCAATATCCTGTGTGAATTTCTCCCGACGCTCACCATGCTCCATCATCTCTCCACTCCCGGGTCATATTGACTGGAGGTCCCTCCTGCTCAATGTCTTCTTCCTCCACATTTCAGCCCATAAAAATCCTGCTGTTGCTGCTAAGTCGCTTCAGTCATGTCCGACTCTGTGCAACCCCATAGACAGCAGCCCACCAGGCTCCCCCGTCCCTGGGATTCTCCAGGCAAGAATACTAGAGTGGGTTGCCATTTCCTTCTCCAATGTATGAAAGTGAAAAGTGAAAGTGAAGTCGCTCAGTCGTGTCCGACTCTCGCGAACCCCTGGACTGCAGCCTACCAGGCTCCTCCGTCCATGGGATTTTCCAGTACCCAGTCTCAAAATCCCAGCCACCCTGCTGCTTCGTCAATGAAGCATTTTAACTCCTTCCAAAAAGGTCTTTCCCTTCCTTTGATCCTCTTATCATTATCCATCAGAGGGAAGAAAGAATGAAAACCACAATCACAGAAAACTAACCAAACTATTCACATGGATCACAGCTTTGTCTAACTCAATGAAACTATGAGCCATGCCTTGTAGGGCCACTCAAGATGGATGGGTCATGGTGGAGAGTTCTGACAAAATGTGGTCCACTGGAGAAGGAAATGACAAACCACTTCAGTATTCTTGCCTTGAGAACCCCAATGAGAGTACAAAAAGGCAAAAAGTTATGACGCTGAAAGATGAACTCCCCAGGTCAGTAGGTGCCCACTATGCTATGAGAGAACAGTGGAGAAATAGCTCCAGAAAGAATGAAGAGGCTGAGCCAAAGAGTAAACAATGACCAGTTGTGGATAGGACTGGTGATGGAAGTAAATTCCAATGCTGTAAAGAACAACATTACTAGGTACCTGGAATATTAGGTCCATGAATCAATATAAATTGGAAGTGGTCAAACAGGAGATGACAAGAGTGAGTATCGACATTTTAGGAATCAGTGAACTAAAATGGACCGGAATGGGTGAATTTAACTCAGATGACCATTATATCTACTACTGTGGGCAGGAATCCCTTAGAAGAAATGGAGTAGCCATCATGGTCAACAAAAGAGTTGGAAATGCAACACTTGAGTGCAATCTTAAAAAGGACTGAATGATCACTATTCGTTTCCAAGGCAAACCATTCAACATCACAGTAATCCAGGTCTATGTCCCAACCACTAGTGACAAAATTGAAGTTGAACAGTTCTATTAGGACCAACAAGATGCTCTGGAACTAACACCAAAAAAAAAAAAAAAAAAAAGATGTCCTTTTCATCACAGAGGACTGGAATGCAAAAGTAGGAACTCAGGAGATATGCGGAGTAACAGGCAATTTTCGCCTTGGAGTACAAAATGAAGCAGAGCAAAGGCTAAAGGAGTTTTGCCAAGAGAATGCACTGGTCATAGCAAAGACCCTCTTTTAACAACACAAGAGATGACTCTACAAATGGACATCATGAGATGGTCAATACTGAAATCAGATTGATTATATTCTTTGTAGCTGAAGATGGAGAAGCTGCATACAGTCAGCAAAAACAATAGCAGAAGCTGACTGTCATTCAGATCATGAACTCCTTTTTGCAAAATTCAGGCTTAAATTGAAGAAAATAAGGAAAACAATTAGATCATTCAGGTATGTTCTAAATAAAATCCCTTAAGATTATACCGTGGAAGTGACAAATAGATTCAAGGGGTTAGATCTGATAGAGTACCTAAAGAACTATGGACAGAGGTTCGTGACATTGTACAGGAGGCAGTGATCCAGACCAGCCCCAAGAAAAAGAAATGCAAAAAGGCAAAATGATTGTCTGAGAAGTCCTGACAAATAGTTGAGAAAAGAAGAGAAGCAAAAGACAAAGGAGAAAAGGAAAGATACACCCATCTGAATGCAGAGTTCCAAAGAAGAGCAAAGAGATATAAGAAAGCCTTCCTCAGCGATCAATGTAAACAAGTATAGGAACAATAGAATGGGAAAGACTAGAGATCTCTTTAAGAAAATCAGAGATACCAAGGAAACATTTCATGCAAAGATGGGCTCGATAAAGGACAGAAATGGAATGGACCTAACAGAAGCAAAAGATATTAAGAAGAGGCGGCAAGAATACACAGAAGAACTGTACAAAAAAGAGCTTCACGACCCAGATAAGCACGATGGTGTGATCACTCACCTAGAGCCAGACATCTTGGAATGTGAAGTCAAGTGGGCCTTAGGAAGCATCATTATGAACAAAGCCAGTGGAGGTGATGGAATTCCAACTGAGCTATTTCAAATCCTAAAAGATGATGCTGTGAAAGTGCTGCACTCAATATGCCAGCAAATTTGGAAAAATCAGCAGTGGCCACAGGACTGGAAAAGGTCAGTTTTCATTCCAATACCAAAGAAAGGTAGTTCCAAAGAATGTTCACTACACATGAACTACCACACAACTGCACTCATCTCACATGCTAGCAAAGTAATGCTGAAAATTCTCCAAGTTAGGCTTCAATAGTACTTGAACCGAGAGCTTCCAGATGTTCAAATTGGGTTTAGAAAAAGTATAGGAACCAGAGATCAACTGCCAACATCCGTTGGATCATAGAAAAAGCAAGAGAATTCTAGAAAAACATCTACTTCTGCTTCATTGACTACACTAAAGCCCTGGACCGGGTGGATCACAACAAACTGAGGGAAATTCTTAAAGAAATGGAAATACCAGACCACCTTACCTGCCTCCTGAAAAATGTGTATGCAGGTCAAGAAGCAATAGTTAGAACTGGACATGGAACAATGGACTGGTTCCAAATTGGGAAAGGAGTATGACAAGGCTGTATACTGTCACCCTGCTTATTTAACTTATATGCAGGGCACAGCATGTGAAACGCCAGACTGGATGAAGCACAAGGTAGAATCAAGATTGGGAGAAATATCAATAACCTCACATATGCAGATGACACCACCCTTGTGGCAGAAAGTGAACAGGAACTAGAGAGCCTCTTGATGAAAGTGAAAGAGGAGAGTCAAAAAGTTGGCTTAAAGCTCAACATTCAAAAAATGAAGATCATGGCATCTGGTCCCATCACTTCATGGCAAATAGAAGGGGAATCAATGGAAGCAGTGACAGACGTTATTTTCCTGGACTCCAAAATCACTGCAGATGGTGACTCCAGCCATGAAATTAAAAGATGCTTGCTCCTAGGAAGACAAGCTATGACAAATATAGACAGCATATTCAAAAGCAGAGACTTTGCCGACAAAGGTCCTACTAGTCAAAGCTATGATTTTTCCAGTTGTCATGTATGGATATGAGAGTTGGACCATAAAGAAAGCTGAGTGCTGAAGAATAGATGCTTTTGAACTGTGGTGCTGGAGAAGACTCTTGAGAGTCCCTTGGACTGCAAGGAGGTCCAGCCAGTCCATCCTAAAGGAGATCAGTCCTGAATATTCATTGGAAGGACTGATGCTGAAGCTGAAACTCCAATACTTTGGCCACCTGATGGGAAGAACTGACTCACTGGAGAAGACCCTGACATGGGGAAAGATTGAAGGTAGGAGGAAAAGAGGGTGACAGAGGTTGGATGGCATCACTGACTCAATGGACATGAGCTTGAGCAAGCTCTGGGAGTTGGTGCTAGACAGGGAAGTTTGGCGTGCTGCAGTCCATGGGGTTGCAAAGAGTTGGACACAACTGAGTGATTGAACTGATACTGAACTGATACTTCCTTTTATCCGCCAACAGCTTCTCTGGCTCTTTTCTTAAAGCAATTATGTCTCTATTCTGTGTTTACTCTTTGGTTGCTAAGTCTTGTCTGACTCTTTGAGAACCCATGGACTGTAGCCCAGCATTCTCCTCTGTCCATGACATTCTCCAGGCAAGAATACTGGAGTGGGTTGCCACTTCCTTCGCCAGGGGATCTTTCCCAACCATAGATCAACCCCGTGTCTCCTGCATTGGCAGGTTGATTCTTTACCACTGAGCCACCAGGGAAGCCTTTCTTAATACTGCAGAGAGTCATTAGATACCTGGACATACAACTTTTTCTCATGCACAGTTCCTACCATCAGTCCTTCCTTGAAAGGAACCAAAGGCAAGCACAAAGTAAACAGGATGAGCTAGCATTTGTACAGGATGTTAGTAAATGAAGTGCTTTCACCTTCATTATCACAATTCCATGTGACTAATGTCATCAACATTATTCTCTCCATTTTGTAGATGAAGAGACCCACATTTGGCTTGTTGGGTGACCTGAGAGTTTCCCAAGCACCTCTGCTAACATTTTACTCCAAATTATTCCCTTGTTACTGCTCCTTGGCTGGCTAACCCAACTCAACTGACCTGCTTCTTGGAGAAGCTGGGGCTGTGCTGGTAGAGACAGCAGCTTCCCTCCCTAATGAGTCCCCAGTGTGGGGCCAAATTGATAGAAAAGCCATAGATCCCTAAAGCTGACACCTATTAGAGTGATTCTGAAGCCCCTCAGACTGGTCTTTCTCTCATTCACATCACACCCCCTCTCACTTTCAAGCCCCCCTTTCTGTGTCCCAGGAGAATCCAGGGGACATCTGTCCAGGAGACTGCCCATGGGGAAAAGGGCTGGTTCAGAGCGCTGAGCGAGCAGCTTGGCTTGAAGGAGACAGAGCTGGCCTGACTGCTCACAGTTGCCCCTGTCTTTTTTCTTAAATACTTCTTTTATTCTTTTTCATTTTTACATTTATTTTTAACTAATTTTATTGGAGTATCTTTGATTTACAATGTTGTGTTAGTTTCTGCTGTATATCAAAGTGAATCAGTAATACATATATCCACTCATTTTAGATTATTTTCCCATACAGCTCATTACAGAGTATTGAGTAGAGTTCCTGTGCTTTTTAATAGGTTCTTATTAGTTATCTAGTTTATATATAGTCATGTCCATATGTCCAATCTCCCAATTTACCCCACCCCACCTTCTGTCCCCCTGGTAACTGCAAATTTGTTTTCTGTATCTGTGACTCTATTGTTGTTTTGTAAGTTCATTTGTACCATTTTTTAAGATTATACACATAAGCGATATCATATGATATTTGCTTCTCTCTCTGTGATTTACTTTACTCAGTATGACAGTACGATGGTTTCTTTAAAACACTAAACACAGAACTACCATATGATTCAGCATTCCCACTCCTGGGCATGTATCTGGAGAAAAGCATAATTCAAAAATGGTGCATGCACCCCAATAATCATTGCAGCATTATTTACAATAGCCAGCACATGAAAGCAACCTAAATCCATCAACAGATGATTGCATCAAGATGTGGAGCATATACACAATGGAATAATACTCAACCATTAAAAAGAACAAAATACTGTCATTTCCATCTCCATGAAGGGACCTAAAGATTGCCTTGTCTTTCTCGTGATCTAGACATCATCCCAGTTACAATTGTTCCTTTAGATATTCCATCATCCAATAAACATTTATTTAGCCCCTGGTATATGACAAGGATTATTCTGGGTTCAGAAGATTCAGTAAGGAAGCAGACAAGATCAAAACCCTAGAAGAAATTCTTCCTTATACATGATGACACGTCATCTCAGACTCCTACAATAAAGTATCAGACCATGTGGCTTAGGCACAGATATGTATATGTATTTCTAATGGCTCTGGAGGTTTGAAGTTCAAGATCAAGGTGCTAGCAGATTTGATTTCTTATGAGGGCTCTCTTTCTGGTTTCCAAATAGATGACACATGGCAGAGAGAGAGACCATCTCTCTCCTACCTCTTCCTATAAAGGCACTAATCCCATAATGGATCCCCATCCCCCTGACTTCATCTAAACCAAATTACATCTCAAAAACTCTCATCTCCAAATCCACTGATTGGAGTTTAAGGATTCAACACAAGAATTTGGGGACGATACAAACATACAGTCCTAACAAAGTGCTAAAACTTTGACATCCCCTCATGAACTTCAAAGAACTACTCCTTTATTTACTTATTTATTTAGCAAATATTTACTACAGATCTACTATGTGACAGACACTGTCATTTCACCTAACTGTCCTGAAAGAAAAATTGGCTAGCTCAGTTCATGTGTCATGTTTTCAAATCTCAACTGCCTTTCCTAAAGAGTCTTGGCTTTGCTCTCATTTTCTAGGCTATAGTGCTGTTTAAAAGCAAAGAAATGTAATCTCAGTAGATCGTGTCCCAAGGTCAGCGACAGAACCAAATGATCTAGAAATCCACTTATGCATTCCTTCAGTCAACAACATCATTAGCCCTGTATGACACCCTGCAAATTTAAACAGAAATAGGGTCTCATCCTAATGTGGGCCAGGTTCCAGTGAAAGAGATGAAGAGAACTCAGTGGAAGGAAGATCACCTTCAGCATGTATACTTGCTCCCCGTATACATGGGGGACTCCTGAACTTTCTCCCATGGAGATTCCAACTCAGTGAGTATGTCAGGGCTCCAGAATTGGCACAGTTCACGGCTTATAAGGTTATGCTAAGCTGGTGGCAGAGGACTGATAATTAAGCCAAGGTTAAATGGAGGAGTGACTTATCGGAAAGAGCACTCCTGGATGAAGAACTAGACATTTTAAAAATGTGTGTATATATATATATATATACATACATATATATAGTGTGTGTGTGTGTGTACACACACACAGTTGTGTCTGACTCTTCATGACCCCATGGATTGTAGCCCACCAGGCTCCTCTGTCCATGGATACTCAGGCAAGAATACTGGAGTGAGTTGTCATGCCCTCCTCCAGGGGATAAAGATACTTGGGTCTCATCCCTTCTGCCCCTTGATGCTAAGTCTAAATGCTCGGAAATTTGCAAATGGTTTCCTATCACACTGAAAGATGCTAAAAGGAATGTATCTTAAAACTGAAAAGCCTTTTATCGGGAGGAGAAATACACACTTCAAACGGTTTATCTCATCTGTCACTGTGTCTTAATTTTACAGCAAAGGGGACTCGGGGTGGGGGTGAAATGCCAGTCTAATTTCACCTCTTCAGTTCCAGCCTCTAAACCTTGAGGCAGGAAAGAGGTAGTAAGAGCAGGTGGGTGATAGATACACAGCTTGTTGGCAGGCTAATGGTCTGATATCACAGGAGAGTTCACAGAAGCAACTCGCAGCTCTTAGATAGTAGAACCCAGATACTCTCAGACTGAACTAAATTTAAAATAGTAGCTGGGGGACAAGTCTATACGAGGTCAATAATTCACACTGGACCTCAGAAGTCTGATGCTAGAATCAGTTATCTGCACAGGAGATGGGAGTTAGAGAGCTGATGCGTGGCCTCAGGCCTGTGTTGATTTGGGCACCAGATCCCTGCATTGGCACTGTGATCTCCAACAGAGATCAATTTGTGCCAGTGAGAACTACCATATTTCACTTTCAAATCATCTGGATTCATAGTTAGTTTTATCTTCTACAAATCTTGCATGATGTGAATTTGTCATTACAAACTACAGAGGTAACCAATCTTTTAAAAATTTCTACATTGGGTACCCATGAAGCAGGAAAATAAATATATTCCAAAATTTCCATGATCAAATTAACCATGATCGTTTCTAGGATATACCATCTCCCTTCTAATTTATCACTGGATAGTGGGTAATGTAGTCTTCTTTTCAATAGACATTCCCTAAAATAAATTTATTGTTAGAAATAATTAGGAACATCACAGCCTCTTTTAGGCAGCACTAGGTAGAACTTACAAATATTCTATTGAAATATACTTCTACAAAGAACACCTGTGTTGTGGATTCAAAAATAATACTAAGAGAAAAGGGACTTTGGGACTTTGCAGCTGTCATTCATACTCTAATGAGAAAGTAACAAAATAGCAAACAACCTATCTTTAACTCTGATCAATTAACCACACTGTAATATGTACAAATCCTTAGGTGAAGGAAGGCAACAAAACAGGAATTAGAATTCTCTCCACATAAAAACAAAATCCTAGCCTGCTTCTTTATACATATGTGCTAATACATGTGTGCCAAATTACACACCAATATCCTGTTAACAGACACTCAACAAGTGTTTATATAAAGGAAACTTACACATCCAAATGGCCACCCACTCCAGTATTCTCGTCTAGTAAATCCCATGGACAAGAGAAGGCTGGTGGGCTACAGTCCATGGGATCTCAAAGAGTCAGACACAAAACTGAGCATACACACATCCAAAAAGTGCTCACTGGTTAAAAAATACTTAATTATAAAATCAGAAGGAGAAGTGTTTTTAAAATGGAGATGCCAGCTGGCTGACCAAGGACCAAATCCAGCTACCGACTTGTTTTGTTTCTGACGTGAACTCCTTGCAGTGGGCATATGAGTCCCTCCCGCTGATGTGGCCCTCAGTGTTTATCCTGTGAACACAAACCCCTTATGGGAACACAAATCCCTCATTCACAAGGGATCCATTCATTCATTCAATAAGTATTCGAGGTACACCTCAAAACACAGACATCATTTTTGAGAGTGAGGACATGTGCTCTGCTGTGCTTAGTCACTCAGTCATGTCCAACTCTTTGTGAAGAATATAGGAAGACACAAGTAAAAATTCCCCATTGAAAACAGATTTACTTAAAGAAACAAATAACTTAAGGATAATTTTAGCAAGTCGATCTGTACCATGAAGCATATGCCATGGGAGAGAACAGGGCCATCAGAGAGACAAACAGCCTCTCTAAGCAAGGGACAGTTAGGCAGAGACTTGAATGAGAAGGAGAAGCCATCCATTAATATTTGGTGGAAGAACGTATGCGAAGATCCAGTGGTAGGAACTAGGTAGGTACTTGTAAGAACAGGAAGAAACCAGAAGTACTCCCTATGAGCAAGTGGGAGTGTGAAGCGGGGATGACATCAGAGAAGAGGACAGTGGCAGATACTCTAGAGTCAGCAGGCCATGGCAAGTTATGCTGATTCTATTCCAAGCGCAACATGAAGTTGGTTGGAAGATGCTAAATAGGGTGGGGGGTGGGGAGCTTGACTGATTTCCTATCATGAGAACCCATTGTGGCTATGTAGATCATAGGAGCAAAAGTGGCTGCAAGGAAGGCCAGTCTGCTGTGATAACCTAGAAGGGTGGGAGTGGGGATAGGAGGGAGGTTCAGGAGGGAAAGAATATATGTATACTCATAGCTGATTGACGCTGTTGTACAGCAGAAATTGACACAATACTGTCAAGCAATTATACTCCAATTAAAAATAAATTTTGAAAAACATAATGGAAAAATATATTTTAAAATGCATATATATGTATAACTATAATACCTGAATGCATAATATATAATAATGTAACTTAATACAAAAAAAATCAAAACAAAAAATAATTTTCAATAAAAAAAGAAGGCCAGTGTGGAGACTCTCACAATGGTAAATACAAATGAGAAATGGCAGGACCAAGAACTAGGGGAGTAATGGAACTTGCACAAGTGGTTGATTCTAGACATATTTGATGGTAGAATCAGCAAGACAGGTGGATGGAGGGGTTCATATCATTCAATTTTATCTCCTTCCATCCAGGAACACTGTTAGGTTGACAGAGTGGTGATCCTGGGGTCTAGCCAAGGGCACACTCCCCGGGACTGATGCTATTCAGTGTTCTCATGGCTGAACTAGAGCCTGTATGTTGACATTTAGTCACTAAACTATGTCCGACTTTTTGCAACCCCATCGACTGTAGCCCACCAAGCCCTTCTGTCCATGAAACGGTCCAGTCAAGAATAATGGAGTGGGTTACCATTTCCTCCTCCAGGGGATCTTCCTCACCCAGGGATCAAACCCGAGTCTCTTGCATCTGCTGCACTGGCAGGTGGATAGCCACCCATTTGCTTTTAAAACCTTAGATAGCATTTGTTTGAAGAGCTGGGTGACAGTCTTGGATCTGCAGGTACCTCTCCATATAAAATCTCAAGACAGAATAGTCTTCTCTCTGAGGCTCACATATCTCGTCTGGAAACGGACTGTTTAATCATCAGCACGGTTTCTGCTAACAACTCTGGCATACCAGGAGCCTTCCTCCATCGCAGGCATCACCTCTTTCCTACTATGACCCCACAGCTACCAGTAACAATGACAGTTTACATTTCTGGGGCACTTACTATTCTCTGGGAGAAGGAAATGGCAATCCACTCAAGTATTTTTGCCCGGGAAATCCCATGGGCAGAAGAAGCTGGTGGGCTACAGTCCACAGAGTCACAAAGAGCTGGACATGACTGAGCAACTAAACAACAATGCTACGGGTAGGCCCCATGCTAAGGGTTTCACACATCATCTTCACTAATTCCCATTCAACACAGTGAAGGAACTAGGACTGTCCCCATTTAACAGATAAGACAAAAGAGGCAGACGTAAAATAAGTTGCCCAAAGATAGCAGCTAATAACGGGATAAGCTAGGATATCAAGCTACGAAATTTAAATGTAGGACTTGAGTTGATAATCACCTTGATATATTACCTTCAATAAATAGCAAGTCTGTTCCTTCCTCTTCTGCTGACTCTGTTTCAGATTCTATCTCTGAACCATCATGAGCTCCTCACCTGTTTTTCCTTCTACAACAAGCGTCTCTTTTGCTCAGTCGTTCAAATAAAGGGTTCTTGAGTCCCTCTTCCTTCTCTCCCCCAAAGGATGCTCTTTGATTTGGCGTTTCCTCTCAGAATAATGTACCTCCAATGCACTAATGCAGTTCTCTCCATGTAACTCAACCACCATAAAGTTCCCTAGATGAATCCTTTCCATTGTATAGACATTAATTTCTTAAGACTGTACCAGTAATTCCTCTGCTTGGGTATAAAATAGCACATAGGGAATTTCTGGAGAAAGAACACTGCATTACAAATCAGCAAACGGACATCAGAACCAGGAAGTCTGTGTTCAAGTCCCAACTATACTATTTATCAGCAATGTGTCTCTAAGTCACTTAACCTACCTGAATCTCCTCTCTCCATCTGTACAAGGGGAATAATAAAACCTACTGTGTGAATCTGAGGATCAAAGAAGATAATTTAGGTACAGGACTTGATATAATTCCTGAAAGCTAAAAATGTTTAAGTCTTCCGTTCCGTTCCGTTCCGTCGCTCAGTCGTGTCCGACTCTTTGCGACCCCGTGGACTGTAGCCTACCAGGCTTCCCCGTCCATGGGATTCTCCAGGCAAGAATACTGGAGTGGGTTACCGTTTCCTTCTCCAGGGGATCTTCCCAGCAATTGTTATTTTTATGAGGGGAAAAGAAGAAATTGGATGGCACGGGACCCTAAATGCCAAAATACTGCACAGAAAACAATATCACTTAACCTCAGAGATTAGACAGTGAGCCTAGACCTACGCATCACAAACAGCATCCTGATTAAAAATTCAGGCTCTGGTAATTATTTACCTTTACCAGTGACCAGCTGTGAAACCTCAGGCAGCTTACTAGATCTCTTAAGCTTCACTTCCTCTAGGGTAAGTGGAAATGGCACAATATTCTACTGCTTGCATGCTGTGAGAAAGATGCAAAATAATACAGCACAAATATTTACCACCTTGCCTGATACAGTACGTGGTGAAGGCTCTATGAGAAGTGGTAATAAGTACAATCTTACATTTAATCGGCACAGATTTATTAAGCACCTACTGTGTGCTCATGGTGCAGCAGGCACACGTTTGATCCCTGGTCAGAGAAGTTCCACAGGCCAAGCAGTGCAGCCAAAAATAAAAAAACAAATCAAGTAGAGTCAAAAAATAGGGATAGGACAGTACTTTATACGGGGTAACCAGGGAAGTACTCTCCAATACTCTCCAATTACAGGCATGAATCCCTAAAAAAAATAAGTTTTGCCCCAGTCCCATTTTGAAGTCAGGAAGGGAGAAATAAATAGCTCAATTCCTGCACGTTGGCTTGGATTCTTTTTTTTTTTTAATATCCAGAAGTTTTCTTTAGTACAGATTGTTAACAGCCAAAGATATAATTTCCATTTGGCCATGCTCTAATGAATAAATCATCACCAGGAAGAGCAAGCAGGATGTGATCCGCTGGAGGCTACACACAGAGCATCAGAAATCAAAGCCTCTGACCCCTGGTAGCCACCGCAATGAGATGCAAAGAGTGCCCACATTCCCAGGCACTTAGGAAGACAGAGACGTTAATGGAAGTGAATAACACATCCCTGATCTACTGTTCCATTTCAGAAGCAACTGTGCTTTTATCCAACCAGCCAAAAGTAAAATAAAAGGAAAATGGACTCCACTGGAACATCTTGAATTAGAAACCTCTTCATACTGAGGTCTTTCTTGCCTCTGGCATCAGAAGACTGAGAAAGTGGAGCTATTCTCAATTTGTTTTTTCACTATTTACTCAGACTTATAAGAGTCTTCTGGGACACCTGGGACATTGGCTTTCAAATCAAGCCAGCAGGCATTGATTGATCTCCCAGTGTATCGCAGAATACCACAAGAGAATATAATGCATGTCCCAACTAAGCACACAGACAAGTGGCAAAGACAGCTAAATAAATGTAAAAGAACCATCAAGCAGGATCAGGGAAATCATGGAAGAACATTTAACGTGGAGGAAAGAAAGAAGAAGAGGGTCATGGAGTCATGTGTCCCAGAAATGGCAAATGAATTGGGCTTTGGAAAATGGTAAGTGAGCAGACAGGTTAAGAAGATCATGCCAGAAAGATGCAACGGCATGAATGGAAACATCATTTTGAAACAGGATGGCACCTTCAAAGGAACTGTCAACAGAACTGAGGATCTCAGGGACATAGCATAGAAGGGGACTGAAGTCAGAGAAAAAGTCCAAAAGTCAGGTAAAAGTCCAAGCTTAAAGAATTTGGTGGCCCTGCTTTTCTTAGTTTGACACGTGTGAAGAGGGTACTCATGGGCTGTCCATTTAAAAACAGTCATTTTAAACATTTCATGAGTTAATTCTGTTCCTTGCAGTCATTCACACATTCATCTCCAACTTTAATAACTTGTTATTTGTGGCCTGAGATCTACCCTATCCCCTCGGGAGTCACATGTTAATGTATGAAATTGAATTTATGGCTGCTGAAGGGTGACAGATTAATAGCATGATAAATTAATCTATTCACCCATATACTAAGAATAGAAAACCTACACAGAGGCAGTTCAATCTAATAGCATTTATTATTAAACCTTAAAATGTAAGCCCAGAGAAATGAGATGAAAATTTATGAGCCAAGACCGAAGAGCAGGGGCCCTGAGATGGCTGTGACCACAGGGAATACCATGCAGTATGTTTTCTAAAACCCTCTCAGGAAGACCTTTTCAAAGAAGAATTTCCTACTTCTACAAAAATTATATTGCATTTATATTGGAGCAAATAGCAACATTCAATTGTTTCATTGATATATAAAGGAAGCCATATGAAAATATGAGTTTTTCTAGTCTATTATCAATAAATAATCAGACAACGGTGGTAGTAAATCAATAAATAATAAGGAACATGAAGTCACTGAGATTTTCTTTCTCCTTTTTGGAAAGAAAAGGAAATGGCTGGGGAGGCAGGGTTACTTTGATAATTCCTCATTGGCATAGCTTGAAAGTATCACAGAATACATAGCCTGTATGCCATGACCCTCTATCCTAAATCAGATGATTGTTGTTGTTGTTTAGTTGATAAGTCATGTTTAACTCCTTTGCGTAGTTGGTTAAGTCTTTTGTGATGCCATGGACTGGACTCCGGAAGATTCCTCTGTCCATGGGATTTCCCAGGCAAGAATACTGGAATTGGGTTGCCATTTCCTTCTCCAGGGGATCTTCCTGACCCAGGGAATCGAACCCAACTCTACTGCATTGGCAGGC
Source organism: Moschus berezovskii (assembly GCF_049115385.1). NCBI lineage: Eukaryota > Metazoa > Chordata > Mammalia > Artiodactyla > Moschidae > Moschus > Moschus berezovskii. The sequence goes on along the minus strand of NC_142483.1, from coordinate 40,373,566 downwards.
AGATTCTTTACCACTGAGCCACCTGCTGCTGCTAAGTCGTTTCAGTCATGTCCGACTCTGTGCGACCTCATAGACGGCAGCCCACCAGGCTCCGCCGTCCCTGGGATTCTCCAGGCAAGAACACTGGAGTGGGTTGCCATTTCCTTCTCCAATGCCTGAAAGGGAAAAGTGAAAGTGAAGTCGCTCAGTCGTGTCCAACTCTTCACGACCCCATGGACTGCAGCCTCCCATGCTCCTCCCCCCGTGGATTTTCCAAGCAAAAGTACTGGAGTGGGGTGCCATTGCCTTCTCCATAAGCCACCTGAGAAGCTCTCAAATCAGATGTTGTGCGCTGCTAATCCATTGGCATTTTTTCTCTCACAGTCCTCAGCCCAGGGGCCCCAAGCCACCACTTTGCAGCTGGCAACCCTCAGACAACCCATCTTTCTGACAAAACCAGGTTCTACCCATCCACAGCCATCTTCTTTTCCCTCACCAGAGCTGCCTTCCTAACAGTCAGATCTAGCCTAGAAGGACTAACTTAAAAGGATAAATACCAATTTCTTGGTCTAATCAAAACAGTCTTTCACAATTTGGATTCCTATGCCCGCTGTTTCTAGCCTCACCCAAATCCCCTTTCTCTTTTGCATACCCTAATTCAGCCATCTACATCATGCCCCTGACACTCAAAGCTTTTTACCTGGTAAAAATTCATCCTGCCAAGCGCAAGCCAAGTGCCACCTCCAGGGTGAGTCCTTCTTGTAGGAGACAGCTGCCAGTGTCCACTCCTTCCAGTTCAGGGTGACTCCTTTCCCTACTCTCAGCGCATACAATTCAAAAGAGGTTATAGGCGAGATTCCATTGAGACAGGCTGGGACCTGGGACTGTTGGCTGCAGTGCTGCAATGCCTGCACCAGGACACATCTCTCCTCAGCTAAAAGTGCAAGGAAACGGTCAGTCAGTCAGTCAGTTCAGTCGCTCAGTCGTGTCCGACTCTCCGCGACCCCATGAATCACAGCACGCCAGGCCTCCCTGTCCATCACCAACTCCCGGAGTACACTCAAACTCATGTCCACAGAGTCGGTGATGCCATCCAGCCATCTCATTCTCCGTCGTCCCCTTCTCCTCCCGCCCCCAACCTTTCCCAGCATCAGAGTCTTTTCCAGTGAGTCAACTCGTCGCATGAGGTGGCCAAAGTATTGCAGTTTCAGCTTTAGCATCAGTCCCTCCAATGAACATCCAGGATTGATCTCCTCTAGAATGGACTGGTTGGATCTCCTTGCAGTATAAGGGACTCTCAAGAGTCTTCTCCAACACCACAGTTCAAAAGCATCGATTCTTCGGCGATCAGCCTTCTTCACAGTCCAACTCTCACAACCATACATGACCACGGGAAAAACCATTGCCTTGACTAGACGGACCTTGGTTGGCAAAGTAATGTCTCTGCTTTTTAATATACTATCAAGGTTGGTCATAACTTTCCTTCCAAGGAGCAAGCGTCTTTTAATTTCATGGCTGCAATCAGCATCTGCAGTGATTTTGGAGCCCAAAAAAACAAAGTCTGACACTGTTTGGGACTAAAAATAATTGTGTGACTAAAAATAATTGTGTGCATGCCCAAAAGATACAAAGAGACCAAAAACCCATCCTCCACTTTTTAAGAGTCTGGAGCAGAAGCAGAGGTCAGGAGCCATAGCAGGGTACTGCACATAGCTCTTTCACTCAATACCACCTAAGGGGTGGGCCAAACACCTAAGCCACCCCTCCAGCCTGACCCCTGGATGACCCCTAGCCTCACCCCATCCCCCTCTACCCCATACAAGGAACAAGCTCACCCACCCACCCACCCGTCAGGAAGTAAGCAAGCCACAAGGGAATCCGTTGTTTGTTCTTGCCCCTCCCTGCTGCAGCAGGGGTCCCTGTAAAGCCTTGCCTGAATTTCTTGTCTGGCCTCTAGTTAATTTCTATTGATTGGGAAGGCCAAGAACCCTAGTCGTTAACAACATGATCTAAGCCTGGCCAGTGAGAATGGCATCGCCCTAGACAGAGGAATTGATTCAAACATGGACATGCAACAGCAGCTAGGCCAGTGTACTCCTCAACACTCCAGAATAGAGGCATGAATAAAGAGTCTGATAAAAATCATCCAAAACTGGAGATGACCACTTTTGCCATATTATGGGGAGAGCTTCCAGAAGAATTAAACCTTCACCAAGGAAGAAATAGTCAAGGAGAATAAGAGGCATACTCTGAGTGACTGTATTTGAGAGTTTGGATTGTTTTTGTTTTGTTTTGTGCTTAAGGTTATGTTGAATTTTCATTTGTTAAAGAAAAGAATTTAAGTAATTAGGCTTCCCAGGTGGTCTTACTGGTAAAGAACTCAAACTCACCTGCCAACCCTGGAAGCTAAGAGATGTGGGTATGATCCCTGGGTCGGGAAGATGCCCTGGAGAAGGGCATGACAATCCACTCCAGTATTCTTGCCTGGAGAATCCCATGGACAGAGGAGTTTGTCAGGCATGGAGTCCATGGAGTCATGAAGAGTCAGACACAACTGAAGCGACTTAGCACACAGGGACGCATACTACCCTAGTTCCTCCCGGAAAGATAAGGACTATATCCTCTGTGGTCCCACAGATCTCTGTTTAAAATCCCCATTTATAAGGGACTTCCCTGGGGGTCTAGTTAAGACTTTGCCTTCCAATACAGGGGGTACAGGTTCAATCCCTGTTCAGGGAGCTAAGATCCCCCATGCCTCGTGACCAAAAAACAAAACATAAAACAGAAGCAGTGCTGCAAGAAATTCAATAAAGACTTTTAAAATGGTCCACACCATGAAACTATATATATCAGTTCAGTAGCTCAGTTGTGTCTGACTCTTTGTGACCCCATGAACCGCAGCATGCCAGGCCTCCCTGTCCATCACCAACTCCCAGACTCCACCCAAACCCATGTCCCTTGAGTCGGTGGTGCCATCCAACCATCTCATCCTCTGTCGTCCCCTTCTCTTCCTGCCCTCAATCTATCTTTAAAAAAATAAAAAGTAAAACTCCTATAATAGCAATTACCACGCCCTATTATTATCTATTTGTTTCCATTCTGTGGCTACTACTAGGATGTGAGCAGTGGCTGTGTCTTATTCTTCTCTAGGACACCAGAACCTGATACATTGCTGGTGGAATGTGTGTTGAATGAGTGAGTCAAAAACTAAAAACACATCATCCATTTCCAGCTTCTGCCAGCAACGTTAAGGAGCCAAAGGACCCCACTTTTTCCCACCTCTTCAATCTACCCCCATAATTTCCAGTGGAAACAAAGGTAGTCATATTTGCATACTAGTGTGCAAGTCTCTCAAATCCAGTAGTTAAGACTCTGTGCTTCCACTATGGGGTAAGGGTTTGAGCCCTGGTCAGGGGGACTAAGATTTTCACATACCACACAGTATAGCCAAAAGCAAAAACAAAATCCTACAAACAGAATAATGACAAATAAGTCCAAAAATATGTGCCTCTTTAAAAAAAAAAAGACCACATCAGAGCCTCCATGAGGCTGGTGTTCCATGAAACACAATATTAAAATTCTATTTATCGTATGTAAGAACTGCAGGAAATTTAATGTTTGTAAATATCAACCGTGGAAACTAAAATTCAATCCAATCTTTTGGACAGGTAGGACCAAGAATGTATTGAAAATCTGGGCAGATAAATATGAAAATGTTTAAAGAGTTATCTCAAAGTAATAGGACATCAGGTGATTTATATTTTTACTTTCTTCTTTATTTCTTGTGCTTCCCAGGCGGCACAGTGGTAAAGAATCTGCCTGCCAATGCAGGAGGCACAAGAGACATGGGTTCGATCCCTGGGTCGGGAATATCCCCTGCAACCCATTCCACTATTCTTGCCTGGAAAATTCCATGGACAAAGGAGTCTGGTGGGCTACAGTCCATGGGGTCTGCAAAGAGTTAGACACACCTGAATAGGCATGAAAAGTTCATTTCTTGTTGTAATGCCTTTTTTATTTTATTTTAGGAGAAGTATAAATTTACATCATAGTAAGGAAATTAAAAAAAGCTTTCATGTTAACAAATATATTAAAATGTCTCCTTTGGCCCAGAATAGAATAGAGAAGCTCTGTATATTTAAATGAAAGAAAGACAGCTGCCACTTCAACCTCATGCACCAACCCATCCTCCTCAGACCCTGATATTTGGGGCAGAATCACAAGTAATTCCTCCTATCTCTCAGCACTTGGTTCTACAGACACAGTCCTTGATCTCTACACATTAAGAAAACATCCGCCATCCCATCCAGCGACCAAAACAACAGCACCACTAACCATATCTGTCATCCTAAGATATTCACACCCAGTGGTTCAGAATTAGTAAATATACATCATGATATAGCCATACGGCCATCAAAAGAAATCATCTTTGCAATTAAAATTTCATGCAGTTGCTCAGGGCCTGTCTTGAGGTTTCAGCTAAAAATTAAGACAATAAAAGTCAATCTTTCTCAGTGAACATTCTATTGCAGATACCATCAGCTTCTGGAATTAACTTAGAGACTAAATATCAAGTGTCACACCCTGAAGAGCATGTTTGAAAACATGCCAGATCCCATACATTGCTCACTGCAAGAATATATTGCAGGACTTCCCTGAGGGTCCAGTGGGTAAGAATCCACCTGCTGATGCAGGGGACAAGGGTCCAATCCTTAATCAGGGAAGACTGTACATGCCTCAGGACAACTAAGCCTCAGCGCCACAACTACGGAAGTCCGCATGCCCTGGAGCCTGTGCTCTGTAATAAGAGAAGCCACTGCAATGAGAAGCCTGCACCCTGAAGCAAAGAGTAGCCCCTGCTCACCAAAGCTGAAGAAAGCCCTGGCAGCTATGAAGACCCAGTGGAGTCAAAAATAAACGAATAATTTTTTTTTCAAAGGCATAGAGAAGAGACTTTTGGACACACTAAGGGAGGGAGAAGGTGGGATGATTTGAGAGAGTAGCTTGAAAACATATACATTGCCATATGCAAAACAGATAGCAAGTGGGAATTTGCTGTATGACACAGGGAACTGTACTCTGTGACAACCTAGAGGGGTAGGATGGGGAGGGAGGAAGATATAAGAGGGAAGGGATATATGTAACCTATGGCTGATTCACGCTGAGGTACAGTAGAAACCATCACAATATTGTAAAGTAATTATCCTCAGATTAAAAATAAAATTTAAAAAAAATTTAAAGGATATAAGTTTTTTTTAAAAAAAGAGTCTATTGTAGGTAGAGTGAGAATAGTTTTTTAAGTGGTAAACCATGGACTCGTCCCCCTAGTTGTAATCCTTAACAGTCCCAGATCCAATCTCCTTCTGGGCTTCCACAGCCGCCCACCTCATGCTCAGCCTAAATGAAATTTTCCAAAATCCCTATTCCCTAACTTCAGCTGACATTCATCAAGCACCACTTTTGTGGCAGGTAGGGAAATGACGTGCTTATGAAATGGTCAACAATCTGTTCCGGGTGAGATGGAGCCCTGGTTTGTAGTATTTGGCAGTGTCCGTTGGAAATTCCTCTAACTGTGGCCAGTTTCAATCGACCAGCATGACGTCTTTAAACATGGAGCTGGCAACGGATGCTCAGTGCTCATCCCTTTATAGCAGGTCCCCGCTACGGACACGGAGATGGAGATAACTTCAACAGTATGACTAACAGCAAAAGGCAGAAAAACGACCGGGAAAGGTGAGTCTGCAGTATTTCTTTGTCTGTTGATAAAATGTATTTAATGACAGTTTTATGTAATTCTGTGTCTAGTAATGGCTATATCTTACAACCCACTCACAATCTTCCTGAAAACTAAATCTTTGGCACTCACAAGTCATTAGGAGCCAACTCCTACACGGCACTGGTGCAGGCCTTGTGATCAGGTCTGGGAATACGTGAATAAAATATAGTCTTTGCCCACAAGAAACACTCAGTCCCTTAACAGAGACATAATGAAATCACAGCTGAGTGAAAATGTCTAAGGGGAAGTCTCTACAAAACACCCAGAGCACAAACAAGCCTGCGGGGAAAGTCAGGGGAGAAATTCAGAAAATGTTTTGCAAAAGATGCAACAGTTGAGCTGAGTCTCAACATGTGCTTAGAAGGGGATAGAAAAGAGTGAGGGAAGGAAGATAGAGACACTGGCATTTTGGTCCCAGGAAACAGCACTTGCAAAGGTTTAAATGTAGGAAAAACAAAAAACCATCTATTTCTGCTTTTTTGACTAGGCCAAAGCCTTTGACTGTGTGGATCACAATAAACTGGAAAATTCTGAAAGAGAAGGGACTACCAGACCACCTGACCTGCCTCTTGAGAAACCTGTATGCAGGTCAGGAAGCAACAGAACTGGACATGGAGCAACAGACTGGTTCCAAATAGGAAAAGGAGTACGTCAAGGCTGTATATTGTCACCCTGCTTATTTAACTTGTATTCAGAGTACATCATGAGGAACGCTGGGCTGGAAGAAGCACAAGCTGGAATCAAGATTGCCGGGAGAAATACCAATAACCTCAGATATGCAGATGACACCACCCTTATGGCAGAAAGTGAAGAAGAACTAAAGAGCCTCTTGATGAAAGTGAAAGAGGAGAGTAAAAAGTTGGCTTAAAGCTCAACATTCAGAAAACTAAGATCACGGCATCTGGTCCCATCTCTTCATGGCAAATAGATGGGGAAAGAGTAGAAAGAATGGCTGACTTTATTTTGGGGGGGGGGGGCTCCAAAGTCACTGCAGATAGTGATTGCAGCTATGAAATTAAAAGATGCTTACTCTCTGGAAGGAAAGTTATGACTAACCTAGATAGCATATTAAAAAGCAGAGAGATTTCTTTGCCAACAAAGGCCCGTCTAGTCAAGGCTATGGTTTTTCCAGTAGTCATGTATAGGTGTGAGAGTTGGCCTATAAAGAAAGCTGAGCACTGAAGAATTGATGCTTCTGAACTGCAGTCTTGGAGAAGACTCTTGAGAGTCCCTTGGACTACAAGGAGATCCAATCAGTCCATCCTAAAGGAGATCAGCCCTGAGTGTTCATTGGAGGAACTGATGCTGAAGCTGAAACTCCAATACTTTGGCCACCTGATGCAAAGATCTGACTCATTGGAAAAGACCCTGATGCTGGGAAAGATTGAGGTCAGGAGGAGAAGGGGACAACAGAGGATGAGATGGTTGGATGGCATCACCAACTCAATGGATATGAGTTTGGGTGAACTCTGGGAGTTGGTGATGGACAGGGAGGCCTGGTGTGCTGTGGTCCATGGGATTGCAAAGAGTCGGACATGACTGAGCGACAGAACTGAACTGAACTGAAATGTAGGAAAAAAGCCAGGTATTGTATGTAGACTTCAAGGCATTTGAAGCACAGGGAGTGTGGGAAGGAAAAATAAGAAATGAATGCTCAAGTGCTTCTCTGGTGACTGAGGACTACAGAATCCTCATGCCGATGCAGGAGACAGGTGTTTGATCCCTGATCCGGGAAGATCCCACAGGCCAAGGAGCAACTAAGCCCATGCGTCACAGCTACTGAGCCTGAGCTCCAGAGCCCGGGAGCCACAGCTTCTGAGCCCTCTCGCCCTACATCCCACCACAATGAGAAGCCCACACACTCCGCAACTAGAGAAAAGTCCGCATAGCAATGAAGACCCAGCACAGCCAAAAAAAAATTTTAAATAAATATGCTGATAATTTTAAAATGGAATACTCAAGTTCTTCTTCCTTTATGTCAAAAACTTGTGCATATGAGAGTGGTCTTCAGGTACTTGAATCACATGGTTCTTAAACAGATTACTCTATCAACCTCCACCAACCCTTTTTAGTATGTGTGTGTCATTTCACATTCCATGGGAGACAGAGTGAGCTTCTTAAGTTTGCATGAATGAAATACCATACTCCCCACTCCAAACTGCTCACTGGAGCCACTGAAAGCCATAGTAAGAGAAAGACCATCACTCACTGACTCTTGTACCAAGAACATAAACATACTGAAGGTCACAGGGGTGTACTGTGTGATATACCTCCCAAAGTACCATTCAGTTATTAACCCAGATGTTGGAATACCACCTGAATATAGTCCTCAGTGTCAATCCTCTTTGAAAATGGCCTCATCTGTGGTTGCACCCCTAACCAGGCCTGCATCCAACAGATGGTCAATGAGGGCTTCTAAAGGTCTTGGCTATTTGCCTCAACTCAGGACAACTCTGAAGGAAGTTCCCTGTTGGAATGGATGGGAATTTCTTGAGAATAAATCATTTTATCCAGTCTTGCTTTCTTCTCCTACATTCTACTGGAGTTTATCCCATTAGACTTTCCCCATTTTTTTCTCTTTCTCAAAGTCTTTTCCCCAGGAAATCCAACTTGCCACAAAAACTAACCAATGAAGTCTCCATTCCTTCCATCAGTCACTAAATTTTGTTAAGTTCTGACCATGTGCCAGCCTTTCTGCAAGGCACTAACATTTCAAACATGAACAAAATAAATTAAAACTAAGTACATAATCCTGGTTTCAGTAAGTCTAGTGGAGAAGATGTATACCAAATAGTCATACTAATGTAAGTACAGAAGGTACAAATACAAAAATAACTGCTCAGAAGGAAAAGAATAATTTCCAAGACAGTATGTCATAAAGGAGCAAACTGTGCTGCATACTGAGATGAGGGAAAGCAGTGTCAAGAATCATGAATGGTCTCAACAATCCCACTACTGGGCATATACCCTGAGAAAAGAGTAACTTAAAAAGACACACGTACCCCAGTGTTCATTGCAGCACGATTTATAGTAACTAGAAGCAACCTAGATGTTCATCGAGAGATGAACGGATAAAGAAGCTGTGGTACACATATACAATGGAATATTACTCAGCCACAAAAAGGAATGCATATGAGTCAGTTCTAAAGAGGTAGATGAACCTAGAGCCTATTATACAGAGTGAAGTGAGTTAGAAAGAGGAAAACAAATATCATATATTTACACATATATATAGAATCTAAAAGATGGTAGTGATGAACCTGTTTGCAGGACAGCAATGGAGACGCAGACTTAGAGAACAGACTTGTGGACACAGTTGGGGAAGGAGAGAGTGGGATAAACTGAGAGAGTAGCACTGAAACTTATATGTTACCATATGTAAAAGAGATAGCCAGTGAGAATTTGCTGTATGACTGCTGCTGCTGCTGCTAAGTCACTTCAGTCGTGTCCGACTCTGTGTGACCCCATAGACGGAAGCCCACCAGGCTCCCCCATCCCTGGGATTCTCCAGGCAAGAACACTGGAGTGGGTTGCCATTTCCTTCTCCAATGTGTGAAAGTGAAAAGTGAAAGTGAAGTCACTCAGTCGTGTCCGACCCTTAGCGACCCCATGGACTGCAGTCTACCAGGCTCCTCCATCCATGGGAGCTCAAACATGGAGCTCTGTGACAACCTAGAGGGGTGGGATGGGAAGGAAGGTGGAAGGCAGGTTCAAAAGCCAGGAGGATGTATGTATACCTATGGCTGATTCATGTTGATGTACAACACATCACTGTAAAGCAATTATCCAATTAAAAATAAATTTTAAAAAAAAATCATGAATGTTCTATTATTTTTCTCCAGATCTAAATTAACAAAGTCAACCTGCCCAGTTTTGTGGATGCTGAATGGAAGACACAGGACTTCAAAGTCATGAGCAAAGGACAGCTTATTACTCACAGAAAGAGCAATGGCCAAAGTGTTAGCATTTTTGCACCATTTCCCAAAGCTGCAATGCCAACAGGGTGATGTGAAGAGGGTCTGGTGACACCTGCCGAGGCGGTCGGTTGCACTTCAGGATAAGAGTACTGAGCTTAGGGAACCCAGATATTTTATAGTATGGATATCAGGGTATGGAGCAGTATGGAGACCTAACCTTTGTTCAAGAGTGGTAGTGGGGAGGAGGCATCTAGCTCTATCTTCCAAAGCTGCTCACCATATAAACATCCTTGAAATGTTTATCTGAAACAGTTAAGTTCAAGGGATAGTCCTAGAAAAACATGCAGACACAAGAGAGGCCCATGCAGAAATATCCTGTAGCAAGAGGGATATATCTTAAGTGCCATACATAGGAACCTTCAAGCTGCAAATTTTTCAGGCTCGAATGTGCCCCTCTATGCCAGCTGTTGGACTGTACTCTACTGTACTTTTCAAGGTACTGTACTACTGTAAGATTAAAAATGTTTTCTTTATATTTTGTCTTTATTTTTTTACCTGCATATTGTTTGTGCTATTATATATTATAAAAGCATTATAAACCTATTACAGTACAGTACTACATAACTGATTGTGTTAATTGGGAACCTAAACTAACTTTGTTGGCCTTACAGACTGGACTTATGAACGTGCTCTTAGAATGGAACTTGTTCGTATGTAGGGCACTTACTGTATGAATCTCCCTCTTCATTAGAAGCCTTCACTTTAGGCTCTGTGTTTCTCAGGCTTATTAGAGGCATGCTTATGATAGATGGTTGCCTTCTCTAAAATAGGATCTGGAGGTTCTGGGGGTACTGTGTATTTCCTTTCAGTAGTACATTGCTTTGTAGGCTCTTAGGACTTCAAATGTAGGATATAAGGATTCCCTTTTTTTTCTCTCTTAAAGGAGATGTGTAACTTAGAATTTGTCTGGGCAAATGCTGCATATTAGGTGACATACAGTATTGTAAAGGTATACTTGGACATCCGGAAATTGAAAGCATTCAGTTGCAACAGAAATGTTTACAACTTAATTTCTGGTGCTCTTGGTGTAGATGCCAAGGACCCAGAAAATAGACTGTTATTCACCAAGGGTTCTAAGTCTATGTGGGACATGATAGGAGGAGACTGAAAAAGGTCCTCTCATGCGGACACATTGTTACACTGACGTCATTTTCTAAACGCACTTGTCCTTTGAATTAGGCATTTCAGAGAATATTCCCATTACGTATGTGGACGTGGTGCAGTCATAAAAGCCTCACAAATCACTGAGACAGATAAACCTCTGTTTTCTGTGTATCTACTCTGGGGTCCCATCGCTACACATGGAATCAGGGTAGTATCCAATTTGTAGAGGAAACATTTTTAAATTATTCCAGCATATTTCTATTTCCTGTGATGAAACACAATCCTGGGTAATCCTCATAAATTTTACCATTTTCCCCTCAGATATTTCCTACAGAATAAACTACTATGAAATTTAATATGAAATGCTTTAGGACAGTGCTTTTCAAAGTGTGTCACTCCACCCCCCAGCCCCCATTCCACCAGCCATGGAGCAGCCATCACTTGGGACCTTGTTAGACACCAAGTCTCAGGTCCCACCTTCCACCTGCTCCATCAGAAACTCAGGAGCCCAATGATCTGTGTTTTAACAAATGCACCAGGGGATTCTAAATATGTTCAGTAGACAGCCACTGCTACAGAATTAACTGAGGCTGTTTCAGAAATGAACCGAACTGTTGAATCCAGGGTAAAGAAATACAGCCTGTCAACATTCAGCCTCTTCAACGTTAACTTTAATCTGAACCTTTCTTCCAACAGCCATAAACGAAAATGGTTGACAACTTTTATTTTATTTTGCAATTTAACAGCCTGGGCAATAAACCCAACCGTCTGAATTATCTTTCTTATCCAAACAGAGCAGATTCTGGTCGGGTGTGATATACAGTGGCAACCTCAAGATTCACAGGAAATCGATATGCAAATCAATACATTTAACTGCAAGTCTCGTCTGTCGAGTCTTTCATATAAAAAGGCTTCATTAGGAACTCGGTGAAACGCAACCAGAGACTGAACTCCCTATCCCATGCCAAAACTTTATCAATAATAGACCATTTTCCAAAAGACGACACAGGGATCAATAGCAAAAGTTATTCTGCCTTAGAAAGCCGAAAACTTCATTCAGAGACAATTGGATAACTCAACTCAGCACATGTAGGGGCTCACAAATGGATGAAAAATATTACTTCTATTTAGGGAGAACCTTTGTTATCAAACGCTTGACTAATCTTTAAAAGCCGATAACTCTTATGATTATGCCATCCAGAGAGAACCACTACAATGGTTCTCAACACAGGCTGCACAGGAGAACCATTTTTTTTTTTTTTTTTTTGCTTTTGCTCAGTTGCTAAGTTGTGTCTGGCTCTTTGTGACCCCATGGTCTGTAGCCCGCCAGGCTACTCTGTCCACAGGATTCTCCAGGCAAGAATACTGGAATGAATTGCCATGCCCTCCTCCAGGGAATCTTCCCAATCCAGGGATCAAACTCACAACTCTTATATCTCCTGCACCAGCAGGCGGGTTCTTTACCACTAGGGCCACCTGGGAAGCCCAACTGAAAAGTGTTAAACGGCCCCAGGATCAGGTCATACACTCAAGTTTCAGTTCAGTTCAATTCAGTTCAGTCGCTCAGTCGTGTCCGACTCTTTGCGACCCCATGAATCATAGCACGCCAGGCCTCGCTGTCCATCACCAGCTCCCGGAGTTCACTCATACTCATGTCCATCAAGTCGGTGATGCCATCCAGCCATCTCATTCTCTGTCGTCCCCTTCTCCTCCCACCCCCAATCCCTCCCAGCATCAGAGTCTTTTCCAGTGAGTTAACTCGTCGTATGAGGTGGCCAAAGTATTGGAGTTTCACACTCAAGTTTAGCAGTTGTTAAATTTTAGCATGCATTGGAATCCACTACAAGGCATGTTTAAAAAAAGAAAAGAAAACTACAGTGTCTTTTCCAATGAGTTGGTTCTTCACATCAGGTGGCCAAAACATTGGAGTTTCAGCTTTAGCATCAGTCCTTCCAATGAACACCCAGGATTGATCTCCTTTAGAATGGACTGGTTGGATCTCCTTGCAGTATAAGGGACTCTCAAGAGTCTTCTCCAGCACCACAGTTCAAAAGCATCAATTCTTCAGCGATCAGCCTTCTTCACAGTGCCTGGTGGAGCACTTACTGTGTTGGGAAGAGAAGGGGGAGACTGTTGTAGCCCAAAGGTAAGAGACAGTGACGATGCTAAGAAAGCAAAGAGAAGACAAAAATCAGATCTCCTGGGAAGTTTGAGAGCAAAGCCATTGGATGAATTAGATGAATGTGCATAGCTGGAAAACTGAGTAAGAAAAGCCAGACAAATCCATAGTTTAATTGGATCAAGGTCTGGGAGTTCAGATGCAGTAAATAATAATAATAGTTATTAATATTATGTAAAATTTACTGTATGGATGTGAGAGTTGGACCATAAAGAAGGCTGAGCACCAAATAACTGATGCTTTTGGATTGGGAAGTGGGAGAAGACTCGTAAGAGTCCCTTGAACTGCAGTCAAGCCTAAAGGAAATCAATCCTGAATTGGAAGGGCTGATGCTGAAGCTCCAATACTTTGGCCACCTGATGCGAAGAGCTAACTCATTGGAAAAGACCCTGATGCTGGAAAAGAGGGAGAGCAAAAGGAGAAGGGGGAGACAGAGGATGAGATGGTTGGATGGCATCACCGACTCAAAGGACGTGATTTTGAGCAAACTCTGGAAAACAGTGGAGGACAGAGGATCCTGGCATGCTATAGTGCATGGAGTCACCAGAGTCGGACAGAACTTAGCAACTAAACAATACCAACAAAACTTATCAAGCTCTTTTATGGACCAGGAACAGTCCTAAACACTTTACATTCACTAACTCATTTAATCAAATTGGAAGTGGTCAAACAGGAGATGGCAAGAGTGAACATAGACATTCTAGGAATCAGTGAATTAAAATGGACTGGAATGGGTGAATTTAACTCGGATGACCATTATATCTACTACTGTGGGCAGGAATCCCTTAGAAGAAATGGAGTAGCCATCATGGAGACCTCTTCAAGAAAATTAGAGATTCCAAGGGAACATTTCATGCAAAGATGGGCTCGATAAAGGACAGAAATGGTATGGACCTAACAGAAGCAGAAGATATTAAGAAGAGGTGGCAAGAATACACAGAAGAACTGTACAAAAAAGATCTTCACGACCAAGATAGTCACAATAACGTGATCACTGACCTAGAGCCAGACATCTTGGAATGTGAAGTCAAGTGGGCCTTAGAAAACATCACTACTAACAAAGCTAGTGGAGGTGATGGAATTCCAGTTAAGCTATTTCAAGTCTTGAAAGATGATGCTGTGAAAGTGCTGCACTCAATATGCCAGCAGATTTGGAAAACTCAGCAATGGCCACAGGACTGGAAGAGGTCAGTCTTCATTCCAATCCCAAAGAAAGGCAATGCCAAAGAATGCTCAAACTACCGCACAATTGCACTCATCTCACACGCTAGTAAAGTCATGCTCAAAATTCTCCAAGCCAGGCTTCAGCAGTATGTAAACCGTGAACTCCCAGATGTTCAAGCAGGTTTTAGAAAAGGCAGAGGCACCAGAGATCAAATTGCCAACATCTGCTGGATCATGGAGAAAGCAAGAGAGTTTCAGAAAAACATCAATTTCTGCTTCATTGACTATGCCAAAGCCTTTGACTGTGTGGATCACAATAAACTGTGGAACATTCTGAAAGAGATGGGAATCCCAGACCACCTGACCTGCCTCTTGAGAAACCTGTATGCAGGTCAGGAAGCAACAGTTAGAACTGGACATGGAACAACAGACTGGTTCCAAATAGGAAAAGGTGTACGTCAAGGTTGTATATTGTCACCTTGCTTATTTAACTTATATGCAGAGTACATCATGAGGAACGCTGGGCCGGAAGAAGCACAAGCTGGAATCAAGATTGCCGGGAGAAATATCAATAACCTCAGATATGCAGATGACACCACCCTTATGGCAGAAAGTGAAGAGGAACTCAAAAGCCTCTTGATGAAAGTGAAAGAGGAGAGTGAAAAGGTTGGCTTGAAGCTCAACATTCAGAAAACAAAGATCATGGCATCTGGTCCCATCACTTCATGGGAAATAGATGGAAAAACGGTGGAAACAGTGTCAGACTTTATTTTTGGGGGGCTCCAAAATCACTGCAGATGCTGACTGCAGCCATGAAATTAAAAGACGCTTGCTCCTTGGAAGGAAAGTTATGACCAACCTTGATAGTATATTGAAAAGCAGAGACATTACTTTGCCAACCAAGGTCCGTCTAGTCAAGGCTATGGTTTTTCCCGTGGTCATGTATGGATGTGAGAGTTGGACTGTGAAGAAAGCTGATCGCCGAAGAATCGATGCTTTTGAACTGTGGTGTTGAAGAAGACTCTTGAGAGTCCCTTATACTGCAAGGAGATCCAACCAGTCCATTCTAAAGGAGATCAATCCTGGGTGTTCATTGGAGGGACTGATGCTAAAGCTGAAACTCCAATACTTTGGCCACCTCATGCGACGAGTTGACTCACTGCAAAAGACTCTGATGCTGGGAAAGGTTGGGGGCGGGAGGAGAAGGGGACGACGGAGAATGAGATGGCTGGATGGCATCACCGACTCTGTGGACATGAGTTTGAGTGAACTCCGGGAGTTGGTGATGGACAGGGAGGCCTGGCGTGCTGTGATTCATGGGGTCGCGGAGAGTCCGACATGACTGAGCGACTGAACTGAACTGAACTGAACTCATTTAATCTTCAGAACCTACAGAATGGACAGTCTGAGCCCAGGGAAACAAAGTAACTTGCCCAAGGCCACAGAGTATTTAGGGTGGGGCAGGCTACACAGTGTGTGCTCTTAAACACACCAGCCTCTCCACCCTGCACAAAAGCACCTGCAGAATCTACCTTCACATCCTTAACACAGCAGGAGTATCTCTCCGTTCCGTTCCGTCGCTCAGTCATATCCGACTCTTTGCGACCCCGTGGACTGTAGTCTACCAGGCTTCTCCATCCATGGGATTCTCCAGGCAAGAATACTGGAGTGGGTTACCGTTTCCTTCTCCGGGGGATCTTCCCGACCCAGGGATCGAACCCGGGTCTCCAGCATTGGAGGCAGACGCTTTAACCTCTGAGCCACCAGGGAAGCCCGGAGTATCTCTCAGTACTATCAAATTCAGGAGAAGGTCTTTTAATCCCAACACCGTGTTAAATACATACTTTGAAGATATGTGAGCTTCCCTGGTGTCTCAGATAGTGAAGAATCCATTTGCCAGTGCAGGGGACTCGGGCTTGATGCCTGAATTGAGAACATCCCCTGGAGAAGGGAACGGCAACCCACTCCAGTATTCTTGCCTGGAGAATCCCATGGACAGAGGAGCCTGGCGGGCTAAAGTCCATGGGATCGCAAAGAGCTGAACACAACTGAGTGACTGACAAATACGAGACGGGAAGTTCCCAGCATTTTCAGAAATCTAATTTTCCATTTCTAACCACATGATGACAAATTCTAAAGGTGGCATGAAGGTACTGCTGCTGCTGCTGCTAAGTCACGTCAGTCGTGTCCAACTCTGTGTGACCCCATGGACTGCAGCCCACCAGGCTCCTCCGTCCATGGGATTCTCCAGGCAAGAGTACTGGAGTGGGTTGCCAGTGCCTTCTCCGATGAAGGTACTACTGCTCCTTTTTTATTTCTTAGCTTCTTGGAAAGAAATAGCAAGAAAGAAGAAAAAGGCACACAAAACATACAAGTAAACATGCCCCTCCCATAGAGCATCTATTTGTTTCCCTGAAAACAAAAAACATGTGTGGCATATAAGTTATGACAGTTACTGAAATGGTAAAAGAATGAAAATACCTCACTAATGTGGATACCTTCCAAGGAGTAAGTGTCTTTTAATTTCATTCAGTGGATACCTACGATAAAGGTGCAAATCCTTAAGGGTTTATGCAGAAGAAAAAACAACAAACTAGTGAACAAATATATATAGCTGCAGCAGCAGCAGCAAAATAGAATAAAGTGGCCCAAATGTAGAGTACAGACAGCCCAAGAGTCTGAAAGGGGCCTCGGGGCTACATGGTGATAGATTTCACCAGGGGCCCCTACCATACCATTTGCCAAAGTACACCTCCAGGAGCAGCTTAACAATAGTCCTCTTAACCTATTAGATTATGGGTGTAAATTTACATTTGTTTATTGTCAGTCTCCACTCCAGCATTCTTGCCTAGAGAAGTCCATGGACAGAGGAGCCTGGCGGTCTACCATCCATGGGGTCGGAAAGAGTTGGCCACGACTGAGCAACTAACACTTTCACTTTCCCTCCTAGAATATAAATTCCAGGAAATCAACTTTGTCTTGTTCCTACCATACCCACCTTTTTTCAGAATAAGGTCTGGAACATAATAGGTGCTTAATAAATATTTCTTAAATGAATGGATCAAATTGCAAAAAAACAGAGTAATGCTAACATGCACTGCTAAGGCAGAAGCAGTTATATTAACCTTTCACACTACAGATGGGAGGATACATTGGCATGAAGTTGAACACTGAATGTGAAGAGCTTTAGGTACGCCCTCCTACTCTTTGCTCAACAACATACTTCTACAACTCTACCTGAGAGAAAATAGGAGATGCTATTAAATATTTATTTACAAATAGGTAACCTGCATTATTTACAGGAGCAAAAAATTTAAAACAACCTACATGTCCAAAAAGAACATAGTAGTAAAATAAATTATGGTACATTCATACCATGGAGCTTTTAATGACAGGGAAAAGGCTCAAAATATAATGTATTTTTGTTTAAGAAGGAACAGAAAATAAAACATCACATACACTACAATGCCAGATACTTAATCACATACCTAAGTGCAGAGAAAATAGATTGTAAGGAAATATACCATAATGTTCATGGCAGTTTTCTCTAGTTCTGAGATTGTGAATAAATTCTTTCCGTCTTTATGCATACTGACATTTTTCAAGCTTTCTATAATTAATTCTAAAATATTAATTAAAAACAAGGAAAACATAGCTATAATTGTATCTTAGTTCACTGGCAGCAAATAAATGATTGTAACTAAGGCAAAAGACTAATTCACAAAATTCTCCCTTTCATTTTCATGGAAAAAAATTCCTATTTCAAATTTATTAATTTTGAGCACACAGAAATAAACACTTGAACCGATGGTTAAACACTCCAATGTTAGCACACTGATAGATATGATAAGCAGTAGTTTCCAAAGTTGTACTTCTCTGCAGCAGATCTCCTTTCAAATGAAACATTTAATGAAATCCCAATATGCCAAAGGGAAACATAACTGATCTATTCAAAGTTGGGGGTAGCCCCCAGAGTACAGAGACCACCAATCTTCCCTGTCCCCTACAAGTACATCCTTAGGGACCTCTGAGTTCTTGGAAAACAACTCAGCCGCTGTACTGAAAGCTCTGGAAAAAAAAAAAATCTTTCCACATAGATTCTCAGAAGCTCAAACAAGGCTCCTCTCCCTCTCCCCCAGCAATGAGTTCTGTATCAGCTCTTTCTGACTGACTGGGTTTGTGCCCATGCATAACATCTACACAATTTCCTGCTGGGTCTGTGATCATAAGCCTCTTCGAATCTGTCCACTCCAACATTAAAGTTTCATGGCACCTAAGCAGCACAAAGATACTCTTCTTCCATAAAGGATACTTTGGCGTTGGTTTAATATTTTGATTTAATACCCTAACTGTTGTAACCACAGCAAACGTGAGGGAAGGCAGCCCAGGCTGGTTGGATTTTCATTACACAGATGGCTGGTCTTAGGTTAATTGTTCCATGACCCAACTCCAGGGCTTGTTCTCTTCCACCCCAGGGTGTTGGCATTTAAACTGTGTTCCCTAGAATCTGCTGTTTCCAGGAGGTGCCTGGAAAAAACTGCAGTGGAATGGAGGGAGGGGGCTAGTAAAAAGATCTCACTGAAATGGAGGAGAGACAGAGCAGACCAGTCCACTCTTATCTGTCTTCCCATTGGCATTTCACACACTATTTGATTTGAAGAAAGGGCACCACTGATAGAACCTGGAATTTGAAAGTCACTGCCTTAAAATGGTCTACCTCTAAACACCACAGCCCACCTGATCTTGCCCCTGGAGAGAAATAGAGGTAATTCTACAAGCTGGCAACGACCCCTGCCAACATTTTGTTGTAAAATAGTCAAGATTATTTCCTTTGCATCCTCCTCAAAATATATAAATAGACCTTAAAGGCATTATGTTAAGTGATATGTACCAGACAGAGAAAGACAAATACGGTATCATCTCGCTTATACATAGAATTTTCTAACATCAGACTCATCAAAGTAGAGAGTAGACTGGTGAATGCGGGGGGAGTGGGGAAGGAAATTGGGAGTTCCTGGTCAAAGGATACAAACTTACATTTATAAAATGAATAAGTTACAGGTATCTAATGTACAACATAGTGACTAGAGTTAACAATACTATAAGTTGCTGTGACAGTAGAGCTTTCATATTCTCACCATAACAACAAAATGGTAATTATTTGAGATGACGGATGTATGAACTGACCTTAATACATGTATCAAAATTTCATTTTACACCTTAAACATATGTTTTGTCTCAACTATATCTCAATAAAGCTGAAAAATAGATGCTTATCTATAATTGTTACAAAAAGTTTTATAAAACTATTTATATTTCAGCTTTGCTTTTTGCTTAATTTATCTTAGGTATATTTTCATGCCATTAAATATAAATCCAGATTATTCTCAATGTACAAAATTTCAGTGAAAGAGTCTATCATAAATCTGCCTTCTCTTAAAATAATTTTCTAAACCACTGAACAGACAGACAAGCTATTTTGCTGGGTCAGGAAGAGAAAGCCCTTCCCAACACCTGGAACCATGGTTTAGAGTTAGTTAGCAGGTCTGATTCCACACCAACCTACCTCTGAGAGCTGAGGGAATGACCAATTCGATACATAGCTTCTGCAGTCGTCATGAACAGCCATTTTTGATCCACAGTCAGTGACAAAGCAACTTAATAATCCCAGTTAAATAATGAAATCTTATACTGTTGCCTAAGGTACAGCTTGTTGGGACTATTCCTGTCAAATTCTGTGTTTCATAAAACTGAATGAGCCGCTGGATGGGAATGACTCTAAATGCGCATCAATAGTGTGATGCCTCAACACTTACCTCCTTGAGAATCCTCAGATCTCCCTCCTTGCTGTCAAGTGCTTAAATGCCACATCTACCTGGAAGGGCATCTTGCCACAATGCAGGTACTGAAAGGAGAACAGCCCTGGGTAAGAACTGTCTCACCAGTGGCATGTTTTCTGAGTCACAGTTTTTGAAGTTCCATTCAGGATGACAAGGAGCCAAGCCTACTCAAACAGCCACCAGAAAGCCCTTGATTGGTACCTTTTTAAGCTCAATGTTTCTGGGAACATAAGACTCAGGTACCTTTGAATGAACTGATTTAACAAATAGTGACTTTTGGTTATTTTAAGTGAAAAGGTACCATAACATAAGGGCTGGAAGAGCTAAGCCTCTTCCACTCCTACTAGTCACTGCAAATTCATTCATCCATTTGTCAAACAAGTCATGGCCCTCCCCTGCTTACAACCTTCCAATGACACCCCAGTGACACACTGACAAAACAGCAAGAGCTTTTGGTTCATGAAACAGAAGGAAGACTAGTTTCTCTGGTATAGAGAAAAGGAAAAGATTTGAGATGAGACTGGACAACTAGGCAGGAGCCAGATCATATAGGTTGTAGAATATGGTCAGGACATTTTCGTTTCATTTCAGTGATTTGGAAAACCACTGGGGTGTTAAATACAGTGATGGGCATGAACCAACATTCTGAAAGTCTGATTTTAGCTTCTCTATAAAAGAATGTACCTATTTCTCATCTTTGGCTCTGCTGATAGACCACAGAACTGAAAGAACATGGGTGGACTCATGGCCACCCGGGTGGCTTTGTCCCTCTCTTTGCCCTAGAGAAGTTCTCTGTTACATATGCACCATTCATTAGCAAATGAGATGAGTTTCAAAGTGGGACGACATCAGCACAAAATCAGTGCCCATTTCAGAGCACCCATGAATGTTACAAACCCCAAGAAAAGAAGAACAGCAGATTTCACCACTCATGATCCAAATTATACTTATGAAGCATCTGCTAGGAAACAGGTATTATTATTTAGATGATAAGTAACAGTTGTGCGAAGAGTTGACTCACTGGAAAAGACTCTGATGCTGGGAGGGATTGGGGGCAGGAGGAGAAGGGGACAACAAAGAATGAGATGGCTGGATGGCATCACCAACTCAATG
The DNA here is from genome assembly GCF_049115385.1 of Moschus berezovskii. NCBI lineage: Eukaryota > Metazoa > Chordata > Mammalia > Artiodactyla > Moschidae > Moschus > Moschus berezovskii. The sequence goes on along the minus strand of NC_142483.1, from coordinate 40,352,434 downwards.
GACATGAGTTTGAGTGAACTCCGGGAGTTGGTGATGGACAGGGAGGCCTGGCGTGCTGTGATTCATGGGGTCACAAAGAGTCGGACACAACTGAGCGACTGAACTGAACTGAACAGTTGTGCATTTTCATATGATGTCTTATAGATCTTAGTAAGGACATACCATCTGTTAAAACCAATATAATGCCAATGAGGTTTCTACTGATGTTCTAGCTCAATGGGTAGAGGATGAAAGAGATTCTGAATACTCTCAACTGAACAGCAACACAGCTTTCTCTTCATGCCATCCTCAATTCAGCAAGCTGCAGAGAGGGGATTATACTAGGATGAGTCAGATGGGAAGCTGGGAAGAGTCTGGGTAGAAAAGAATATCACGCCTGCACAGATAAATGCAGCCTGCCCACTGGTGATCAGGGCTTCTCAAGGAGGACAGCTCCAGGTATCCACACTTCTCTGCAGTTTTCTGGTATTAATTGAGAACATCCGTACTCTTAGTGGGGTCGGGAGATAGGCTCTCCACAATAGCTCCACCCTCTTGTTACTTCCCCTTCTCATGTATCTTATCTTCTCCAGGAACAGAAAACTTTGCCCCAAGAATGGGTCGAACTGAAACATTTCTGTCTCACCACCGTGTCAGAAGTCTGTGGTGACACCTCCTGTGCCACCTTCTACAGAAGGCGATTCAGTCCTATTAGTGAGAGCACAGACTGCAAGGACATTCTGTGGGTCGAAAGGAAAGAATTGAGTGAAAATGGGGTTATCAAAGAACTCCCTGAATATCTCTCCTCCCACAGTAACATCAAAACCAAGGGAAGAAGGGCCTCTGTAGGCCTTAACTGTTGGCATTTTTGTATCACAGAAGATCCAGTAGATAGAGATAAGAAAGGACTCTTCCACTGCTTTCCTTGGATGTAATTCAATCCTTATTCTTGACACATTAAGCTCCTTGACTAAGGCACCAGCCTCCACAGAGCCCTGAGCTAAATACCCGTTTTCACAGTCCACCTTTCGGATATCTACAGTCACCACTTACAAAATAACGTTGCTCTCAGGTTGAAGGACGGTGTCCGGCCACCTGATCATAGGGCTGGGGTTCACAGCGGTGCCAAATGAGCATAAATCACATGTTTTGATACTTTTCACTCACCAGCCGGTATGGCAAAGGTGTTTGCAGGACAATACAGAAAGACAGACAAGGCCCCTGCTTTCCAGCAGGGAAAACAAACAAAAAGTAAATGAAGAGGCCGATGATCAAACATGAAATGAACAGTAAACACAGGAACCTGTGATTGAACAGGAGCATTTCATAGACTTCTGTGAAGACAATAAAACAGAGTAAGAGGATGCCAACGCCATGGGACAGGGGCTTGTGGATGTCACTCCAGGAAGAAGGGTGTTTCCTAGGGTTGTGGTAGTATAGTACCCAAAACTGGGGGGTCTCAAGCAACACTAATTAGGTATTTCCAAAGACTTGTTTCCTAGGGCTGAGGTAGCAAAGTACCAAAAACTGGGGAGTCTAAAACAACACAAATTAATTCTCTCGCAGTTTTGGAGGAGAGAAACTGAGGTGACAGTAGGGCCACAGTCCTTCTACAGTTTCTAGGGGAGGATCTTTCCTTGCTTCCTCCAACTTCTGGAAGCCAAAGGTGTTACTTTCTTTTTTTTCTTTCGATTGATTGATTGATTTGACTGCACTTGGTTGCAACATGTGGGATCTAGTTCCCTGCTTGCACTCATGTGCCATCACTTCAGTCACGTCAGACTCTTTGAGACCCCATGGACCGTAATCCACCAGGCTCCTTTGGCTATGGGATTTCCCCTGATCAAGGACCAAACCCTAGCCCCCTGTTTTGGGAGAATGGACTCTTAGCCAGTGGATGACCAGGGTGGTCTCCAAAGGTGTTCCTGGGCTTGGGCTCTCTATGACAAAGAAACTCCAACTTTTGTCTCCATCTACACGTGGCCATCTTCCCTCTGTGTGTCTCTGTGCCCGAATTTCCCTTGTCTTATGAGGACATGAGTCACTGGATTTAAAAGCAGCCCTAAAGGGCTCATCTGAACTTGATTACATCTGCACAGACTATATAGGCATGCCTTGTTTTACTGTGCTTCTTCGTATCATGCTTTGCAAACACTGCCTTTTTTTTTTTAACACCTGTAAGTTTTGTGGCAACCCAGAAGATGGCTTGCACTTCTCAGCCATAAAATATTTAACTCAGAAATGTATATTTTTTCAGTCATGGCACTATTGCACACTTAACAGAGTACAGTATACTGTGAACATAACTTTTATATGCACGGGAAAACCAAAATAATTGTGTGACTACCTTTACTGTCAAGTTAGCTTTATTTTGATGGTCTGGAACCAAACCTGCTATATTGCTGAGGTTTTGCCAATATTTTCAAAGGAAGTCACATTCAAAGGTACTGGAGGTGAGGACTTCTATCTTCCACTGCAGGGAGGGATAGGGTAGGGGTGAGGGAAGGGTGACACAATTCAACCCATAAAAAGCAGTGACATCTGAGCCCAGCTTCACAATAACGGGCAGCCGCTGGCCTGGCGACAGTTTAGGTGAGGAAATTGCTTAGGTAAGTACTCCAGAATAAGAAGTACATGTGATGATGTCACAAGCCATCTGAAGCAAGACGCCAAACTGGTAAGAAAATAATCATGAACATGAGGAAAGCTGTCTTCACAGCTCCCCGTGGTAGCCTTACTTGCAGTGACAAAATAGAAATTCACATGAGTAATGATCTGGAAAGGGTACAGGGAGCTGAAACTTTTATTCTGCAATCAGCCAAGTTGATATTTGTGAAAAATATGCAGAATAATGAGAAAATGCATATGATATGTTAAATTAAAAAGTGAGACACATTTTATGTATTTTAATTAAATGATGCCAATATGCACATACATATCTGACTATCAGAATTACCATCATCTGACGACATCATGGTTGTAAGTTGTTGATAGTAGGAATTTTATTCTCTTCTTTAATGTCTGGATATTTGGGTTACCATTCTTTTTTATGATGAAAATTTCATAGGAAAAAAAGTGCAATTTCTAACAAATTGTTATGACATATTTTAAAATAACAGTCATGTGTGTGCTATAAAATCTACTTAATCCCAGCATCTTGTTATATGTGCTTCAGATTTATTTTCCAAGAAATAAAGCATTACAGTTATCACTGAAGCCCCCTGTGGAAAGATGATGTTTTCAAATCAAGCATTCAAGGCAAAGAAAAATTCCTTGATATTCTTAAAGCAATGTGACTTTGTGAAATGAATGCAGTTGTCATCAGCTTTATGAAACAGAGAAGGGACGCTTCCACTGCAGTTGAAATTATTTCTTGAAGAGAAAAACTATTGTTTCCCAGAACAAAATGGCTTTTACTCTACCATAAGAAAGCTTATATACTATTCAATTTCCCACATTTTAGGAGAAATATTTTGAGGCCATGCCATGCAGCAGGATTTTAATAATAATCGCCCGACCAAGGGTCAAACCCCTGCCCACTGCATCAGGAGCATGGAGTCTTAACCACCAGGGAAGTCCCATTTCCTACATTTTAAAATGTAGGGCTTCCCCACATAATGACTGGACTGTGTCTATGTTTTCAGAAAAAAAGAGTAGAGGTTAATGAAAAGGGTTGGGGTGAGGCTGAAAAGACTTTCAAGCTAACAATCACTTGTTGATCAACAGTCTCACCAACTGAAACATACAATTTGCGTCCAGGGGTAACTTTCTTTGTATTTGGGCAAAACTGTGTGTCAAATAAATGTCATTTTAAAATATCTCATTCTCTAAATAGATCCATCAAACATTTCAATAAAAAAAATAAGTAAATTACTCTCATCTGATGATACGATAAAACGCAACTAACCTAGAAAGGAAGTGAATTTAAGAATCAATTCTAAAGATTGTGCGTGCTCAATTTAAAATGAGAAAGGTGAAGTGGGTACCCTTTCTGTGTTATCAAATCCAAGTATTTGTGTTCTGACGAAGTTAGCCCTCAAGCAAAGCGAACACGTCCATTGCTTTTACCTACTTATTTCTCCCAATGTGGTTCAGGTAAGATTATATGCTATTTTGTGTCTTTTAAAGCCAGTTTTATAAAGCCAGTAAATCAAAACAGTCAGATGTTTAAAAATATATTAGAGAAGTATATTACAAACTTCTTTTAGTGTCCCTGGTTAGTTGGTATTTAGTGCTCCAGATGAATAAGTATTTAGTTGACTGACCTTTAGCGAGTCATAGGCTCTTTCTCCCTCAGTTTATTTCATTTGAAAATTAGAGATCAACACACCCTACCGAGTGTGTGGGGAAGATCAAGTAGTGTAGAGACGAAACGTCTTTGTAAACTGCTAAGTGTTGCAGGAATACAAGTAACTTCCAAAGGTGGAGATGAGTATCAGGCAATGGAAAAACCCTACCTAGCAATCTCCAAGATCTTAAACTTTATTATAAGCCATCATACACTGAAAATGATATTGTTGCTCACTCCTTAAGTTTTTGTTTCCCAGAAAAATAAAGGTCTTACCATCATTTTATTATGTAGAATCAAACATCAAATAGTAGGAATTTAAATATCTATTTTTGACAGTCTCGCTTGGCAGTCTTCTAATTTTCTCAATCATTTAACCTTCTGGAAACCAGAAATTACTGATAAAGACATTCTCTATTCAGCTGTCAACAGAGTTCCCCTACAGGCATTTTTAGCCCAAAAACAAACCAAAAGTTCTTACTTTGAGAGGCAAACTGTATGAAAGTTGAACCAAGAAATATGTCTTTAAAATTCAATGTTTTTCTACCAACCTCATGTATGATTTACAACTGTGAAAGATATACATTCAAAAGAAGCCTTCTTCCAAAACAGCCACCTTGTGTGGCTTCCCGTTTGTTCCAATATGATTTCTTCTGCTTGGTGCAATTTTGGAGTTTTTTCATTCTGAAATCAGTCATTTTTAAATTTATGGAACCTTAGGCAACATTCAGAAAACAAAGATCATGGCATCTGGTCCCATCACTTCATGGGAAATAGATGGAAAAACAGTGGAAACAGTGTCAGACTTTATTTTTGGGGGCTCCAAAATCACTGCAGATGCTGATTGCAGCCAGGAAATTAAAAGACGCTTGCTCCTTGGAAGGAAAGTTATGACCAACCTTGACAGTATATTAAAAAGCAGAGACATTACTTTGCCAACCAAGGTCCGTCTAGTCAAGGCAATGGTTTTACCCGTGGTCATGTATGGATGTGAGAGTTGGACTGTGAAGAAGGCTGATTGCCGAAGAATCGATGCTTTTGAACTGTGGTGTTGGAGAAGACTCTTGAGAGTCCCTTTTACTGCAAGGAGATCCAACCAGTCCATTCTAAAGGAGATCAATCCTGGATGTTCATTGGAGGGACTGATGCTAAAGCTGAAACTGCAATACTTTGGCCACCTCATGAGACGGGTTGACTCACTGGAAAAGACTCTGATGCTGGGAAAGGTTGGGGGCGGGAGGAGAAGGGGACAACAGAGAATGAGATGGCTGGATGGCATCACCGACTCTGTGGACATGAGTTTGAGTGAACTCCGGGAGTTGGTGATGGACAGGGAGGCCTGGCGTGCTGTGATTCATGGGGTCGCGGAGAGTCGGACACGACTGAGCGACTGAACTGACTGACTGAACTAGGCTCTTTAGTGTCCCATCAAGTCAAATCATTCTTCATACTCAACAACTTGGTCAGGAGTGACTCGTGACTACGTGCAATAATCTAACTCACCTGCAGAGGATGACAATTTGCCACCCTTGACAGTGTACAAAAGCATCTGCTATAGGATCTAGACATAATGCCCTAAGGGAAACTGCAGAAATATATTGTTCAACATCAGCATCTTTAGAAAAAGTGATTACCTGCTGCCAACATTGAAGAGAAGCCCACAATTGGATATATAAGATCTAAATGTGTTTATTAAATATTGATCAGAGCAACCATTCTAAAATCATCTTTGTGAATAATGTAGAAGAAAATGCTTACGATAAAATAGTACCTGAAAAGAAAAACAGGATAGAAACTGTGTATTTGTTCTTTCAGATAATCATTATTTATTGAACCCTTGTGTGAAAGACCTCCCTGGTGGCTCATACAGTAAAGAATCTGCTACAGTGCAGAAGACCCGGGCTTGACCCCTGGGTCGGAAGATCCCCTGAAGAAGGGGATGGCTACCCACTCCAGCATTCTTGCCTGTGAAATCCTATGGACAGAGAAGCCTGGCGGGCTACAGTCCATGGGGTCGCAAAGAGTCAGACACGACTGAGTGACTAACACTTTGACTAACACTGTGTGCCAGGCACTGCTGTAGATGCTGAGGACCCCTGTCAACATGTTTAGAGTCACATACCAATTTTGCTTAAAAATAGACTGATAAACAGTTCACGCTTGTGTTCCAGGCTCTGTGTTAAAAAGCATGTAAGTAATTTATCATTCAGTCTGTGTTACAACAATACAAGAAAGTGCTATTACACCAATTTTACAGATAAGTAAATTGAGGCACAGATCAATTAAGTAACTAGACCAACATAAAGAGCCACAGGGGTAAAGCCAGTCCTGAAATCTAGGTCTTTTCCCTGTTACCTAACTCTCTGTTTCATTCTGTTGTACCCACATGACACTATTCCCCTATATCAAGTATAATCTCCTTCACCCCTTTTTCACAAATTTAAAATAACCCAGAAGATTTTTCTACCTGAGCAAAACTGTGACACATTTGAGAACAGCAAGATCCAAACTTGATTCCTAAAAACCACATCAGTGTTTAATCCTTTAGGCCTTTCTTTGATAAAACTTTAACAAATCATCCCAGTAACTCTGGAACCTACTCAAAATTCTCTCTTGTTTAATTTCTTACACTGTGCTTTTCTCTGCCCACCAACTTCCCAATACAGCCCCAGAGCCCCAGTGATCTAAGATTCACTCAGGTATCCCTCATTAGCATTTTTTGAGGTTTATTTTTTTTATTGGAGGCTAATTACTTTACAATATTATACTGGTTGGTTTTGCCATACATTGACATGAATCCACCCCGGGTGTACATGTGTTCCTAAGGAAGGATCAGATTTGCTCTAACTTCAGATAAATCATCATGCAGAGAACAGGAGATAAAAACCTGGGATTAAAGAGGCAGATCTGATAACATTTTGTATTAATTGAGGTAATGTGAGCTGCCATAGCAGATAAACCCTTAAATCTCGATGATGGACTAGAACAGAAATTTATTTCCTTCGCGTGGACAGCCCCTTGTTGGTGTATCTGATAGTCTTCACTATGGTCCTCCATGCATCAGGACCACTTCATTCTTATTTGTGGCCCCATCTTCCTCTGTTCCTCCAAGCCTCTCACACTGAGATAGCAAGGAAAGACCACGGAGAAGGCAAGCTTGCTTCTTAATCTCTTTAGGAAAGAAACACCACTTCTCCTTATATTTCAGTGACTAGAACTAGTCTTATAGTCCCACCTGATGCACAGGATGCTGGGAAATGTAATCTTGGCTAGGAAACATGAATCTTTTGAGGTCAAGTTATATGTTTGCCACACATCCTAACCAGATGGTACAGAAAATTACAGCAGAAAGATATACAAATGAAATCAACATGTGAGAGAGAGTAAAAATGAACTATCAGAATAAAGGCTGGAAAAACTAGGATCTGTAAGTAACATAAGTTATTGGAATGGGCAAGAAAGAACATCTGGGCCGCCTGGAAAGGTAACATTAAAAGAAAGTGAAAATAGAACTATCATATGACTCACCCTTGGGCTTATACTTGGAGAATATCATAAGTCCAAAAGATACATGCACCCCAGGGTTCACTGCAGCACTATTTATAACAGCCAGGACATGGAAGCAACCTAAATGTCCATCAACAGAAGAATAGATAAAGAAGATGTGGTGCTTCAGACATTAAAAGGAAAGGAATGAAACTGGGCCATGGTTGGACCTAGATACTTATACAGAGTGAAGTAAGTCAGAAAAACAAATATATATTAATGCATATTTGTGGAATCTAGAGAAACAGTACAGATGAACCTATTTGCAAAGCAGAGAGACACAGATGTACAGAACAAACATACATCCACCAAGGGAGGAAAGGGAGGGTGGGATGAATTGGGAGGTTGGGGCTAACATATATACATTACTATATATAAAATATATAACTAATGAGAACCTATTGTATACCACAGGGAACTCTACTCAATGCTCTGTGGTGACTAAATGGGAAGGAAATCCCAAAAAGAGGGGATATATGTGTGTCCATCTGTGTGTATGCACACAAATACAGATAGCTCATTCACTTTTCTGTACAGCAGAAAATAATACAACATTACAAAGGAACTATACTCCAATAAAAAATTTTAAAATAAATAAAACTAAGACCTACATTCAGTTCACCTTTAAAAAAAAAACAAAGTGAGTAAAAAAGATTCTTAAGTGAAACTGTTTGAAAAGAGAGAAGAGCTGAGATCATAACTGATTCAATCAATAATATGACAAAGGAAACTAAGTCCATTCAAAGCAACATCCTGTTTCCAGAAACTGCTCACCACTTTACACGCTGAGATGTGGAACACATTTAATTGCTGTTTTGTCAGAAGCACTAATTCTCTTGATTGTGTTGTGAAAACAAAACTACTGAAGAAAATCTTTTTGAAAAGCCCTCAAAGAAAAATTAATATTCATACACAGCTGTCCATCTGAAACCACACGAGGTTGAAGTCAATAATTAGCATGGTCAGAAGAATTCCAACAAGTGGACTTATTTTGAGATTATTTTCATACAAGGGTTTCTCTCTTGAATAAACCTGCTGGGCACATAGAAGATAAAAACAGTGAGGTAACTCAGCAAATCCTATTCTCATATGTAAGGAGTTTATCATTCTGGGGACACCAACCATCTGAACTTGGGTTTTTACCCAATTAAATAAGTAGAAAGTAAAGTGTTAGTAGGAGAAGGAAATGGCAACCCACTCCAGTGTTCTTGCCTGGAGAATCCCAGGGACAGGGGAGCCTGATGGGCTTCCGTCTATGGGGTCACACAGAGTCGGACACGACTGAAGTGACTTAGCAGCAGCAGCAGCAGCAAAGTGTTAGTAGCTCAGTCGTGTCCAACTATTTTTAACCCCATGGACAATAGCCTGTAAGGCTCCTCTGTACACTAAATTCTCCAGGCAAGAATACTGGAGTGGGCAAGCATTCCCCAGCAGAAGTTAAGCTATTAAGCTATTTTTAAACTTCCTATTACTTAGAGCCAAACTGGGTATGGTTCTGTGAGTCACAAATCTCGGACTTTTAGGGATGAAGAAAAAGATGAAGAACAACTTGGCCTGATTTCACCTGATTCTCTGTTTTCCAGATGAGGAATGGAGGCTTCGAGGTAACACATGACTTGATCAAAGTACAATAATAATTATTGGTGAAACTAGGTCTGCAACTTAAGTCTGTTGACCAAGGACTGTCCATTAAATCACCACCCATACTACTTGTGTGCATGCTCAGTCATGCCCAGGTCTTTGTGACTCCATGGACAGTAGCCTGCTGGGCTCCTCAGTCCATGGGATTTCCCAGGCAAGAATACTGGAGTGAGTTGCCACTTCCTGCTCCAGAGGATCTTTCCAACCCAGGGATCGAACCTGCATCTCCTGTATCAGCAGGCAGATTCTCTTCCACTGAGCCACCTGGAAAGCCCACCCACACATATTAGCCTTGACCTAACTTTGGCCACCTCATGCGATGAGTTGACTCACTGGAAAAGACTCTGATGCTGGGAGGGATTGGGGGTGGGAGGAGACGGGGACGACGGAGAATGAGATGGCTGGATGGCATCACTGACTTGATGGACATGAGTTTTAGTGAACTCCGGGAGCTGCTGATGGACAGGGAGGCCTGGCGTCCTGTGATTCATGGGGTCGCAAAGAGTCGGACACGACTGAGTGACTGAACTGAACTGAAGACCACTTCAACAAAGAGCTCCATGCATAGCAACATCAGCTATTCCTAAAATGATGGGAAATCCAGACTGAATATGGGTCCTTAGTACAACCTTGAGACACATGGATCTCCACAAACATCAAGCCAATGAACATAGTGACAAATACCAGACAATGGGCCAGAATGTGGAAGAGAAAACTAGGAGGCAGCTTATGCCAGAGAAAATGGGGTACTTTAGGAGAACACACAGACCTAGAGATGGCAAGCATGAGCTAACTTGCGATGTGCACTGATTATAATGTCTGGTCTAACTTTGTTCCTGCACTAAATGGACACAGATTCTGCTCTGCAGCCTGGGATTCCTCCAGTTATTACTGTTTGGGGAAGCTACCTCACTGTTTATCTGTTTATAATCTGTGGTGTTCCTGTATTCAACCATCCATTCCATGGAGCTTTTCTGAGTGTCCACTGGGAGCCAGTGGCCAGGTATAAAAAAGCAAATGATGAACAACACACACTCTGATACTGAGATGCTCACAGGAGACTAGGGAAAATAGCATAATATCTGATTTTCCTATGTGCTCTCAAGTGGAAGTACAGGGCTTGACCAAAGTGCTCAAGAGAAAGGCAATATTCAACATCCAGGATCCCGTGGGCAAACTACTCATCTTAAGAACTTAAGACTTCAAGACAGGAATCTGCATGGTTCAGAAAGTTACCCACTCAAAGCGTGGTCTGCACCCCAGCAGCACATGCAACATCCCAAAGCTGTTTAAAAAGTCAGAATCTCTAGCCTAGCTCCAGATATAATGAATTAGGATCTATATTCTAACATGATCTCCAAGTGATGTGCATACGTGTTCAAGTGTGATACGTTCCATGCTATATTGGAGGACCGTACTGGAGTACCATTGTTGCAAATTACTATATCTAAGAGGTGATTTGCCAGCCAGGATTTTTTTTTTTAAGTTATGTTTATTGAGGAATTTTCAGAGAGTAAAATCCATCCTTTTCAGATATGTAAGTCGATGATTTCTACAAACACAGAGTCATATAACATCTAGCACCAACAAAATATAAGATAACTGTCCCGCTGAAATGTGTCTTTATGCCTTTTTCCTGTCTATGCTTTCCCCCTGACCCAAGTCACTAGAAATCACTAATTTGGGCTCCACGTCTAGAGTTTTGCCTTTTTAGGAAAGTCACATACACGGAGTAAGAGAATATAGAATCTTTTGTGTCTAGTTTCTGTGACATTCAGTTCAGTTCAGTTCCATCGCTCAGTCGTGTCCGACTCTTTGTGACCCCATGAACCACAGCACGCCAGGCCTCCCTGTCCATCACCAACTCCCAGAGTTCACTCAAACTTATGTCCATTGAGTCGGTGATGCCATCCAGCCATCTCATTCTCTGTCGTCCCCTTCTCCTCCCACCCCAAATCCCTCCCAGCATCAGAGTCTTTTCCAGTGAGTCAACTCGTCGCATGAGGTGGCCAAAGTATTGGAGTTTCAGCTTTAGCATCAGTCTTTCCAATGAACACTCAGGATTGATCTCCTCTAGAATGGACTGGTTGGATCTCCTTGCAGTCCAAGGGACTCTCAGAGTCTACTCCAACATCACAGTTCAAAAGCATCAATTCTTTGGTGATCAGCTTTCTTCGCAGTCCAACTCTCACATCCATACATGACCATATGAAAAACCATAGCCTTGACTAGACGGACCTTGGTTGACAAAGTAATGTCCCTAGTTTTTAATATGCTATCTAGGTTAGTCATAACTTTCCTTCCAAGGAGTGTCTTTTAATTTCATGGCTGCAGTCAGCATCTGCAGTGATTTTGGAGCCCAGAAAAAGTCTGACACTGTTTCCACTGTTTCCCCATCTATTTCCCATGAAGTGATGGGACCAGATGCCATGATCTTCGTTTTCTGAATGTTGAGCTTCAAGCCAACCTTTTCACTCTCCTCTTTCACTTTCATCAAGAGGCTTTTGTGTTCCTCTTCACTTTCTGCCATTAGGGTGGTGTCATCTGCATATCTGAGGTTATTGATATTTCTCCCAGCAATCTTGATTCCAACTTGTGCTTCTTCCAGCCCAGCGTTCCTCATGATGTACTCTGCATATAAGTTAAATAAGCAGGGTGACAATATACAACCTTGACATACTCCTTTTCCTATTTGGAACCTGTCTGTTGTTCCATGTCCAGTGCTAACTGTTACTTCCTGACCTGCATACAGGTTTCTCAAGAGGCAGGTCAGGTGGTCTGGGATTCCCATCTCTTTCAGAATTTTCCACAGTTTATTGTGATCCACACAGTCAAAGGCTTTGGCATAGTCAATGAAGCAGAAATAGATGTTTTTCTGGAACTGTCTTGCTTTCTCCATGATCCAGCGGATGTTGGCAATTTGATCTCTGGTGCCTCTGCCTTTTCTAAAACCTGCTTGAACATCTGGAAGTTCATGGTTCACATATTGCTGAAGCCTGGCTTGGAGAATTTTGAGTATGACTTTACTAGCATGTGAGATGAGTGCAACTGTGCGGTAGTTTGAGCATTCTTTGGCATTGCCTTTCTTTGGGGTTAGAATGAAGACTGACCTTTTCCAGTCCTGTGGCCACTGCTGAGTTTTTCAAATTGTTGGCATATTGAGTGCAGCACTTTCACAGCATCATCTTTCAGGATTTGAAATAGCTCAACTGGAATTCTATCACCTCCACTAGCTTTGTTCGTAGTGATGCTTTCTAAGGCCCACTTGACTTCACATTCCAAGATGTCTGGCTCTAGGTCAGTGATCATGCCATCGTGATTATCTTGGTTGTGAAGATCTTTTTTGTACAGTTCTTCTGTGTATTCTTGCCACCTCTTCTTAATATCTCCTGCTTCTCTTAGGTCCATACCATTCCTGTCCTTTATCGAGCCCATCTTTGCATGAAATGTTCCCTTGGTATCTCTAATTTTCTTGAAGAGATCTCTTGTTTTTCCTATTCTGTTGTTTTCCTCTATTTCTTTGCATTGATCACTGAGGAAGGCTTTCTTATCTCTCCTTGCTATTCTTTGGAACTCTGCATTCAGATGCTTATATCTTTCCTTTTCTCCTTTGCTTTTCGCTTCTCTTCTTTTCACAGCTATTTGTAAGGCCTCCTCAGACAGCCATTTTGCTTTTTTGCATTTCTTTTCCATGGGGATGGTCTTGGTCTCTGCCTCCTGTACAATGTCACGAACTTCTGTCCATAGTTCATCAGGCAGTCTATCTATCAGATCTAGTCCCTTAAATCTATTTCTCAATTCCACTGTATATATATATATATGTGTGTATAAGGGATTTGATTTAGGTCATATCTGAATGGTCTAGTGACATTATATAGTGCCTTTGAAATCCATCTATTTTGTTGGAAACATCAGTAGTTTGTTCTTCCAATTGCCAAAGAAAGAAAGACAGTGCTAAGTCACGTCTGACTCTTGCGAGTCCATGAACTGTAGCCCGCCTGGCTCCTCTGTCCATGGGATTCTCCAAGCAAGAATACTGGAGCGGGTTGCCATTTCCTTTTCGGGGGAATTTCTCGACCCAGGAATTGAACCCAAGTCTCCCACATTGTGGGCAGATGCTCTACCAACTGAGCTATGCGGGAAGCCAAGTAGTATTCAATTGTAGGAATGTAACACCATTTGTTTAGCCATGCCCCAGATGATGAACAGAGAAAGAAATGGCACCCCACACCAGTGTTCTTGCCTGGAGAATCCCAGGGATAGGGGAACCTGTGGGCTGCCATCTATGGGGTCGCACAGATTCGGACATGACTGAAGCGACTTAGCAGCAGCAGATGATGAACATCTGGAATGCCTCCAATTGAGGGTATTATGAGTATGAGTACAGGTCTTTGTGTGGTACATGTCTTTATCTTAGGGAAATAACTAGGAGTGGAAGTCCCGAGACATTGGAAAGTGTATTCTTAACTTCATAACAAATTGCCACAAGAGTTCAAGTGGTGGCAGAGAAAGATCCTGAATTCAAGACCTCCTGCAGACACAACAAAGCTACAACTACTTACATAACAATTACCTCTGGATGAATACAACCTCTACAAAAAGGGTGAAAAGACAGAATCAAGATGGGTAGGAGAGGCAGAAAATGGTCTCATCAAAGGAAAAACCACACCCCAACAGTACTGATCCACAATCGAAAGTGATCACACAGGTATGAATCTTATTGCTGAGAAGTGAGGTCAGTGAGCTACACATCAGGAATGCTGACTCCTAGATGCTGCAGAGGAGGGATGAGCCCCCAAAATACTTGGAATTGAAAATCAATTTGGCTTTGAAAATCAATGGGTAATATGCTCAGGAAAACTAAAAAACTGCAGGGAACAACAAGAGAACACCTCTTAAAGGGCCTGCATGCAGATGCATTTGCCCTGAAAATCAGTGTAAAAATATCACAATTAAAACTGCATGAATCAGGGACTTCCCTAGTGATCCAGTGGTTAAGAATCTGTACTTCCATTACAGGAGACATGGGTTCAATCCCTGGTCACGGAATTAAGAATCCACAGGCTGTGTGAAACAGCCAAAATAAATAAATAAATAAAACTTTTAATTCTAACCTTAAAGAAAAGCACGTGGACCATAGGTGAAGGGGACTCACTACTAATCTATTCTTCACAAATTCCTTCAAAAAACTGATGAGGAAGGAAGCCTTCCAAACACATTTTAGGAAGCCAACATTACCCAGATAACACAGCCAGGCAGAGACATTACACATAAAAAATTATCAGCAAGTATCTTTAACGAACATAGATATAAAAGTCCCCCAAAAATACAGTTGACTCTTGAACAATACAGGTTTCAACTTCATGAGTCCTCTTACACACAGATTTTTCACTAGTAAATACTACAGGACTACAAAATTCAAAGTTGGTTGAATTCATGGATACATAATTATAGTTATGAAAGGCTACCTGTAATTTATACACAAAGTTTTGACTGTGCTGAGGGTCAGTACTTCTAACTCTGCATTATTCAAGAGACAACTATATCAGCAAACTAAATTCAACAATAAAATTCAGTATTAAAATGATCATCTCAGTCAAGTGGGATTTAATCCAAGGATGCAAAGATGTTTCAACATTTATATATCAATGTGATATGCCATACTAACAAAAGGAAAGATAAAAGTTGCAAAATCTTCTCAATAGGTGTAGGATAAAAAGCACCCAGCATTTTTAAGTCCAAGCCACAACCATCAGTCAAGAGAAAAGACATCAAAAATGCAAACAAAGAAATAAAACTGGCTGTATAGCAGAGCACATGATCCTACACAGAGAGGATCCTAAAGACCATAGACACACACACAGACACGCACACATAGACACACAGACACAGACACACATACCCAGACACACACACACACACATACACAGACACACACACACACACACAGACACACATAAACTCAAACACACACAAACACACACATGTGCACACACACTCACACACAAACACACACACAAGAACACACACACTCAGATACACACACTAGTGGAACTAATAAATAAACTCTAAAAATTAAGACTAGAACTACCGTATGACCCATCCAATCCACTTCTGGGTATTTTCCAAAGAAAACAAGAACAATAATTTGAAAAGGCATATTCAGGAAGTCAAGAAATACCTGGAGTAACAGGCAGATTTGGACCTGGAGTACAGAATGAAGCAGGGCAAAGGCTAAGAGAGTTTTGCCAAGAGAAGGCCCTGGTTATAGCAAACACCCTCTTCCAACAACACAAGAGAAGACTCTACACACTGACATCACCAGATGGTCAACACCGAAATCAGATTTATTATATTCTTTGCAGCCAAAGATGGAGAAGCTGTATACAGTTAGCCAAAACAAGACCAGGAGCTGATTGTGGCTCAGATCATGAACTCTTTATTGCCAAATTCAAACTTAAATTGAAGAAAGTAGGGAAAACCACTAGACCATCCAGGTATGACCTAAATCAAATCCCTTATGGTTATACAGTGAAAGTGACAAATAATTTCAAGTAATAAGCTCTGATAGGCAGAGTGCATGAAGAACTATGGACAGAGGTTCGTGACATTGTACAGGAAGCAGGGATCAAGACCATCCCCAATAAAAAGAAGTGCAAAAAGGCAAAATGGCTGTCTGAGGAGGCCTTACAAATAGCTGAGAAAAGGAGAAAAGCTAAAGGCAAAGGAGAAAAGGAAAGATATATCCATTTGAATGAAGAGTTCCAAAGAATAGCAAGGAGATAAGAAAGCCTTCCTCAGTGATCAATGTGAAGAAATAGAGGAAAGCAATAGAATGGGAAAGTCTAGAGATCTCTTCAAGAAAATTAGAGATACCAAAGAACATTTCACACAAAGATGGGCTCAATAAAAGACAGAAATGGTATGGATCTAACAGAAGCAGAAGATATTAAGAAGAGGTGGCAAGAATATACAAAAGAGTGATCCAAAAAGATCTTCATGACCCAGATAATTACAAAGGTGTGATAACTCACTTAGAGCCAGACATCTTGGAATGCAAAGTCAAGTGGGCCTTAGGAAGCATCACTACAAACAAAGCTAGTGGAGGTGATGGAATTCCAGTTGAGCTATTTCAAATCCTAAAAGATGATGCTGTGAAAGTGCTGCATTCAATCTGCCAGCAAATTGGGAAAACTCAGCAGTGGCCACAGGACTGGAAAAGGTCAGTTTTCATTCCAATCCCAAAGAAAAGCAATGCCAAAGAATGCTCAAACTACCCCACAATTGCACTCATCTCACATGCTAGCAAAGTAATGCTCAAAAGTCTCCAAGCCAGGCTTCAGCAATACGTGTAACGTGAACTTCCAGATGTTCAAGCTGGTTTTAGAAGAGGCAGAGGAACCAGAGATCAAATTGCCAACATCCACTGGATCACTGAAAAAGCAAGAGAATTCCAAAACAACATCTGCTTCTGCTTCACTGAGTATGCCAAAGCCTTTGACTGTGTGGATCACAACAAACTGGAAAATTCTGAAAGAGATGGGAATACCAGACCACCTGACCTACCTCCTGAGAAATCTCTATGCAGGTCAATCAAGAAGCAACAGTTAGAACTGGACATGGAAAAACAGACTGGTTCAAAATTGGGAAAGGAGTACATCAAGGCTGCATATTGTCACCCTGCTTTTTAACTTATATGCAGAGTACATCATGAGAAACGCTGGGCTGGAAGAAGTACAAGCTGGAATCAAGATTGCCGGGAGAAATATCGATAACTTCAGATATGCAGATGATACCACCCTTATGGCAGAAAGCAAAGAACTAAAGAGCCTCTTGATGAAAGTGAAAGAGGAGAGTGAAAATGTTGGCTTAAAACTCAACATTCAGAAAACTAAGATCATGGCATTTGGTCCCATCTCTTCACAGCAAATAGAAGGGGAAACAATGGAAACAGTGGCAGACTTTATATTTTTGGGCTCCAAAATCACTGCAGATGGTGACCGCAGCCATGAAATTAAAAGACGCTTGCTCCTTGGAAGAAAAACTATGACCAACCTAGACAGCATATTCAAAAACAGAGATATTACTTTGCCAACAAAAGTCCATCTAGTCAAGGCTATGATTTTACCAGTAGTCATGTATGGATGTGAGAGTTGGACTATAAAGAAAGCTGAGCACTGAAGAATGGATGCTTTTGAACTGTGGTGTTGGAGAAGACTCTTGAGAGTCCCTTGGACTGCAAGGAGATCCAACCAGTCAATCCTAAAGGAAATCAGTCCTGAATCTTCATTGGAAGGACTGATGCTGAAGTTGAAACTTCAATACTTTGGCCACCTGAGGTGAAGAGCTAACTCATTTGAAAAGACCCTGATGCTGGGAAAGACTGATGGCGGGAGGTGAAAGGGTCAACGGAGGATGAGATGGCAGGATGGCATCACCAACTCAGTGGACATGAGCTTGAGAAACTCTGGGAGTTGGTGATGGACAGGGAGGCCTGGTGTGCTGCAAATCATGGGGTCACGAAGAGTCAGACACGACTGAGATAATAAACTGAACTGAACTGATATGTACCTCTAAGTTCATTGCAGCATTATATATAATAGCCAAGAAATGGAAACAGCCTAGTGATTATTGCATCAAGTATTCAGTGATTGATGAATGAATTAAGAAGGTGTAGTATGTATACACAAGGGAATAGTACTCAGCCCCATAAGAGAATGAAATCCTGACATTTGCAACAACATGGATGGGCCCTGAAAGTACTACACTAAGAGAATTAAGTCAGATGGAGAAATAGAAATACCGTATGATTTCACTGATATGTGAAATCTAAAAAACAACAACAGAAAAACAACCAACCAACCAAAATCAAACAAAAACAAACTCACAGATGAAGAGGTAAGATTAGTGATTACCAGAGGGGAATAGAATTGGGGGATGGGCAAAATGGGTGAAGAAGGTCAGCATTATGGGGATGGATGGTAATTAGACTACAGTGCAATCACTCCGTAGTGTACAGATGTCAAATTACAATGCTATACATTTAAAATTTTTTAAAAAGCAATTTTCTCCAATTAAAGAATAAATTTAAAAAATAAAACAACAAAAATAGAAGAAGGAAGAAAACAAATTGCCACAGCTTTCCAAATTATCTGTAGAAGGGTTGCAGTTGATGAGCAGGATTTTAAACAATGAAAATTTCATCAGCCAAACATGGAGATGTGAAAGAACATGATAGACCCAAGGAATGAGAACTATTTCAGTAGGGAAAAACTACAGGGTGGCAGTAGAGGAATAGCTGGAAATAACACAGGCAAAACACATTGTATGGACATCTCTAAACTGCTCTCAACTCCACGTTCATGAGTTCGGGATGCTCAGTTTTGTGGATTATAAAGATCACCTGATTTTTTTTTTAATCTTCCGTATTTTTCCCATCACATAAACAGGTAAACACCAATTCTCCAAAAGTGAGGCTAAGGGTTTATCTACACACTCTAAAACTTCGCTGCTTAGCTAGAATAATGAAGCACAGACATGCACATTATTTATAAGATGGCCCTCTACCCTCAAAGGTTGAGCCAAGAGGAGCAGGGACCCATCATGACCCATCTACTGATAAGCTAAAAACTGCTCCCTATTCCGGAGAAGGCAATGGCAAGCCACTCCAGTACTCTTGCCTGGAAAATCCCATGGATGGAGGAGCCTGGTAGGCTGCAGTCCGTAGGGTCGCTAAGGGTCGGACACGACTGAGCGACTTCACTTTCACTTTTCACTTTCACACATTGGAGAAGGAAATGGCAACCCACTCCAGTGTTCTTGCCTGGAGAATCCCAGGGATGGGGGAGCCTGGTGGGCTTCCGTCTATGGGGTCACACAGAGTCGGACACGACTGAAGTGACTTAGCAGCAGCAGCAGCAGCTCCCTATTCTGGCCCATCCGCCTTGCCTCTGGGAATATGGTTTAAAAATAGAAAAAAGTCAAAATCTTTTTCTTCCTCAGAAAGTATTTCCTAGGGCTCCTAAGCCTGTATAAGCTCAGCCTCTAGAAAACCAAATGTTCTCAAGCAGCAAAGGAAATACTGGTCTCCAAGCTGTTTAGTAGGCTGGGCTCATGCTGATA
The DNA here is from genome assembly GCF_049115385.1 of Moschus berezovskii. Lineage (NCBI taxonomy): Eukaryota > Metazoa > Chordata > Mammalia > Artiodactyla > Moschidae > Moschus > Moschus berezovskii. The sequence goes on along the minus strand of NC_142483.1, from coordinate 40,332,858 downwards.
TGTATTAGCCTCTTTTTTCATTCTTTTCTTTTGTTGAGCATCATTTAGACTGTGTTGACTCAAGCAGGACAGCAATGCTCCACAGGATCTGATAGAACCTCCACCTTTTCTCTCTAGATTCTTTTTTTATAAATATCAACACCACATGCTGAGTCCCGGACATTTCATTCAGAGTTTGCTCCCTGTACTTTATCTTATAGGCAGGGATGTCAGACAATTGCGGAACCTTGGCATTCATCACACAGCCACTTCTACTAGAGCTCTTCTGCAATGGGACTGAACCAAAAATAATGAATTCAGGGAGGTTCTTATTTGAGACCCAGTATCTCACTAGGTGAGAACTAACGCCACCTAGAACTTCCCAGGTCGCACTAGTGGTAAAGAATCCACCTGCCAATGCAGGAGACATAAGAGACTTGAGTTCAATTCCTGGGTCATGAACATTCCTTGGGCATGGCATCACACTCTGATATTCCTACATGGAGAATCCCATGGACAGAGGAGACAGTCAGGCTACAGCCCATAGGGTCGCAAAGAGTTAGACAGAACTGAAGTGACTTAGCACAGTGCAGCACAATCCTGTCTATCTTCAGATACCCTTTAAGGAGTTCTCAGTTCCTAAGAATGAGCTACTTCCTTCAGTGGTCATGAAATGGCAAACCCAGTCATGTCCTGGTGATATCCTGTGGTTTTCCTACAGGCTCTCAAGCAGTACAGATCTTGATCAAGCTCATCAAGATAAAGGCAACAGTTAACATCTGGAGACTATCTGGGATCCCCAAATACTTGCCAAGACATAGAGCTTCCCTGATGGCTCAGACAGTAAAGAATCCTCCTGCAATGCGGGAGACCTGGGTTCGATCCCTAGGTTGGGAAGATCCCCTGGAGAATGGCATGGCAACCCACTTCAGTATTCTTACCTGGAGAATCTCCATGGACAGAGGAGCCTGGGGGGCTACAGTCCCTGGGGTTGCAAAGAGCTGGACATGACTGAACAACTATCATTTTCACTGTCGATGTCTTCCAAGACATAAGTTTCCAAACTAAAAAAATGCATGATGTGGTGTAAGGCTGTTTGCGCAATGGCTGCAGCTCAAGCATTACATGAAAACTTGTTAAAAGTACAGAATATCCATTTTTATTCCAGATCTAGCGGATCGTGCTCTCCATTGTAACAAGTTTCTAAGTGGTGTATGTGGACATTCAAGTTTGGTACAGCAGCTCAAGTCTAACAGCCATCTCAGATGTTGACAAATTTCTCAGTTATATACCCCAACTTGGCAACTATAGGACTGCTCTTCTCACCTGTCAAATGGGGATAATTATCCCTGTATCAGGATTGTTGTGGAAATTGAAGGAGATGTCTAAAGTGAACATGTAGCCTACGTAACCAGGGGCATGAAATTATTGAACAAGAATGACACTCTGGGTCTATGTGGATTTTGTGCTAAGTGCATGCTAAGTTGCTTCAGTCACATCCAACTATTTGCCACCCTATGGACTGTAACCTGCCAGGCTCCTCTGTCTATGGGATTCTCCAGGCAAGAATACTGGAGTGGGTTGTCATGTCCTCCTCCAGGGATCTTCCCAACCCAGGGATTGAACCCACGTCTCTTATGTTTCCTACATTGGCAGACAGGTTCTTAACCACCAGCACCATGTGGGATGTGGCTTTCAGGGGATATTAATGGTCTTACCCAGGAAATGTCATGGCACTTTGCCATGTGAGATCCATTTTTCAGCCCCACCTCCAAACAGGAACTGACTCTTCCTGCCCAGAAGAGAGTCTGAAAAGAAATGAGAATTCTGAACAGAAATAAGTGGAATAACAAGGCAAAGAAAAGAAAGGACAGGAGGGTATAAGAGACAAGACTGAGGAGAAAAGAATATAGAAAAAAAGGGGAAGAAGGAATAAATAAATCCTGGCCCTCTGCATCCCAGGATTGACTTTCTCACTCTTTTCCGATGACTTTTGATTCATTGAGTGAATTGATTTTTTGCTAAATGTTTAGAGGACCTATTGACCCCTAACATTCTCTTCAGACCATTTCCCTTGCCAGTGGTAGTCATACAGATTTCCAGCAAAGATATTGTCCTTATCAGTTCTGTTCAAGGAGGTCTTCAGCATGGTCCATTCATAAGAACACTTTGGAAAGTGCCCAGGATGACAAGGGTTAATATTTTATCATGAACACTGGTTCCAAGACTACTGGCAGAAAGTTCTAGAAGTATGTTGGGAGAAACACCCGAGTCACTCGAAGAAAATTCCAGAAGTATATTAGGCAAAAAAGTTTCAGCCTGAAACACCAACTATTTTCTCTGTTACAGATTGGTGTGAACACTGGAGACTGAGGTGACCTCTCCAAATCCTAGCCTTCCAGTCTGTGAAATGAGCTGAGTGGGCTACGTGTTGTCTTCTGCTCTTTCCTGGCTTCAGGATTATATAATTTTAACTGTGACACACACCTGGTGATTTCCTAAGACTGTGTAGAGACTAGCATGGTGCTATCCAAACAGAAAGGACCTCTGGAAAAAAATAAAGAAACAAGCATGGTTGAGAATAGATTGGGGGGGGCGGGTGTTGTGCCATGGAAGGGAAGAGGTCAGAAGGAGGTACAGGAGGATGGAACTGACTGGTGTCCAGGAGGGTACGGAGTTATCTAAACAGATGGGCATGAATATTACCAGCTAGGAACAATTCCTATTGCATCCCACGTGATGAGCGAGGGTTGGTGCCCCAGCTGTGCCGGCAGCTGTCTGCCATGAGGCTATATACCCAGCTAAATGGGAAATCTTTTCTGGAATTGATGAGCCATACTCAGGCAGCAGCCAGAGCTCTGAAGCTCCCCATCAATCACTTGGCCTCTACCCCATTCCTTTCCTTGAATTAAACAAACAAATGCAAAAGGATCTGAACTTCACTAAGTCCTTTCCCCTCCAATCTGTGTGCCAGCCACACTACCTCTCTATCAAAGTACTTTTCCTCTCTGTGAGATATGCAATTTCCAGTTGACATGTGTGGTATCTGAAATGAGGCAGTGTGGTAAACACAGTTAAATCAGATTTCAGGGAATGACCTTAATCTTTGAGTAAGAAAAGCACACCAGCAAACCAGTAATCTAGGTTCAGAGAATTTCAACATGGGAAGACCCCTGTCGATGCTCAGCTTCAAGCCTATTCATTTCACAAATGAAGAAAGAGGGATCAAGGTCACACCATGTATTGGCAGAAGGACTGACGTTGGAATTCAAGTCACATTACCAACATTTTAGGTCTGCTTCTATCAGTCTTATATTAAAGTGCATGATGTTAACAAGCTGCTTGTAAATTTTGGAGACTAACCCCTTGCTGGTCACATCATTTGCAAATATTATCTTCCCTTCCGTGGGCTGTCTTTGTCATGCAGAGTGAAGTACAGTCAGACAGAGAAAGAGGAATATCATATAAGCAGAATCTAAAACAAAACGACACCAAAAAATCTTGTTTACAAAACAGACTCACAGGCAGAGAATGAACTTATGGTTACCAGGGGAGGAAGGGCTATGTGGGACAGACTTGTACACACTGCTATATTTCAAATGGATAATCAACAAAGACCTACTGTATGGCTCAGGGAATGCTTCTCAATAATATGCAACAACCTAAATGGGAAAAGAATTTGAAAAAGAATAGATACGTGTATGTGTGTGTGTGTGTGTGTGTGTGTGTATCACTCTGCTGTACACTTGAAAGTATCACAACATTGTTAATCAACTATATTCCAATATAAAATAGAAGTTTTAAAAGTGTATTTCACCTTCTCTTTGAAGCCTATGTTGGTATATTCATGGTGCTGTGAGTCCTCATCTAAGCAGATATATGATACTTCACTGAGTGGCTTACACCGTAACTGAAAGCACTTTTACCCTACTGTTCGGTTGTTTCCCATTTTTTGCCTTAAGAACTTACCTGCAACAAACTTTTTATGTACCTTTGTATCAACTGGTTTTGTGCACATTTTGAGTCAATTCCTCACTCTAAATTCCCAAAAGTAACCACTTTGGTTTTTTTATTATTATTATTATAAAGAACTCTCTGAAATTACATTTATTGTAAGGACTCCTTAAGTTACTGCAGTCATATACACAGAGCTGGGTTTATCAGACTCAGAATTCTTCCACACAAACACAAAAATACATATATGTGCTCAAAAGAAATAAAATGCAATACTGTCTCTCTTGGTGACAATAAATGAATATATTTGGATCAAAACTCTTTTCAGAGGCATATTCAAGCACAAGGGAAGAACGGGGCCTGTAAGGAATTTGATACCTTTGGTTTAAAGGAAGAATGGTGCAGACAAATGCAATATGGCTCAGAAAAGGAACAAAATGTCTGAGGATCAGATTTACAGGGAAAGATCTAAAAGTAATACATATGTATAGCTTGACTCTGTTACAAAAAGGAAACTCAAACAGCCTCTAAGCTTGAAGTAAACAACAGAGGAGCAAAGAGACACTTACTCCGTTTTGCATTTCATCCACTTGCTTAAAAATTAAAAGAAGGTTCTAGAACACATTTTCTTCTACTCCCCTGAGCTCAGTCCTTTAATATTAAACTTAATTATTTGGCTTAAATAAGAAAGGAGGATGAGCAAGAGTCATTTTCTCGCTCATGAATGAATCATATTAATACCTGCTCTTTCCAGTGTCTTTCCTTTTTCCCCCGCCCAGCTATCACCCGAGAGAACCACACGCAGTTATCGCTTCACTACAGAGTTTCACAGTCTAACAAATATGGAATTCCTATTTCTTCCTTTTCTGTCCAGTTCTCCTTGTGGCCCGTGTGTAGATGGTGGGACAGGTTGGCCTGCTTCATACTCAGCGGAGGCGGCAAGGTGAATGCACTTGCCTCATGGAATGTGTCTTTTATATGACATCTGAAAAGCCTATCAACAGACATATCATCGTTCCATTCGAAGCACCTGCATAATCAGTGCATAGGGATTCATGACACCAGTCAGTGACAATTTTTAAAAAGTGAGATTCAACAATGCCATTTGACTTGTGTAATTCAGAGAAAGATTATAAAACAGCAACCCAAAGCATTTCCATAGAAAACACATCAAGTCGCACCGTTTGTAAGCAAAATCATAAAGGAAAGAAACAGTTTAAGAGAGCAACTATGAAAAGTAAAAAAAAAAAATAGAGACACAAATGTATTTGAAAAGGGCCCTACTCAAATCTGTTTCATTATTTATGAAGTGGTTAAAGAAATGAGAAATGAAGTATGACTTAGTACCCTGAGGCCATAATATTAAACTTCCTGTAACCCCAGAATCATTTTTCCAAACAAAATCTTACTTAGATGCTGAATATATAAAGAGAGGCAGAGAGGCAGAGTGAAAGTCAGTGTGCATCTTAGTTTTCAACCTTAAAAAAAAAAAAAACCTCTGAAATAAATGCAATGTTCCTTCCAAACTCCAAGTTCAAGGCAAGGCCTTCCAAACAATAAGCCAGACATACCCTGAGATCCATTCAGGATCTAATGTTTAAACTGTTAGCCCTACATAGCAGAAGCACCTGGAACCACTAGGGATGACACTCAGCCATACATGCAGGGCCCTTCACAATCAGCTCCACAGGGTTGGAGTTTTGAGGAGCCCCGTACCGCAAGGAGATCCAACCAGTCCATTCTAAGAGAGATCGATCCTGGGTGTTCATGGAAGGACTGATGCTAAAGCTGAAACTCCAATACTTTGGCCACCTCATGCGACGAGTTGACTCACTGGAAAAGACTCTGATGCTGGGAAAGGTTGGGGGCAGGAGGAGAAGGGGACGACAGAGAATGAGATGGCTGGATGGCATCACCGACTCTGTGGACATGAGTTTGAGCGAACTCCGGGAGTTGGTGATGGACAGGGAGGCCTGGCGTGCTGTGATTCATGGGGTCGAGGACAGTCGGACACAACTGAGTGACTGAACTGAACTGAACTGAACATCCCTGGGCTTCCTAAATGGCTCAGTGGTAAAGAATCTGCCTGCTAATGCTGGAGACACAGGTTTGATCCCTGGGTTGGGAGATCCCCTAGAGGAGGGCCTAACAACCCACTCCAGTATTCTTGCTGGGAAATCCCGAGGACAGAGGAGCCTGACAGGCTACAGTCCATGCGATCACCAAGAGTCAGACATGACTGAGCATGCACGCATCCCACCTGCTCAGTCTCATGGCCCATATACCTGTGAGCCAGCCACATCCAACATTTGAGAGCTCTAATTCTCTTTGCCTAAAACATCCGCTCTATACCTTTTATTCCATTTGATATACAATCAAATTTCAAATCAAATTTCAAAAATCAAATCCTCAGAGATGACAGCACATTTTGTCCCATTTGTCTCTACTTCAGGGATTAGTATAATATTAATCATTTAGGGAGTTTTCCCTCTTGTCATTAGACTGGAAATTCTACAAATATAGAGACTGTATTTTATTCTTGGTATCAACACAGTGTCTGGCACATGTGTATAAGTGTGTGTATGTGTGTGTGTGTCTGTGCTCAGTCATGTCTGACTCTGAGACTCCATGGACCGTCGCCTCCCAGGCTGCTCTGTCCATGGGATTTCCCAAGCAAGAATACTGGAGTGGGTTACCATTCCTTTCTTCAGGGGATCTTCCCAAGCCAGGGATCGAACCTGCATCTCCCTGCATTGGCAGGTGGATTCTTTACCACTGAGCCATCTAGGAAGCCCCAGCTGGTGATGATAGTGGTCATGAAAACTCTTGAAGAGTAATAAAAACCAACATCTATTTAGAGTTCATTATGTGTCAGTCTCTGCGCTTAAGTACTTTATATCTATTATCTCATTTTATCCTCACAACAAAATATTTCTTCTTTTCATTGCCATTTTGCAGATATGCAAACTTCAACACAGAATTATTAAATGCCTTGACCAGTTACATGGATTCACCATGCTGGGACTCAGTTCACCCTAACCTAAGTAGTCAAGCCGGAGAAGGCAATGGCAAGCCACTCCAGTACTCTAGCCTGGAAAATCCCATGGATGGAGGAGGCTGGTAGGCTGCAGTCCGTGGGGTCGCTAAGGGTCGGACACGACTGAGCGACTTCACTTTCACACATTGGAGAAGGAAATGGCAACCCACTCCAGTGTTCTTGCCTGGAGAATCCCGGGGACGGGGGACCCTGGTGGGCTTCTGTCTATGGGGTCACGCAGAGTCGGACACGACTGAAGTGACGCAGCAGCAGCAGCAGCAAGTAGTCAAGCACCAGAGTCTGAGCAGTTAACCACTAAGCTGAATGAATAACAAGCCAAAAAGCAGATCAATATAAGACAAGACAAGGCTGGGCAATTTTAAGTATACGTTAAACCCATACATTCCAAGTTCAGCACAATGTTAAAAGTCTTCCTTTGAATCTTACAGCATTTCTGCTCTTTCTCTTCCTGTCTAACAATCCTTTCTATCACTGACTAGACTTACACAAATTTGATGACTTAAGAAATTTTGAAACAAACCTAATGCCTCTTCTCAGCTCAAGAGTTTCAATATGTAAGCCCTGTAGGTGACTCTGCATCTATTTAAACCATGGATGGATGGATGGGTATGTGGACAGATGGTGGATCAGTAGATGAATGGATGGATAGATGGACGGAGAGACAGATGAGTGATCCCATCTCTACCGGTCCTCAAAATAAAAGGCCCAAGTTTTGGTAGAAGTAGCAAATGACATAAAAAAGAACAAAGACTTGCTTTGATTCCCAGATCCAAAAAGCAATAACCTCTCTAAATATTATTTTCACTCTAGCTTTGATCTCAATGGCCATTTTGAGTTCAAAGCCCCAAACTGCATGTATTCATAGGTAAGTTATTGAGTTCATGATCTGATGTGAGTCACTCTGTCTTAAGTGAAATGCTAGCTCTGGTCCCTTCTGAAACTATGGTGAAAGGTAAGATTTGCTTGCAAGGATATCTATTCAGCAACTCTGTGGAACCTGCCCAAATGTTTACAATCAACATAAACATAAATCTCCTCTTTTCTGATTCAAAAAATAAAAAGTGATTGTGTGGTAACAAAAGCACAGAAAAATGGATATCACATGCCCTTTAGGAAAGGCACTCTTGTATGGAACAAGTGGCAATTTTCAAGTACTAGTGCTCTTGGCTGTCCTTGTCAATAGCTTCTAAGGATATTACTTTCTTGGCATTTGAAAGAAAGAAAGCAGCATACATAAAAAAAATAATTATTGAGCTTCTATTATTTTCTATGCTCTGGGCTTTTAACGATATTGCAGTCTATGAGGGAAGCACAGTGTCTGCTGTTATGGATCTGTACATTCTGTTATGGAGACTGTACAAGAAGTCCCCTACATACGAGCCCTCACATTGCAGATTTTCAAAGATGAGAACATGCCCCTGTGTGCCAGCTGTTGTACAGTACTACAGTACTTTTCAAGGTATTAAACTGTCAGATTTTAAATGTTTTCTTTACTTTTGTGTGTGAGTGTTCTTTCAGTTCAGTTCAGTCGCTCAGTTGTGTCTGACTCTTTGCAACCCCATGAATCACAGCACACCAGGCCTCCCTGTCCATCACCAACTCTCGGAGTTCACTCAAACTCATGTCCATCGAGTCAGTGATGCCATCCAGCCATCTCATTCTCTGTCATCCCCTTCTCCTCCCGCCCCCAATCCCTCCCAGCATCAGAGTCTTTTCCAGTGAGTCAACTCTTCGCGTGAGGTGGCCAAAGTATTGGAGTTTCAGCTTTAGCATCAGTCCTTCCAATGAACACCCAGGACTGATCTCCTTTAGAATGGACTGGTTGGATCTCCTTGCAGTCCAAGGGACTCTCAAGAGTCTTCTCCAACACCATAGTTCAAAAGCATCTATTCTTCGGCGATCAGCTTTCTTCACAGTCCAACTCTCACATCCATACATGACCACGGGAAAAACCATAGCCTTGACTAGACGGACCTTGATTGGCAAAGTAATGTCTCTGCTTTTTAATATACTGTCTAGGCTGGTCATAACTTTCCTTCCCAGGAGTAAGCGTCTTTTAATTTCATGGCTGCAATCAGCATCCACAGTGATTTTGGAGCCCAAAAAAATAAAGTCCGACACTGTTTCCACTGTTTCCCCATCTATTTCCCATGAAGTGATGGGACTAGGTGCTTTAGATATGTATTATTTGCATGAAAAGTATTAGAAGCCTATTACAGGATGGACATGAATTTGAGCAAACTCCGGGAGGTAGTGAAGGACAGAGAAGTCTAGCGTGCTGTAGTACTTGGGGTCGCAAAGGGTCAGACACAACTGGGCGACTGAACAACAACAGAACAGTACTACATAGCCCTTTGTGTTAGTTGGGTAGCCAAGCTAACTTTGTTGGACTTACTGACAAATTGGACTTAAGAACACACTCTCAGAATAGAACTTGTTTGCACATAGTTGCATAAGGAATCAGCTATGAAGAGTCAGCATCACGATGGTGCTCTAGTGAAGACTTACAGTAGGTGGTTGATGTAACATTACGTAACAAAAAGATCCCATGTTAGGGTTGGGAAAGTCCCCCCTGGGGAAGTAACCTTTGGGTTCAGGATAAATAGGTACCTCCTGGGCAAAGAATGGAAGAGAGCAGGATTCCAGGGAAAGGTGACAGAATGGGCAAAAGTGCTGAAGCTGGAATAAATAGGGAGTATCTAGGACTCTGAAGGAATTTCAGTGAGGTGGAAGCACAGAGAAAGTGGAAGAGAGGCAGGGAATTAGGTATCAGAGAAGGTTCATTATTTATCAACTGATTAGTATGAATGCATTCAGCTCCTACCATGTACAAAGTCCTGTGCTGAATCTCGGTAGAGAGCTAGCGAAACTTTGAAGCAATGTATTCATTCAGTGTGACCTTGGGCTTTCTTCCTTATCTCCGTGATCAATCTTCCACTGACTCTGACTCAGTGTATTTCGGGCCTATGTATGAACACTGTTCCTTTCCCCAAAAGCTTTGATATCCTGGGATAAAAAGAGTAAATTCTTGGGGCTTTTCTGGTGTTCAGTGCTCAAGAATCCACCTTCCAAAGCAGGAGAGATGAGTTTGACCCCTGATCCAAGAAGATCCCACATGCCTCAGACCAGCTAAGCCTGTGTACAAGTATTGAGCCTGTGATCTAGAGCCTGGGAGTTGCAACTACTGAGCCCACATGTCACAGCTACTGAAGCCTGCACGCCCTAGAGCCCGTGCTCCACAAGAGAAGCCACAGCAATGAGAAGCCCACGAACCGCAACTAGAGGGGAGGCCCCACTCACCGCAATCTGAGGAAAGCCCATGCAGCAACAAAGACCCAGGGCAGCCAAAAATAAATAAATACAGTTTTAAAAAAAGGAATCCATTCTCTATGGAAATCAGACTTCTCTGTGCTGTCACAATTTTTATAGAAGCAGTATGATTTCATAAAAGCAAACAACAAAAGAAAAACCTTGAAGCATATCACCTAAGTATATGGTATGATTATTAATACCATATTTTTCTCTATTTACCCTCATTGTTAGTCTTGAGGTGATAAAAACATCTTACATATAGAGTGTACAGTATTTTTTTCTTTGACTTGAACCAGAAAGTCAACTTGGGGAGGCATTATTATAGGTGGGGAAACAAATTTAACAAGCTCATATGTATTCCCCAAAGACAGTGTTAGTTAGTATGAAAAAAAAGAAAAACAAGATTAGAACCTTCTCTTAGCCCCAGAGTCTTTCTTTTTATAAAGGTGTTACTCAAAAAGGTGATCCACACAACATCCGGTTAAAATACAGATTCCAGAGTCTTGTCCCAGAGCTGCCACTTCAAAAATCTCCAGAGCCCTCTAGGTTACCAAAGTGGAAATGTGGAGGGGAAGGGAATAAATTAGGGGCTTGGGATTAACATAGAGCTTCCCTAATAGCTCAGTTGGTAAAGAATCCACCTGCAGTGTGGCTTAGATGGTAAAGTATCTGCCTACAATGCAGGAGACCCAGGTCCAATCCCTGGGTCATGAAGATCCCCTGTAGAAGGCAATGGCAACCCACTCTAGTACTCTTGCCTGGAAAATCCCATGGACAAAGGAGCCTGGTAGGCAACAGTCCATGGGGTCTCAAAGAGTCAGACACAACTGAGGGACTTCACTTTCTTTGCAATGCAGGAAGACACCGGTTAAATTCCTGGGTAGGGAAGATCTGCTAGAAGTAGATAGGCTACCCACTTCCATATACTTGGGCTTCCCTTGTGACTCAGCTGGTAAAGAATCCGCCTGCAATGCAGGAGACCTGGGTTCGATCCCTGGTTTGGGACAATCCCCTGGAGAAGGGATTAACATACTCATGGTACTATATACAACATAGATAACCAAAAAGGGCCTACTGTAGTGCACAGGGAACTCTACACAGTATTCTGTAATAACCCATCTGGGCAAAGAATCTCAAAAAGAATGAATATATGCTTAACTGAAACACTATGCTGTCCACCTGAAACTAATGCAATATTATACATCCAGTCTACTCGAATAAAAAATTTTAATGTAATAAATACCATTCTTAAGTTTGAAGACAAAAACTAGAAATAAGTTTCCAACAGGAAGTGAGCTTGCCTCCTTCAAGATGATCCCCACCTATAAGCCAGCACCACTGGCCCAGAATAGGCCAAACATCCATCTTCCTGACAGGGCTGTCTCTGTTTATTACTGGACAAGTCTCACCCTCTTCTTAGCAATCATTTCTTTATACTGTGTTATATGTATTGGGTTTTCTGGTTATAAGAGTAAAATCTGGTCACTGAAAAACATTAGAAACAACAGCCAAGCATAGAAAGCTGAAGTGCTATACAAACAGCTCTACCACTCCCAAAATAATCATTGTACCTGGCGTTGGTTTATTTTCTTGCACACTCTTTCGTCCTGTGCATACAAATGCATTTTTAAACCATTAGGATGAACTTATTGATCATTTGATATCCTAATTTTTTCACTCAGTATGATATTTTGAGTATTTTCCAAATCATCACACATACTTAAAGTTATTATTTGGAAGGCTCATTATTTACCAACTCATATTGAGAGTCTACTGAACTCCCATCATGTGTAAATCCTTGAGAGTTAAAGACATAGGAAATTCAGATCATAACTTGTAAAAATTTTTTAAAGATTAGGTTAAAAAAAAAATCCCTTAATCTCCCAGAACCTATTTTGTAATATCTATAAAATAATACCATCTCAACAGGGTGTGAGAGAATTGAGACAATAGATGTGAAATGCTTAGCATTTAGTATGTAAAAAGTAAGTAGTAGTTTCCTTAAAGAAGTATACGTGTGGAAAAATCATGAATACTAGGAAATAGACATTAAAATGGACATTTACCAGGACAGGAGAGAATGTGGGAAGGGAGAGTTTACTACAGAGTGGAAGCTTGCTACTCCAAGTGTGGCTCATGGTCCGGCAGCATCCCCATCACCTGGGAGCTTGTTAGATGTGCAGGACTTCCAGCCCTGCCCCAGACTGAGTCAGAATTTATATTTTAACAACATTGCTGGGTGATAAGTATGCCAGTTAACATTTGAGGAGCACTGAAGCTAGACAGATGCTTGGTGATTGGCAAGAATGAGACACGCTGGGAGACGATCAGGGCAAAGGGCATTCCATGGTTGGGAAGAGCAGAGAAAAGGAGGCTCAAAGCCAAAATACTGAAATGTTCTTAGCAGGTACTTTATTTAAAGCAATGGGTTTTTCGGGAGTGCAGTGAAAGATGAAGCTGGACTTATAAACCAGGATCATATTATCCATGGTCTCAGATTCTAGAGGTTTTGCCCTTGTCTCTCCTCTGGTCTCATACCTTCACAGTTCCTTTCTTCAATATAGCTACAATCCTACAAACATACAAATTTTAAAGTGTTAGAAGCTGACCAGCTGGAACAGAAATGGAAAATGTATATTCTAGGCTCCACTCCCCAACCTCTTTAAGGATAAATGAGTGAGTGAAAGTTGCTCAGTTGTGTCAGACTCTTTGCGACCCTATGGGCTGTAGCCCACCAGGCTCCTCTGTTTACAGAATTCTTCACTCAATAATACTGGAGTGGGTTGCCATTTCCTCCTCCAGAAGATCTTTCCGACCCAGGGATCAAACCCAGGTCTCCTGCATTGTAGGCAGGCTCTTTACCATCTCCAAGGGTGGGGACCTAAAACTGAAAGTTTGAGGACCACTATTATTATCCACCATCTATCATAAGGGCATTCTTTACATGGTAGCCACAATTCAAAAAAGCCTGGTATACAAAGTGAAGTCAGAAAGAGATAAACAAACATCATATATTAACACATATATATGGCATCTAGAAAAATGGTATTGATGAACCTATTTGCAGGGCAGGAATAGAGATGCAAACATAGAAACAGACTTTGAACACAGCAGGGGAAGGAGACAGTAAGATGAACTGAGAGAGTACCATTGAAACATATACATCAGCACATGCAAAACAGAGGGCTAATGGGAAGCTGCTGCTTCACACAGGGAGTTCAGCGAGGTACTCTGTGACAACCCAGAGGGATGGGGTAGGGTAAGGGATAGGTTCAAGAGGGAGGGGACACATGTATACTTATGGCTGATTCACACTGCTGTATGGCAGAAGCCAACGCAATATTGTAAAGCAATTATCCAGCAATTAAAAATAAATTTAAAAACACAAACCAAAAGAATCTCTTTGGAATTCCATTCCCTAACTTTAAAAGAAGCACTAGGAATTCCATCCATATGGATTCCTTAAAAATAAAGATCATTATCTATTTTCTCTGTATCCCTAATACCAAAGGCAGAGACTGGGTGTTCAACAAGCTGTTGTTGAATGGATCAACACATGAATGAACCAATGACTAAGGCGATAATTTCAGAGAGAACTGAAGAAAACAATGATGCATGTAAGTTACAGTTACATTTTCATAATAAAAGTAACGAGCAAGAAAATTAACTGCACTCATGTTCACAAAGAATAAAACTCAAAATTACCTACCACTGGCGTGCTGTGATTCATGGGGTCGCTTGATTCATGGGGTCACAAAGAGTCAGACACGACTGAGCGACTGAACTGAACTGAACTGAACTTCTCTTGAAAAAAAAAGACTGACTTAAAATTGACCAATATCCAACCAATAAAGGCTTCTTAGAAAATGAAACCTTTCCACTATGGATGAAAAAATATTGTTTTGTAAACAGTAGTTTACAAAAGATTCATAGTTTGGGGAATGCTGGAAATTCCTCTGTAAAGTATGGCATGCATCTAAATGAGATATTAACAACTTTAGAGTTGGAGCTCAGTGCAGGACTGTTGGAATCCATTAACATGCCATTCTCCCTACCGTTCAAGGAAAAAGAAAAGAATTATTGATGTTATTGGGAGGTTTCTGAAATAATCATCTCAGAAATTAACAAAAACACAGCAGGTGACTATTCAAAGAATTCTATATGTGTTAGAGTAATGAACAGGCTTCCCTAGTGGCTCAGACAGTAAAGAAGCCACCTGCAATGTGGGAGACCTGGGTTCGATTCCTGAGTTGGGAAGATCCCCTGGAGGAGGGCATGGCAACCCACTCCAATATTCTTGCCTGGAGAATCCCCATGGACAGAGGTGCCTGACAGGCTATAACGCATGGGGGGTTGCAAAGAGTCAGACACAACTGAGCAACTAAGCACAGTACAGCACAGAGTAATGGACAAGATAAGGGAGGAAATACTTCTTTACATTAGCAATGATGAATTGTATAGAACAAAAGGGAACTCAAGTCACCATATTGAAATAGCTCACTTCAAGTGTTGATAATGGTTATTAAGCAGTGTCAACACCCCACTGAAGCAAATGGGAGCCTACGTGAGACCAGTCTCTGACCATATGTGTCAGGATGCTTAGCTCTGCCAAGTCAAGAAAGATGCAACTCAAACTGCTCAAGCAAAAACAAAAATGAAACCAAGAAAATAACTGACATTTCTGAAAACTGCAGGTTTTTTCTCTTTATGCAAACTTCTTATTTTTGCAAGTAATGGTAAAGCATTTCTTTCTTTCTTTGGCTGTGCTGGGCCTTAGTTGTGGCACATGGGATCTAGTTCCCCGACCAGGCATCAAGCCTGGGTCGCCTGCATTGAAAGCATGAGTCTCAGCCACTAGACTACCAGGGACGTCCCTTCTGGCTCTATACAAACCTTGGCTCGAGCGCCAGATAATGTCCTCAAACCACATTTCCGGGTCCTGTCCTATGACTGCTCTCCATCTTGGCTTAACTCTCAGGCTCCAAGTGGTACTGAGATGACTGCCAATAGCTGAAAACTGCTGAAGCGTCCAAGGTTCAAATCCAGCAAGAAATGAGTTTTTCCTCCCAGTAACACCTGAATTAAACAACACTGCCCATCATGAACTAATTACCTGGGTGAGAGTACGGTGAAATGACACTGTGTCCTGTGCTCACATCCAGATGAAGCATTTTCACCACAGAGATTCAGTCCTCTCAGATGGCAGGCTCAGAGCTTCTACCTCTGGCATCCAGAGCAGAGCCCACCTAAAAGTCAAGGACCAAAAACAGGGATGAAAAGAGTTTCCCAAAGAAAACGTTAGGTTTCATTACCAAGGAGGAGGACATGGATTCTGGGCAGGTGAAGAGAGCAAATACACCGCTGTTGCTCAGTCGCAAAGTTGTGTCTGACTCTTTGGGACCCCATGGACTGTAGCCCACCAGGCTCCTCTGTCCATGGAATTTATCAGGCAAGAATACTGAAGTGGGTTGTCAACTACTCCTTCAGAGAAGTCTTCCCAAACCAGGGATCAAACCCTTGACGCCTGTATCTCCTGCATTGGCAACCAGGTTATTTATCACTGAGCCATGTGGGAAGCCTGAGCAACTACAAACTAAAATGGTATTCAGGTGACAGCTTTATAGGCCATATTTGACAATAGTTACCCCAAGGCATTATATTTGGTGTTGGTGATTGAAACATGAGACAAAGTGGTTGTCTTTTGCAAAATTATAGAGCATCATTCTCTACTGAGCAATCTGCATGCAGGTCAAGAAGCAACAGTTAGAACTGTATATGGAACAACAGACTGGTTCCAAATTAAGAAAGGACCACGTCAAGGCTGTATATTGTCACCCTGCTTATTTTATCTATATACAGAGTACATCATGCAAAATTCTGGGCTGGATGAAGCACAAGTTGGAATCAAGATTGCCAGGAGAAATATCAATAACCTCAGATACACAGGAAACCACTCTTATGGCAGAAAGCAAAGAAGAACTCAAGAGCCTCTTGATGAAAGTGAAAGAGGAGAGTGAAAAAGTTGGCTTAAAACTCAACATTCAAAAAACTAAGATCATGACACTCAGTCCCATCAATTCATGGCAAATAGATGGGGAAACAATGGAAACAGTGACAGACTTTATCTGGCGGGGGGGCTCCAAAATCACTGCAGATGGTAACTGCAGTCAAGAAATTAAAAGACACTTGCTCCTTGGAAGAAAAGCTATGACCAAGCTAGACAGAATATTCAAAAGCAGAGACATTACTTTGTCAACAAAGGTCCGTCTAGTCAAGGCTATGGTTTCTCCAGTGGTCATGTATGAATGTGAGAGTTGGATTATAAAGAAATCTGAGCACTGAAGAATTGACGCTTTTGAACTGCGGTGCTGGAGAAGACTCTTGAGAGTCCCTTGGACTGCAAGGAGATCGAACCAGTCCATTCTAAAGGAGATCAGTCCTGAATATTCACTGGAAGGACTGATGTTGAAGCTGAAACTCCAATACTTTGGCCCCTGATGCAAAGAACTGACACATTTGAAAAGACCCTGATGCTGGGAAAGATTGAAGGTGGGAGGAAAAGGGGGTGACAGAGGATGAAATTGTTGGATCACCGACTTGATGGACATGAGTTTGAATAAGCTCCAGGAGTTGGTGATAAACAGGGAAGCCTGGCGTGCTGCAGTCCGTGGGGCTGCAAAGAGCTGGACACAACTGAGCGACTGAACTGAACTGATTCTGCACTGCTTAAAATTCCTGAATCAGTTCAGTTCAGTTCAGTCGCTCAGTCGTGACCGACTCTTTGCGACCCCATGAATCACAGCACGCCAGGCCTCCCTGTCCATCACCAACTCCCGGAGTTCACTCAAACTCATGTCTATCAAGTTGGTGATGCCATCCAGCCATCTCATTCTCTGTCATCCCCTTCTCCTCCCGCCCCCAATCCTTCCCAGCATCAGAGTCTTTTCCAGTGAGTCAACTCTTCGCGTGAGGTGGCCAAAGTATTGGAGTTTCAGCTTTAGCATCAGTCCTTCCAATGAACACCCAGGACTGATCTCCTTTAGAATGGACTGGTTGGATCTCCTTGCAGTCCAAGGGACTCTCAAGAGTCTTCTCCAACACCACAGTTCAAAAGCATCAATTCTTCGGCGATCAGCTTTCTTCACAGTCCAACTCTCACATCCATACATGACCACGGGAAAAACCATAGCCTTGACTAGACAGACCTTGGTTGGCAAAGTGATGTCTCTACTTTTTAATATACTATCTAGGTTGGTCGTAACTTTCCTTCCAAGGAGTAAGCATCTTTTAATTTCATGGCTGCAATCACCATCTGCAGGGATTTTGGAGCCCAAAAAATAAAGTCTGACACTGTTTCCACTGTTTCTCCATCTATTTCCCATGAAGTGATGGGACCGGATGCCATGGTCTTTGTTTTCTGAATGTTTAGCTTCAAAGCCAACCTTTTCACTCTCCTCTTTCACTTTCATCAAGAGGCTCTTTAGTTCCTCTTCACTTTCTGCCATAAGTCAGGACAAACTGAAGCACAGCAGCGGGTCCCACAAACTTCCAGACTTGGCCTCAGTTTCTCTCACTGTTCTCCAAATTCCTACTCTACAGTCAACAACACTCAACTGCCTCTTCCTTGAAAGCACTCCCATCTCTCCTGTTCTTGTGCAAATGCTGGGTTTTTTTGCCTAACTTGCCTCGCTCAGCCATTCCTCTGCTCCAAACCCTTCACACACTCCACCCATCTGCTGGGATAAATCTCAACCATCACTCGGCCCTCCCTACTCAAGAAAACCTAGGTAGAAGGGGGAATGGAATGGGTTGGGAAACTGGGACTGACACACATACACTATCGACACCTTGTATAAAATAGATAACTAATGAGAACGCTCGGTGCAGCACAGGAAACTAAGTGCTCGGTGGTGACCTGCATGGGAAGGAAATCCCAAAATAGGGGGACACATGTATATGGATAGCTGATGCACTTTGCTCACAGCAGAAACTAACAACACTGTATGTCAAGCAACTATAGTCCAATAAAAATTAGCTTTTAAAAAAGGAAGCCTAAGCTTATGATCACCCCTGTATTTTCTCCCATAATGTCTAGTGCTTCACATTTAATACCTCTGATCCCAAAGGAAAATAAAGCTCCAGGGGAAAGTATTAAGTGCTCAGGAAATATTCATAGATGGATGGATAGGTAAATGGACAGATGCATGGATCAAAGTTTAAAAGAAATAAATGGAAATATTCTAGCTCTACTAACTTCTACATGTGTCTATAATATTTATATGTAAGTTATATATTTTCTGCATTCATTATTTATTCAAGGTCAATTCTGCACCTTCCATGGTCTGAGGCACTGGAGACACATCAGGGAAAACAGATAGAAACAGTGTAATGACAGACAATAATCATAAATAAGCAAAGGATCTAACATGTTAGAAGGTAGTAAGTTCTTTAGGAAACATCCAGCAACTTAAAGAAGCTGAGAAATGCTAGGATGGCAGAATAGAGTTTTTAACAGGATGGGCACAGCAGATGTTCACTGAGGAGGTGACATCTGAGCAAAGATACCAGGGAGGGGAGAGCGGAGCTGTGCAAGTATCTATCAGAGGGCTGCAGGCAGAGGCACAGCCAGATCAAGGCCCTGAGGTAAGCACAAGCCTGGTTCAACACAGGCTTGCACTGATCTGAATCACAACCACTTTATCACTATGAAGAACAAAAACTGCTTTCACCTAATTGCCAAAAGATCATTTTTTAAAGTTTTTTGTTTTTGAAGATTTCTTTGATGTGGACCGTTTTTAGTCTTTACTGAATTTGCAACAATATTGCATCTGCCTTATATATTTGATTTCTTGGTTTCAAGCCTTGTGGGATCTTAGCTCCCCAACCAGGGATCGAACCGATTCCCCCTGCATTGGAAGGCAAAGTCTCAACCACTGGACCACCAGGAATTACTCATTTTTATCTGTTTTTAATTAATTTGGAAATATCACAGGTATTTTTACCACAGTAGGCAGACTTTATAACTCAAGAACTTTTTTCAATCAGCGCAAAACTTAAGAAAACAGGAAAGGAAAAAAAAAAAAAAAACATGTTTACCCAGTGTGTACTGACCTAAAAATGTTCATTTGCATTAACTTTATTCATGTGACAATTTAAAGGGCATCCCTTCATCATTCAAAGAGGAAAATGCCTACTAAAATGTAGGAAAATCATGTAACAGCTATCAAAGTTTCTTTTTATTACTGTTTTAATAACTGTAAAGTTCAACAGGTACCAATAATTATATTAGTATTACTATTAATGCCTATTTTTTCCATTAGGAGTTGAGAAACATCTAAACAGCTACCTTGAATAGTTTGTTTCATTCCTGATAAAGATAAGCTTTCATATTTGCCTTCTTCCCATCTGGTTTGCTTCAAAAGAATTATAAAGAAAAGAGTATAACAAATTTAATTACATGAGCCATGTTTCTAAGACGGATACCCTGTTAATGGGAATGCATTCAGGCTCCTCAAATTCCCAAACTTGCTTAAGAGTTGTTTACAAAATAAACCTCTTCCTGTGTTCTAAACTTGCTGCAATGGGTCCACTGATTCTGAGCAAAGCCATCCCTTGGGCTTCCCTGATGTCTCAGCAGTAAAGAATTCACCTGCAATGCAGGAGATGTGGGTTCCATCCCTGGGTTGGCAAGATTCCCTGGAGGAGGGCATGGCAATGCACTCCAGTATTCTTGACTGGAGAATCCCATGGACAGAGGAGCCTGGAGGGCTACAGTCCATAGGATTGCAAAGAGTCGGACATGACTGAAGTGACCCAGCATGCACATATGCAGAGAGAAAAGAGAAATACTTGCTTCGGTTACTGATGCCTTTCTGGTACCTGTTTCCATTCTCTCCTGAGGCCTGACCACCACTCTGGGCTCAGGATCTGTATACTACATGGATTAAGCCAGTGGTCCCCAAAGTTTCTGGCACCAGGGACTGGTTTCAAGAAGACAATTTTTCCAAGGACCCGGGTTGGGGAGGGAATGGTTTCAGGACGATTCAGATGCATTGTGTTTATTGTGCACTTTATTTCTATTATTATTATGTCAGCTCTACCTCAGATCATCAGGCATTAGATCCTGGACATGATCTCTCATATCCAAGTCATTACTCAGCATGAACTCTGCACCCAATAGGGTGCATCAACACAGCACTCTAAGTAATAATAAGCCCCTTCAAATCTGATTGTTCTTGTTCAGTTGCTAAGTTGTATCGGACTGCAACCCCATTGGCCAGGCTTCCCTGTCCTTCACCATCTCCCAGAGTTTTCTCAAACTCGTGTCCATTGAGTCAGTGGTGCCATCCAACCATCTCATCCTCTGTCACCCTCTCCTGCCCTCAACCTTTCTCAGCATCAGGGTCTTTTCCAATGAGTTGACTCTTCACATCAGGTGGCCAGTTTTGGAGCTTCAGCTTCAGCATCAACTTCCTTCAGGGTTGATTTCCTTTAGGCTTGACTGGTTGGATCTCCTTGCTATCCAAGGGACATTCAAGAGTCTTCTCCAACACCACAACTCAAAAGCATCAGTTCTTCAGCACTCAGCCTTCTGTATGGTCCACTCTCACATCTGTACATGACTACTGGAAAAACCATAGCTTTGACCATATGGAACCTAGTCAGTAAAGTGATGTCGCTGCTTTTTAGCAAGATGTCTAGGTTTGTCAAATCTGACACTCAAAGCATTATGTTCTTTCAACACCTTTTCCAAAATCTAATACGAAAAACATCTTTCTCACCTTTCATACACAAATACTTCTTTAGTCCTTACCACGCACAGACACACTTCATTACTTTTGCTTTCATTGCATGCTATAGTTTCCCTCTGTAACATGTATCACAACCATAATAAAGTAATTGTATACAATTCATTTATTTCTCAACTGTCTCCCCTGCTAGACTATTGATTCCATGAGGGTAGATTGAGTATGTCTAAAGCAATAACTGGCATAGAAAATTTTAATCAAATAATTAATCCTCTTTCCTTTCCCCTTATCCCCATTTACAGGAGCTCAGAGAGAGTATGAAAGCTGCAAGTGCTTACATAACTAGGACAGAGCAAAACAATGTAGAAATCCAGCTCTTTCTGAAGTGTTTTATTTTTCCACCACTTTCAGTATCCCCCCAGAAATGTCCATGTGGCTTTTAAATTATGCAAAATTCCCCTTGCCAACAGCTGTAATATTTCAGTAGCCATTTAAGGATGTTAAACTTAACAAAATATTTTTTGGCAAAAAAAGCAGCATTGCAAAATAATCACATTTATTTTCATATCCAAAATAAAATCCCCCTATGTTAATACCTAAAGATACAGAGCAAGAATTAGGTATATTACAAACCACCTCCATGGCACAGGTTATCTTGAAGCATCTTTGAAAATCCTCTTTTAAAATTGGAATAGTTACGGACATAATCATACTAGTTTCTAAATATGCCTCAAAGAAAGACCAACAGGTGGCCTCCCTGTGGCTCAGTCTAAAGAATCTGCCAGCAATGTGGGAGACCTTGGTTCAATCCCTGATTGGGAAGATACCCAGGAGAAGGAAATGGCAACCCACTCCAGTATTCTTGCATGGAGAATTCCATAACAGAGGAGCCTGGTGGGCTATAGTCCATGGGGTCGCAAAGGGTCAGGTACAACTGAGTAACTAACATTCATTGATTCAAGGCCAACAGGGTATTTTCCTTAAAATCCCATGTTGTTAAGACATTCAACCTCTTCTCTCAGCTTCTAGTATTTTAGGTTGTTTTTGGAGCCTGATGTGGTAGATAAAGGAAATGGGGAAATTGAAAGGACTTGGATGGAGTGAATGGTAGGAATTTTTAAATAAAGAAAACATCCTGAAAGATCTTGCCTGACCTGACATTGTTCTAAAACTGGCAACCTACAAGACAGACAGAAATAGGATCTGGGCTAGTACATTATAAAATATATACCTAATATTTACACAGAACTGATTTGAAATAAAAGTTTTGATTTCTTGCTGCATTTGAAAAATGTCTGAGTTCTCTTTAGATGAGACTCTTGCCCTCAAACTTGCTTGATTCTTTTCCAGACTTCACTCACTTATAAAATCAGCTGGATGACATATAATTTGATTTTGATCCCTCCAGTCTGAACTGACAACTCTCTTCCCATATTCACAAACTCCAGCCACACTAGCTTTCTTTCATTTCCATTAACTCATGAAGCTTCTTCAAATATGGATCCGTCAATATTTTGTGAGAAAACAGAAGTCATTCTAAATATTTGAAGCATAAAAATATTTAACACAAGGAATTAGAATCAAAATTTTAAAAAGCTTGAGAGCAAAGATTAGGGAAATGGTTGCCAACATCTAAGAAATCAGGAAGTGAAAGACTCGTAAGAAACCACCCACTGTGTCATCAGCCAAAGAATCAGTGATTCTCAGGACAACATTTGAAATCTGCGGGTCCAACTCTCACCTGTAGTCTGATTCCACTTACAGGCAACACACAGTAACTGCCAGGGAGTAAGGGCTTCTCCTTCTCGTCTCTATTTCAGATCTCTCACAGCACCTCTCATTGCTGAAATCTATATATTTTTTATTTGGCTGTACCAGGTCTTAGTTGAGGTAAAAAGGATCCCAGGTAAACTCTTAGTTGTGGCACGTGGGATCTAGTTCCCCAACCAGGGATTGAGCCCAGGGCCCCTGCTTTGGGAGCTTGGAGTCTTCGCCACTGGACCACAAGGCAAGTCCCTCACTGTTGAAATCTACCTGGGAATCCTGCTGGCAAGGAAGTCTGGGGGGAAAGTGTCCAGGCTTCTGGTCTTTGTGCTTCAAAAGAACACCAAAGCCAGCAGGGACAAAACAGAATACGCAAAAGAATTTCCAGCACACTATACGAGGCCTTTGCCAGTACACTTGCTTTTGCTAGAATGCTCTCCCCACCCCATCTTCAAATCAGGTTAATCAACTTTGTAAGAAAGAAGTGGGATGGCTGAGGAAGGACCTCAAAAACTCTGCTGCTGCTGCTGCTAAGTCACTTCGGTCGTGTCCGACTCTGCAACCCCATAGACGGCAGCCCACCAGGCTCCTGTCCCTGGGATTGTCCAGGCAAGACTCCTGGAGTGGGTTGCCATTTCCTTCTCCAGTGCATGAAAGTGAAAAGTGAAAGTGAAGCGCTCAGTTGAGTCCAACTCTTTGCGACCCCATGGACTGCAACCTACCAGGCTCCTCCGTCCATGGGATTTCTGACAACAGTGGGGAAAATGATCAAAACCAATAGTTTCAGACTCTAGAAATTAACCAAAGTCTGTTAATAATCCAAGGTAAATTTATACTCCCCAAAAGTAGCTGAATCTCAGTTTAAAAAAAAAAATGTGAACTTTGAGGTTTCATAATTTCCCCTTCACCCATGCCCTTCCACATTTTCATCTCAGTGTTGAAAACTAACAGCCTTACAGTTATGGCCACCATGAAAACCAGCAGACAAGTAATCTTTGAAAGAGGAAAAAACAGGTTTCAGGTTTCCTTAAAAGTCTGATTCCTAGAAAACTGTCAGTATTTGACTTATCTGCCAACTCCTGGTAAATCCTCACTAACAGCACTTGTCTTTAATTGACCTAAAACTCAGAGCTTGCCCAGTACAAATAGCCTTATCTCTATGATATTTGACAAAAAAAAAAAAAACACCGGCAATTATTTAACATAGCATCTGCCTGATGCGGTAATAATAGTTGGGGGGGAAAATAAGATTGACTGAAAAAAGTAAAAGAGAGGCACAGGCAATTGGATGTCCATGAAAGGCTTTGAAAAGCTCTACAAAGAACTATGGACAGAGGTTTGTGACACTGTACAAGAGGCGATGATCAAGACTATCCCCAAGAAAAAGAAATGTAAAAAGGCAAAATGGTTGTCTGCGGAGGACTGCAAATAGCTGAGAAAAGGAGAGACGCGAAAGGCAGAGAAGAAAGGGAAGGATATTCCCATCTGAATGCAGAGTTCCGAAGAAGAGCAAGGAGAGGTAAGAAGGCCTTCCTCAGTGATCAGTGCAAAGAAATAGAGGAAGATTAGAGATACCAAGGAAACATTTCATTCAAAGATGGATTATCAATAAAGGACAGAAATGGTATGGACCTAACAGAAGCAGAAGATACTAAGAAGAGGTGGCAAGAATACACAGAAGAACTATACAAAAAAGATCTTCATGACCCAGATAACCACGATGGTATGATCACTCACCTAGAGCCAGACATCCTGGAATGAGAAGTCAAATGGGCCTCAGGAAGCATCACTGTGAACAAAGCTAGTGGAGGTGATAGAATCCAGTTGAGCTATTTCAAATCCTAAAAGATGATGCTTTTTAAGTGCTGCACTCAATATGCCAGCAAATTTGGAAAACTCAGCAGTGGCCACAGGATCAGAAAAGGTCAGTTTTCATTCCAATCTCAAAGAAAGGTAACACCAAAGAATGTTCAAACTACTACACGATTGCACTTATCTCACATGCTAGCAAAGTAATGCTCAAAATTCTCCAAGCCAGGCTTCAACAGTACGTGAACTGTGAACCTACAGATGTTCAAACCGGATTTAGAAAAGGCAGAGAAACCAGAGATCAAATTGCCAACATCCGCTGGACCGTGGAAAAAGCAAGAAAGTTCCAGAAAAATATCTACTTCTGTTTTACTCACTATACTAAAGCCTTTGACTGTGTTGATCACAGCAAACAGTGGAAAATTCTTCAAGAGACAGGAATACCAGACCACCTTACCTGTCTCCTGAGAAATCTGTATGCAGGTCAAGAAGCAAGAGTCAGAACCAGACTTGGAACGACAGAATGGTTCCAAATTGGGAAAGGAGTACATCAAGGCTGTATATTGTCACTCTGTTCATTTAACTTATATACAGAGTACATCATGCGAAATGCTGGGCTGATGAGGCACAAGCTGGAATCAAGATTGCCAGGAGAAATATCAATAACCTCAGATACACAGATGATACCATCCTTAAGGCAGAAAGTGAAGAAGAACAAAAGAACCTCTTGATAAAAGTGAAAGAGGAGAATAAAAAAGCTGGCTTAAAACTCAACATTCAAAAAATGAATATCATGGCATCCAGTCCTATCAATTCTTTGCAAATAGACGGGTAAACAATGGAAACAGTGACAGACTTTATTTGGGGGGCTCCAAAATCACTGCAGATGGTGACTGCAGCCATGAAATTAAAAGATGCTTGCTTCTTGGAAGAAAAGCTATGACCAACCTAGACAGCATATTCAAAAGCAGAGACATTACTTTGTCAACAAAGGTCTGTCTAGTCAAAGCTGTAGTTTTACCAGTAGTCACGTATGGATGTGAGAGTTAGACTAAAAAGAAATCTGAGCGCCAAAGAATTGATGCTTTTGAACTGTGGTGTTGGAGAAATGCTTGAGAGTCCCTTGGACTGCAAGGAGATCCAACCAGTCCACCCTAAATGAAATCAACTCTGAATATTCATTGGAAGGATTGATACTGAAGCTCCGAAACTTTGGCCACCTGATGCGAAGAACCAACTCATTGGAAAAACCTGATGCTGGGAAAGACGGAAAGCAATACAAGAAGAGAGCAGCAGAGAATGAAATGGTTAGATAGTATCACTGACTCAAAGGACAGGAGTTTGAGCAAGCTTCAGGAGACAGTGAAGAACAGGCAAGTCAGGCATGCTGCAATTCACGGGGTCACAAAGAGTCGAACACTACTCAGTAACTGAACAGCAAGAACAACAAAGCAAGATGAGAAAGTTCTAGAGCTCTGCTGTACAAAAATCATACTCTAACGTATCAAGACTCTAAGGTATACTTAAAAATTTGTTGAGGGTAGATCTCATATTAAGAGTTCTTACCACACACACACACACACACAAATTTAACTTACATGAATAGATAACCAACCTGATCAATTTTGCCCTTCTTTTGATGGCCCAAGAAGGAAAACATTAATAGGTAAATCTCAAGGAAGTCTTCAGTTGGAGGATAAAATGAGAAAGTAACATGACCTGGGGGATTAACAGAAGCGACCAGGACCAAAATATGCTTAAAAAGTAGTCCAAGTCTTAATGAAATTACACGACTAGTTTAAGTCTACTTACATGAGCTGTCAGTTTTTAAAATATCTAATGATTACAAATAGGCAATTCACTGAACTTCACATTGGTAGGTAGAAAAATATTCATTATACAACAGTCTCATGTTAATTATATAAAGGTTTAATAACTCAAATTTCACAAACTTCTGCAGCTCTCACCAAGCTCTAGCTTGCTGCAGAAAGTCTGTACTTTGTTCTTTTTTGCTGCCAGTCAATCCTAGAGGAAATCAACCCTGAATATTCATTGGAAGGATGGATGCTGAAGCTCCAATATTTTGGCCACCTGATGCGAAGAGTCGACCCACTGGAAAAGACCTTGATGCTGGGAAAGATTGAAAGCAGGAGAAGAAGGGGACAACAGAGGATGAGGTGGTTGGATGGCATCACCGACTCAATGGACGTGAGTTTGAGCGAGCACCAGGAGTTGGTGATGTAGGACAGGGAAGCCTGGCGTGCTGCAGTCCATGGCTTCACAAAGAGTCAGACAAAACTTAACGACTGAACACCAACAATCATATTAGAATAGATCTGTTAAGTAAACATACTTGTAGAGTTTTAGGATCACTTACAGTCCTGGGAAGCAGGAACTTTAGTGCATGTTAAGGTATAAGCCACAGAATTAACAGTTGAAGGCAAAGTCTATGCATCCTCCCATATACCATGGCATACAAAATCTATGCATTTCAGGCTTTGCAGAGTGCAATGTGTGGTGCTGAGGAATCTGTCAAGGGCCATTTTCAGTAACAAAGAGCAGAACTGTCTGGACAAGCTCCCTGAAAAAGCTGATCCAGGAACTTTTCCTCCTGTCCCTTTTGTTCTTGTCAATTACCATGATGGTGGAGGAACCAAGCACTGGAGAGGAACCTGACAAAGTTTTCTTAGAAAATCCTTAAGGATTCTTCTATTTCTGCATCAGGAATGGACCAGAGCATTAATTCCTTGATTTCTATGGTGTCTTCTTATCAATAAAATCTAAGAGATTCTGTCTCATAGGCTGTCATATTTTAAGTGGCCCTCGGGGACCCTAAATCTTTCAAAGGTCATCACTACTGAAGCAATGGTCTGAGTATGAAGATGTATAACACTGGATGCCATAATTATCTTCCTGAAGATCTCAGTGGCCTCATGAGCTGAAGGGATTACTTGCTACTCAAGGTAATCTTACTATAAACTCACAGAATTTTACTGTGATACTAAAAAATATGTATATATGGGTCTTGATATCCAGAAATTATTAAAGCATGTATACTTTGTTGCCAATTTTTTGCTTTTGAAACAAGAGGAAAAGGTTTCCCAGCCACACTGTTCCTGGTTTGGAATTTCATAGCTCAGAATGCAAGCTTTTTCCTAAGGATTACTGCACACCACTGGAAGCATTATTGTCAGCTCAGCAGGGAAACATGCACACACACATACAAATTCACACCAGGGAGAGAGAAAAGTAATCAAAATTATTTACTTTTATTTTAATTTGAACTGCTGTAATTACATTTACCCTGGTTATTGTTGTAGTTCTGTTACTAAGTCACGTCCAAATCTTCACGACCTCATGGACTGCAGCATTCCAGGCTTCCCTGTCCTTCACTGTCTCCTGGTGTTTGCTCAAACTCATGTCCAATGAGTCGATGATGCCATCCAACCATCTCATCCCCTGTCATCTCCTTCTCCTCCTGCCTTCAGTCTTTCTTAGCATCAGAGTCTTTTCCAGCAAGTCGGCTCTTCACATCAGGTGGCCAAAGTATTGGAGCTTCAGCTTCAGCATCAGTCCTTCCAATAAATATTCAGGGTTGATTTCCTTTAGGATTTTAGGTTTCATCTCCTTGCAGTCCAAGGGACTCTCAAGAGTCTTCTCCAGCATCATAATACCAGAAGTCAAAGATAATGTAAATCCCAGATCCATTATACATAAATCAGCATCACAAGATCTCTAATAAGGTATAAAACATTTAACAGCTCAATGTTTACTAATATATTCTGAGCATCTGTTTAAATATAGCAGAGAGTTACTCCCTGTAGGGCAACAACACTGAACTACTGGCGTCTCTTCACTCTAGGGGCTCCCCATTGGCAGGTGAGGGGGGGACAAAAGGGGGTTGTCACACCTGCCAAAGTACATTTGATGCAAAACATGATATGATGGTTCTCTTATTTGAAGCTCCCATAAAATCAGTTTAAACATACTACCATGTGATTCTGTTGAGAGTTCATTCACATCAAAGTTAGCATTGTTCATTTGAGATAAAACAAACCATACCACGCTAGACAGATCTGTACTTGAATATAGAAATAAAGGAAATTTTTACTTCTAAAAATTTAGACCTGCCCCCCATCCCCATCAATGTTCACCATCTCAGGAAATGACACCCATCACCCAGTTGCCCAACCTCTCAAAACAAGAATCATTCTTATTTCCTCTTTTTCTTCAACTCTCACATCCAGTCCTTCATCAAACCCTCATCACTCCCCTCCAAACTATACCCAGATTTACTATCATAGTTTCCTTACTAGTCTCATACTTCTATCCTTTTCTCCCTATAATCTCCCCACAGGAGCCAACTTGACCTTTTAACACCTGAGCCAGCCACCTAGTTCTATAAACAATTTAGAACATAACCATTTATTTAAGTATTGTTCATGGCTAGTTCCATGGCACAGCGGCAGAACTGGGTACTTATAACCAAGACAGTACAGCCTACACAGAGATTAAAACACTAACTATCCGTACTTGGAGAAGGCAATGGCACCCCACTCCAGTACTCTTGCCTGCAGAATCCCATGGACGGAGGAGCCTGATAGGCTGCAGTCCATGGGGTCGCTAAGAGTCGGACATGACTGAGAGACTTCACTTTCACTTTTCACTTGCATGCATTGGAGAAGGAAATGGCAACCCACTCCAGTGTTCTTGCCTGGAGAATCCCAGGGACGGGGGAGCCTGGTGGGCTGCCGTCTATGGGGTCACACAGAGTCGGACACGACTGAAGTAACTTAGCAGCAGCATCCATACTTAAGAGTTTACTAAGACATCTTTTAAAAAATAAATCAGATCAGGCCATCTCCCTTTCTGAAAAAGCTCAAGAGTTCCTCCTTACACTTGGAAGAAAATCCAAATGTCTTACTTTAGCCCATGAAGCAGAAAGCAAAGAACTAAAGAACCTCTAGATGAAAGTGAAAGAGGAGAGTGAAAAATCTGTCTTAAAACTCAACGTTCGAAAAACAAAGATCATGGCATCCGGTCCCATCACTTCGTGGCAAATAGATGAGGAAACAATGACAGACTTTATTTGGGGCCCCAAAATCACTGCAGATGGTAACTGCAGCCATATAATTAAAAGACGCTTGCTCCTTGGAAGGAAAGTTATGATCCACCTAGACAGCATATTCAAAAGCAGAGACGTTATTTTGCTGACAAAGGTCCTTCTAGTCAAAGCTATGATTTTTCCAGTGGTCATGTATGGATGTGAGAGTTGGACTATAAAGAAAGCTGATCACTGAAGAATTGATACTTTTGAACTGTGGTGTTGGAGAAGACTCTTAAGAGTCCCTTGGACTGCAAGGAGATCCAACAAGTCCATCCTAAAGGAGATCAGTCCTGGGTGTTCACTGGAAGGACTGATGTTGAAGCTGAAGCTCCAGTACTTTTGCCACCTAATGCAAAGAACTGGCTCCTTGGAAAAGAACCTGATGCTGGGAAAGATTGAAGGCAGGAGGAGGAGACGACAGAGGATGAGATGGTTGGATGGCATCACCGACTGGCTGGACTGAGTTTGAGCAAGCTCTGGAAGTTGGTGATGGATAGTGGCATGCTGCAGTCCATGGGGTCACTAAGAGTCAGACATGACTGAACAACTGAACTGAAAGTTGCACTCATTCATCCACCTTGGTCTCTTTGCTATGCCAAGCGTGCCACATTCAAACAGTGAGGATGATGTATCTAAAAACTCATTATTCACATTTTAGAATAACTGCTTAGGGCTTCCCTGGTGGCTTGGTGGTAAAGAATCCACCTGCCAATGCAGGAGACACGCATTCAACCCTGATATGGGAAGATCCCACATGCTGCCGAACAACTAAGCTCCTGCATCGCAACTACTGAGCCTGCGCTTTAGACCCCAGGAACCGCCACTACTGAGCATATGTGCCCTAGGGCCCATGCTCTGCAACAAGAGATGCCACTGCAATGAGAAGCCCGTGCACCGCAACTAGAGAGCAGCTCCCGCGAGCCACAACTAGAGAATAGCCAGAGGAGCCACGAAGACCCAGCAGAGCCAAAAATAAATCAACAAATAAAATTATGTATAAAAAAAAAAGAAAACTGTTGAGATGAGGTGGACAAACCACAGACCTCGGAATCAGTTTTACACAGACGAGGATTCCACGTTAGGCTTCAAAACTTGCTCTCTCTGGGTCCCTTTTCCCATTTGACAAACCAGAAGATTGCTATTTATCTGAGGGAGTGTTAGAGAGAATTAAAGGAGAGTATGTAAACACTCTAGCGTGTAAACTCTAGTATGTAAACACTAAGGATTTTACAAAGCTTACTCATGTCCTTTCCCAGACCAAAATGAATACTCTTCATGTTTTAACCTGTCCTCTTTTGGGCCCTGGATATTAAAAATCTACATCCTGCAGCAAGAAAAATACATAAAGATAAACTACCTTAAAAAAAATTTTAAGTTAAAAAATTTATTCAGTACCTTAAAAATTATCTATCATCATTTTATTTTTTTATTTTTTATTTTAATTTTTTTACTTTACATTATTGTATTGGTTTTAGCATACATTGACATGAATCTGCCCCGGGTGTACATGTGTTCCCCATCTTGAACCCCCCCTCCCACTTCCCTCCCCATCCCATCCCTCTGGTTCATCCCAGTACACCAGCCCCAAGCATCCTGTATCATGCATCGAACTTGGACTGGCGATTTGTTTCACATATGATAATATACATGTTTCAATGCCATTCTCCCAAATCATCCCACCCTTGCCCTCTCCCACAGAGTCCAAAAGACTGTTCTAAACATCTGTGTCTCTTTTGCTGTCCTGTATACAGGGTTATCATTACCATCTTTCTAAATTTCATATACATGCGATAGTTACCTTAAAATTTTTATGTCTTAGATGTAAATTTCATTTTTTAATCTTTTTTTAAGCTGAACCATTTTCTTCTTCTGGAACTTACATCCTTTATGGAAATCAAATACAAGTTCCTCTTTGCCAACCAGCCAAGATGTAGTTACACATGAATATTTTCACTTCTGGAATCTTTTTTTTAATCAAAGAAAGCTTGGAAGACACAGTAATAAAGCCAACAGAGGCTTTACTATTGCTTCCAATCCAAGCAAATACCTTTTGATGACATCTGTGTGACCTTATGAGGCACGGAAACAGGATTATTCTTGCAATACTCTATCTAGGGATGCATACTGATTTAGCTCAGGCTGAGCCATTAGAAAAGGAATCTGGAAGGAAATATTTCAAGATTGTGAATTTGGTGTCAGTTCAGGTTATTTTAAGACAAGATTTCAGAAAGACCAGTCAGTCCTCTTTGGCTTAGCCACTGAATCACAAAGTGCCGTCTCTTCCTAGGACCTTGTGATGGGCTTTAGGTTCAAGGAGCTTATTTGGGACAGAATCCTAGCAAACACCAGTCAGAGGGAGAGAGAACAGGACAGGTAAGCAAAAACAGAGGATGAAGGGTGTGTGACTATGTACAGTAATTGGAATTTAATGTCTCCAGGAATCTCTGGAGCCAGAGTATCTCTGAGTTCTACCCATGAGGGGTGAAGAAGCCAAGATACTCACACACTAACTCCAGTAAGTCACTGGTTGAAGGCTGCATTCGGGGCCAAGGAGAAAGTGCACTCCAACTATCCAAGAAGCCCGCAGGCAAATACAAGCAGAGGCTGCCAACTGGTCCATGTGAACGACAGTGGAGGCTCAATGAGGCTGAGGAAGGGTGCTGACAGCATTTGCCACACAGGCAATCTGAGTCCCCAGACTTGGCTGGGTCCTGCAACCCTGCTGCTGCTGCTGCTGCTGAGTCACTTCAGTCGTGTCCGACTCTGTGTGACCCCATAGACGGAAGCCCACCAGGCTCCCCCGTCCCTGGGATTCTCCAGGCAAGAACACTAGACTGGGTTGCCATTTCCTTCTCCAATGTGTGAAAGGGAAAAGTGAAAGTGAAGTCGCTCAGTCGTGTCCGACCCCTAGTGACCCCACGGACTACAGCCTACCAGGCTCCTCCATCCATGGGATTTTCTAGGCAAGAGGACTGGAGTGGCTTGCCATTGCCTTCTCTGCCTGCAACCCTACTCCAGTTTAATACTGAAGCCAAGATATAGAAGGAGACAAGAGACAATGTCAGGCCTAGAAATATTGATTCACTAACGAAATGTTTGTCGACAGCCTACTGCAAGACAGAGGAGCTAGTCATGGACCAAACGTTGGCTTCTCTTTCCCACCCTCTGCACAACCTAACCTCAACAAGTCACACCTCTTCACGGGCCTGTGCATCCTCGCTGGTTCTGTGGTTGACTTCCTATCTGAACGATCCGCTTTCCTTCTAGTCTCAGCTCAGTACTCGGCAGTCTCAGCTCCTGTAACATTATGTATCCATCTCTAGTAGACTTTCTCAGGGTGCATCATCTCCAGTTCTTTCACGTCTGTCCACCCCTACCAGGCCCTGGGCACCAATACAGAACAGATGCTCAAGGAATGTTTCGTTGAATTGAACAAAAGCAAAGTACAAGCAACAGAAGAAACCAAATCTGGATGATGGCATTTTCAATAGGGTAAAACATATTCAGAAACATGCAAATATGCTCATACAACATTATCTTAAATATACACATATACACAGAAGAAGCCTGGACAGATAATACACATATTTTATATTTTAATAGTGAACTATATCTTTGGTTTATCTATATTTTCTAATTTTACTACCATGAAGGCATAGTAACTGTATCTTTGAAAAGTTAAATTGACCTTTAAGAACAATGCAAGGCTTACTGATGGAAAGTCAGGGTCAGGCCAGTTACAGGTCACAGACTTTAAGGCCAGTCAGGGAAGCCAATGAGTAACTGAACAGGCAGGATCCAGGCAGAGGAAGACTTTGAAATTGAGGCAGCTCCTCCCTCTGAAGGGAACCTCCACCCAGAACATGTCCTCACTTGGGTCTGAATGGGGGCTGGCATTTTAGGTTATGGATGTTGTGCAAGGACCAGCCCAGAGGGGCTGGGGGGACTGGAGGTAAAAACATAGATCCTCACTCCTGATCTCATGGACTACTTATCTTCCTTCTTGTAAGCAGCCTCGGCTTTACCAACTGAGTGATTATCTGCAGAGCATTAAGCAAAAGCATGGGAGCCAAACTCATCCAACCTCTGATAATCCATTTCTCTGTCTCTTTAAATACAGAGCTATAAAATTAGAAAGCCTTGAAAGAGATCGCCCTTCAAACTCATTTTACAGAGGGGAATATCAAACATCGGAGAGGAAGAAGATTTTAAACCAGAAGTCGTTATTTCCTTGAACATGCTGATGCACAGAGATTGGAGGTAGGTGCTAAGAAGGCTGTTTGAGGACTCTGAGGCCATGGTCAGGCTTGATGATAGAGATGTCTGCATGGCAATGGCTAGGGAAACAGTGACCTACATGCCATTCTCTCCTTAGCCCTGAGCAGCAGCAGGATAATGAGCATTTATGAGAGAAGCACCATGGAGATAAGATGATGTGGCACCAAAGACATTTCTAATTTTATAATACAAGGAAACACACTTAGACAAAGTCATTATATCTTTCAACGTAACTAACTAAATAAATAAATAAAAGTAAGTGATAGAATGAGGATTCAGATTCCTATCTGTCCAACCCCAAAACCCATGTTCTTGACAGCCACCCTTCAGGGCCTTCCTGGGTGGCTGCCTCTTTTCCAGTACCGCCAGTACCACCCCCCTCATTCAGCTCTGACAGCTCAGCTCCTAAAATAGCCTCAGGACTCACCCGCTTCTAATTTCAATAGCTAGCGCTCTTTGCCAGAGAAGGCAATGGCAAGCCACTCCAGTGCTCTTGCCTGGAAAATCCCATAGATGGAGGAGCCTGGTGGGCTGCAGTCCGTGGGGTCACTAAAGGTCGGACATGACTGAGCAACTTCACTTTCACTCTTCACTTTCACACATTGGAGAAGGAAATGGCAACCCAGTCTAGTGTTCTTGCCTGGAGAATCCCACGGATGGGGGAGCCTGGTGGGCTTCCGTCTGTGGGGTCACACAGAGTTGGACACGACTGAAGTGACTTAGCAGCAGCAGCAGCAGCGCTCTTTGCCTTGGACACAAAGACACAATGTCCCAGGTCTTCTTTTTCAGGTCCCAAGTTGTCACTCTCTGCACTTTACCACTGAATGTGTCATGTGGCTTCAGCCCTTCCTTTCAACCTGCTTGATTTATTCAAGTGCATGAGAATGACTCACACGTTACACGAAGACAAACCCAGCTGTGTGCCAGAGATAATTATTTCCGAGTAATTAAAATGAGCTTTGGGCTGCCAAATTAAACACCAAAACATGATTCTGCACTTTTTCTCTTATCTGCCTCGTCCGGTCTCCAGCTGTCAAAGGAAACTGCTTGCTAAGGTAGGGGCTCCCCAACTCTAATACATTAATCATCACTGTTCAGCAGCCTTATTAAAGGATCATCTCTGCATGAAAGACTTTCTACAGCTCAAGAGAAAACCTCTGGTCTGCAGTGAGAGGGCTCCAAGGTGACCACTTATGCCACTTGCTGTTAGTAAGCTCCCCCCAAAATCTGTCTGACACGTCTAGAATCAACCTAGATGTCGCATAACAATAGGGACAGTGAAGAAGGAGGCAGCAGAGATGGAGAGAAGGGAGAAGCTGCGCTCCCTCCCCCCAAATCGCGTCTATTGCATTCACTCTGAACCTTCTGGAGAGCTGTCTCAAATTCCTGTCTAACTCAGGTCCCAAACGCAAACGGACTCAGATGCTTGGGGACTTCCCAGGTAGCGCTAGTGGCAAATAACCTGTCTGCCAGTGAGGAGACACGAGAGACTCAGGTTCGATCCCTCGGTCGGGAGGATCCCTGAAGAAGGAAATGTCAACCCACTCCAATATTCTTGCCTGGAGAATCCCATGGACAGAGGAACCTGGCGATGGAAGTGATTTAGCACACAAATGCGAACAAACTCAGATGCAGGGACTCTCACGCAAGTTCTACTGAGAGAACACTCTCAGAAGAGACCCATAAGGGTGTGAGGGAGGTGGGCAGGGGAGGGGCCAAAGCTAGGCAAAAAATGTGCTTCCATGAAAGGTCTCGGTCTGATCCCATGAGGAGCTCAGACGCATAAACTGTATCACAGTGTCTGAAACACCCAGAGGCAAGGCGACTAGGATATTCTATGCCTCCATCAGTCAGTCATCACTGAGGGCTTCCCTTTGTGGTAATGACTTGGGGGTATGGAGCATGCAACTCAAGGGCTATCTCAGATGAGAAGTGCAAGGATGAGCCATCAGCAGCCTGTACCCACAGCAGCTGGGAGAGGGGCGCCCCAGTGAGGTAGCAAAGGCCTAGATGGGGCACGGACAGCACCTGCTCCCCTCTTGTACACAGTCTCATGGTGTTTAGACAGAGAATATCCAGCCTGGAAGTGATCTCAAAGTGGGGGTCCTAAGCCTGCGGTTTGTGTCCTCCATAAGACACACGCTTGACCTTGGGGATTATGTGATCCCACTGAAATGGTCTGAAAAATGTACTCATGTGAAACTGACAGGGAATAAAGACCATAGGTCTCATCTGAATCTCTGTAGAGCGGGAGTCCCCAGCCCCGGGCCACAGACGGGTACCAGTCCCTGGCCTGACAGGAGCAGGGACGCACAGCAGGAGGTGAGCAGTGGCCTGGCAAGCAAAGCTTCATCTGTATTTACAGCCGCTCCCCATCACTCCATTACTGCCTGAGCTCTGCCTCCTGTGAGAGGCGGCATAACAAACATAATACATTTGAATCATCCCACAACCATTCCCACCCCTAGTCTGTGGAAAACCTGTCTTCCACTAAATTGGTCCTTGGTGCCAAAAGATTGGGGACTGCTACTGCAGAGTCCATGACCCTCTTGGGTTCAGAAGTTCACCTCCAAACTTTCTCAGGGCACAGGCAGCTGTAATTCAACCTTTATCATGAGGATTTCCTAAACTCATCCCTATTTGCTACCTACTTCAGGGGCATAGTTGGGGGCCTGGGGAGGGGACAAGATGTCATCATACCTCTTCTAAACATGGTAAATGTGTTAATGATTTTGAAGGTGGTGATGAGGACAATGAAAGCTACAGTTTATCTGAAAGCTAAAGCTTATCATATATTTAATACATGCCAGTTATTATCCTAAATTTGTGTTATCTCAGTTTTCAAAACTGTTCTTTGAAGGAGGACCTAGTAATACATCCCACTTTATCCTGTTAAAAAAAAAATAAAACTAAAATACTGAGAAATTCAATAACTTACCCAACTTCTGATAGTTAAGAAGTAGGAGAGTCAGGTTTTGAACCCAGGCAGTCAGACTCCAGAACTGCAAGAATGCTCAAGGGAAATATGTGGTTGAAGCATCAGGATTCAGACCATAAAGCCACAAAGATACACAAAGGCAGTGGCTTTTCAATTCTCTAGTCTCTCCATTACCAAGGCCATGGGGCCATGCCCTCCCCACCCCTCTAGGAAACAGCAAGGGCTCCAGAAACACTAGTTAAACAAGTGACTAAATTAAATGGTTAAACAAGATAAAGTGAGTGTAAAAGTGCCTAATGCAGTCCCTAGACTTAATGGGTACACAGGCAATGGTAATTTCCTTTCTATGAAAAGAAAGTTATTTTTCCATTCCATTCCCCCAGATACCCCACCATGCCTCAGAAAATAGTGACAGGTACAACATTTACTGAACTGAACTGAATGGGTAAGAGGAAGGGTACTCATTTGAAAAGACCCTGATGCTGGGAAAGATTGAAAGCAAGAGGAGAAGGGGAAGACAGAGGATGAGATGGTTGGATGGCATCACGGACTCAATGGACATGCTCCATGAGCAAGCTCCGGGAGTTGGTGATAAACAGGGAAGCCTGGTGTGCTGCAGTCCATGGGGTCGCAAAGTCAGACATGACTCAGACTGAACAACTGAACTGAACTGAAGACCAAAAAAGTGATATGAGGGACATGCCCGGTGGTGCAGCGGATAGGACTCCATGCTCCCATGCAGGGGATCTAGGTTGGATCACTGATCAGGGAACTAAAATCCCACATACCACAGCTCAGCCCACTCAAAGCCAGGAGGAGCCCATGCACCACAATGAAGACCCAGAACAGCCAAAATAAATAATAAAATTTAAAACAAAAAAGCAAAATGAGAAAGTAGGAGAGTAGTGAGAAAGGGAAAATTTAAACCGAGAGAGGGAAATGAAGCAGCCAAACTTCTACTGTTAGACACATAAC
The DNA here is from genome assembly GCF_049115385.1 of Moschus berezovskii. Lineage (NCBI taxonomy): Eukaryota > Metazoa > Chordata > Mammalia > Artiodactyla > Moschidae > Moschus > Moschus berezovskii. The sequence continues at coordinate 40,294,936 of NC_142483.1, read as the reverse complement.
CAGCAGATACACTCAGTAGGCTGCTGCCTGACATGTGCGCGATTTGATCTGCAAGAGCCCAACATAGTTTGGGTCTGTAATGGCCAATTCCTATGCAACCCCCAGGTCTGCAATGGAAAAAGGCTCACCTGCATTGGAGAGAGACTGAATGAGGATCCATATTCATCTTACCCTTCTTTCAGCCAGCCCACTCCAACCACCGCCCCCTCCTCCAGTTTCTCCATCAGATTTTTTCTTCCTCCATAACATTTTTTCTCCCTCTCCTTTAATCATCCTTTAACACTACAGCACCACCTACTGTCTCTGGATGCCGAGAGGCGAGGAACTCTCGGCTTGGACCCGAGGGAGATCTTAACATCACTGGCAAGCGTGCTACCAAGGACCATTCATCAGCCCCGTGACAAGCCTGGCCGAGGTGAAACTGCCTCTCAGCATTTCGAATTGCAGGCTTTCCCCTCTCCCCTGTTCACTGCCAGGCTCTTCCTCCCCACTGAAGCATTTGCTCACAAAACTAAATGGGTCATTCAAAGAGAAGGAAAGTCTCCCAGGCAATGAGACATGGTGCCGGGCCAACCATGGAGTTTCTTCCACTTGTGCCAGGATGACTGCTGCTGCTGCTTGTGCTAAGTCGCTTCAGTCGTGTCTGACTCTGTGCGACCCCAGAGATGGCAGCCCACCAGGCTCCCCCGTCCCTGGGATCCTTCAGGCAAGAACACTGGAGTGGGTTCCCATTTCCTTTTCCAATGCATGAAAGTGAAAAGTGAAAGTGAAGTCACTCAGTTGTGTACGACTCTTCGCGACCCCGTGGACTGCAGCCTACCAGACTCCTCCATCCATGGGATTTTCCAGGCAAGAAAACTACCTGTAGCTAAAAGGAAAAATGGCTCAATAGAGCTAATTAGTCCGGGAAGTGACCCAGCAGGCTGATGTGCCTCTTGGTTTAACATAGAGCCCCCCGGCGCAGGAAGAATATACTTGACTGAAAGCCCTAAAATCAGACCAATTATAACAAAACTGGAGACACAGGGCTTGCGGATGGAGAAAAGTCAATCTGTCCTCAGCTGCCCCATTCGGGTCCATTCTCCTCACAGGCAGCTGCCCGTGTCCACGGACACGGCACACGTCCACCCTTATGTCCGCCTGGACCTCCACGCTAGCCAGAGAAACAGCACTTGTGCCTGTTACTGGCCATTTCTCTCAGCCGGGCCCACCCTCCCCATCCTGCTATGCCGATGGCCTTTGTGCTCAGTCACTCGGTCGTGTCCCACTCTTTGCGACCCCATGAACTGTAGCCCTCCAGGCTCCCCTGTCCATGAGATTCTTCAGGCAAGAATACTGGAATGGGTTGCCATGCCCTCCTCCAGGGGATATTCCAGACCCAGGGATCGAACCCAGGTCTCCCACATTGCACTAGGATTCTTTATCATCTGAGCCATCAGGGTAGACCTGGGTGTCTGCAAACTGGCTCCAGGGTGTCCCTGCTCCTTAGCTTTCTCTTAGGGTCTGCAGTGAGGTTATGGAACAGGAAAGCCACTCCTGTCTGTGTTCAGTTCACGTTGGCCTTATTCCAACAGCATCAGATAGCTTCTGTGCTTCTCAGGATTCAGGGTACCAGCCCCACGGTGTCCCCACTGAATAAGCCGAGTATCAGACATCGGCGAGCCCTGAGTGTGGGCACCCAGCCCTGCAGGACCCTCTCCCCTACAAGTACCTAGAGCTCCGTAGCATCGCTTTTTCCTTAGTGATGACTGCTTCCTGCAGTTAATACTTCCATGCTAGTGTCTGCTTTTGCTTTCAGCCTTCCATTACCATGTAACCAATCCCCTGAGTTATATCCCCTTAATCTGAAATACCTGAGGTGATTTTGGTTTCTTGTCTAATACAATCAATGCCATGCCAGGGGATGAAGAGGTGAAATGGTTTTTGCAAGATTTAAGGCTTCATAGGGGGCTAAGTGGTAAAGAATCCACCTGCTAAGCAACAAATGTGGGCTTGATCCCTGGGTCAAGAAGATCCCCTAGAGAAGGGAATGGCAACCTGCTCCAGTATTCTTGCCTAGAGAATCCCATGGACAGAGGAGCCTGGTGGGCTATAGTCCATGGGGTCTCAAAGAATCAGATATGACTTAGCAACTGACCAACAAGAACTGGTTTATAAGTCCTGCCCACTTTGTCAGGAATAGTATCAACAGCAGTCAACAGACACTGGGGAGTCAGACAGACTTAGGTTTACCTTTTGGCTCTGCCACTCACTATCTGTAGAACATTAGACAAGGTACTTAAAACACTCTGGCCTTGGTTTTCTCATCTATATAAAGGGAAGTCATGACACCTCATTCACAGAGTCTTAGAGGGATTAAAGAATGTATGAGTCACACACAAAATGCTTCATGCAGAGTCTGGCACATAATTCAGTTCAGTTCAGTTCAGTCGCTCAGTCACGTCCGACTCTTTGTGACCCCGTGAATCACAGCACGCCAGGCCTCCCTGTCCATCACCAACTCCCGGAGTTTACCCAAACTCATGTCCATCGAGTTGGTGATGCCATCCAGCCATTTCATTCTCTGTCGTCCCCGTCTCCTCCCGCCCCCAATCCCTCCCAGCATCAGAGTCTTCTCCAGTGAGTCAACTCATTGCATGAGGTGGCCAAAGCCTTCTCTAAAGTTTTTGTATGTTTGTTTGACTATCATCTTTAGGTTCCCTAATCAGTAAGCATTTGCAGAAGAAATTTCCAAGTTCTGGGTTGATTCAGGAAAAGCTACCATTCCAAACACTCTATGAACCCCTGAGCAGAGAGATGAAATTTTGGCCAAAGGATGTCCTCCTGGCCAGGAGAGCTGTAAGGGATATGATCAGTGATAACAGCTACGTTTAGTCACTGCCTGATCTATGCTACATGTTGTACCTCCACTTACTCAGTTCATCCAGAAAACCCTCACTTAAGGTGGCGATTATTGTCTTCATTACACAGATAAGGAAAGTCAGTTTCAGGGGGTTTCCCTGGTGGTTCAGTAGCAAAGAATCGGCCTGCCAAGCAGGAAATGCAGGTTCGATCCCTGGTCAAGGAAGATCCCACATGCCATGGGGCAACTAAGCCTGTGCCCACAACTACTGAGCCTGTGCCCTAGAGTTCAGGAGCCACAGCTATGGAGCCCAGGAGCTGCAACTACTGAAGCCCACACACCCTAGGGCCCATGCTCTGTAAGAAAAGAAACCACTGAAATGAGAATGAAGCCCTCACACTTCAACTAGATAGTAGTCCCCACTCACAGCAACTAGAAAAAAGCGCCATAGCAATAAAGACCCAGCATGACCAAAAATAGATTTCGCTTTCATTTTTTTAAAAAAGAAAACTCAGTTTCAGATTTTAAAAAAAGAAAACCTTCCCCCGAAACATGGCAGCAAGCAGTGGGACTGAGCCTTGACCCTCTGAGTAGTTCTAGAACCCAAGCTCTTAACTGTTAAGCTGCCTGGTAGAAGGAAAAAGAAGATCACAAACTAGGAGAGATCACAGATAAAGCAGGAAGGGGAACTTAACTGGTAGTCCAATATAAGGGACACAGATTCCATCCCTGGTCAGGGAACTAAGATCTCACATGCCACAGGTACAACTAAGCCCATGCACCTCAACTACTAAGTCCGATGCAGCCAAATAAATATCTTTCTTAAAAAGCAGAAAGGAATGCACGGAAGCACCATTCAGGAGACAATGACAGCAACACGGAACACACTTGAAACTTTTTTTGTATGTGTCAGGACAGAGGTGGCGCAGTGGTAAAGAATCTGCCTACCAAGGTTGGAGACACAAGAGACCTGGGTTTGAACCCTGGGTCGGGAAGATCCCCTGGAGAAGATCCAGTATTCTTGCCAGGGAAATCCCATGAACGGTGTCACAAAGAGTCTGCCACGATTTAATGACTAAACAACAGGACAGAGGAGGTAGTGTGAATGTGTCATATGAGGCCTGGCAGCAGTGATGTCTCAGCTCGTAACAAAGGGCTTATCTGTTACACACTCAAAAGACCTTCACTCCCCAGGGTACCCTGAGACTCTTGAACTTTGAAGAATTCAACCCAAGGAAGCCCACTGCGAAGGTCAGCTCCCAGGAGACACTCCCCCAGGCACCCAATAGGCAGTTCCATGTAGAATCCCAACCATCAACTGCAGCACTCTAAGCAGGTGATGGGTTCCTTGCCCAAAGAAACCTGCAGCCTCCTGCCATCTGCATGAGACAGTATGTCAATCCCTGAGCTAAGTGCATGCACACTGGATACATGCTCATCTATAACTAAAGAAAATCACTGATCACCATTAATAAAATAAATAAGTACTTTCCATGTCATAGGGGACTCAGCCAAGGCTCAGTTGAGTGGGGCCCATCAGCAGCTTTGTAATAAGAATGACAAGTCAGAGAAGCCTTTGGAACAAAAGAGCAGCTGGGAAGAGGTCCCACCAAACTGGGCTATGCCAGAAATCCTGGAACAGCGACATGGGGAAGTAGAGGGAAGGGGGTTCAAAGATAATCTAAAATGATTGATTATTTGCATTTGCTGGAAGGGATAGTTTTACAAAAATACTCAGTGTGAAATCAATATGAAAGAAGTTTTCCACTCTCGATCTCCCACCAGCTGGAAGAACTTCAAGGCCTCAAAGTATAACAGGACAATGAGGGGGAAACAACCCAATCTCTGAATTCAGGCACAAAAGATGGCCCCCACCAGAAGCCCCCGAAAGGGCTTTCAAATTATAGAAATTAGCATGACTAACTGTAACTACCAGGTTTCCCAGTGGCACCAGTGGTAAAGAACCCACCTGCCAATGCATGAGACATAAGAGACGTGGGTTCGACTCCTGGGTCGGGAAGATGCCCTGGAGGAGGGCATGGAAACTCACCCTAGTATTCTTGCCTGGAGAATCCCCATGGACAGAGGAGCCTGGCAGGCTAGAGTCCATGGGGTGGCAAAGAGTTGGACACGACTGAAGTGATTTAGCACACACACATGCACACCCTAACTACTAAGTCACAGATTTCACATGGAGAAATTCCCTTCCCTTAATTCTTTCCCAAAGGTATCTTTCTGAAAGTCACAAAAAGGACAGAAAAGAAACAGCAGGGCAGGTCTAGAAGCCTCCTTCTAGAGGGTCCCCTGGGTGAGCATGTTGGATCGTAAGTGGTAACCCCAGCCTGGCAAAGGAAGACACAAGTGCTTTGGAATGAGAGAGTGCTGGACACTTTCAATTAAATAGCTAGCCACTCTGCAAGCACGCCAAGCAGTAACACGGTTCACTTGACCTGTCAGTCACTCCCTTTTATTAATAATAGTGTTCATGCTTTGACTGCTGTCCTCCCAAGAATCAGATGAACACTGACATGATTTGGTAGCATTTCAAGGTCAACGATGTCTCAACAGCAGGTGACAAACGTTAAAATTGAAAAAAAAAGAATATTCCAGTCGACTGGCAGAGAGAGCCTCAGAACAAGAAAGGAAATATTGCTCACATGACATTTTATCTGTCCACCCAAGCACCACAAGAATATTTCTAGACTCACTTATCAGGGGTGGCACCCAAGATAGAAGTGGGTATAAAAATGATTTTCTTTCCTTTAATAAGTATTGATTTTTGTAGCTACCTTACTGTAAGCCTACTACATTGGTGATGCTAGCTGATGTTACAAATGAGCTTGAAGCTGCCAGTAGCCTGAATACAATTGAAGTTCACAGCTGGCTTGGTTAACAGCATGTGGAGGAAGCTCCTGTTCAGTAACCTGCTTTCGTATACCTGGTGTATAGGACAGCCCACTTCTGTCTGTGGCCTCACCATCCCCTAAGTTTGGGGGGTTTCTTCAAGCCCAGCTAGAAAAGGAGTAAGAATGTATATAACATACATATAGTTCTTATAATTCTGAGGGCTCAGAAGTGACACCTCACTTCCACTCACACATTGTTGGTGCGATCCAGTCACTGGGTCACCTCTGGAAAGAAAGGAGGCTGGGATGTATGGTCCCTCCTTGAGGGGACAATTCTACACCATAGAAAAATAGACCTAAACATCAGAGGACAGCTAGCCGTCTCCATGACAAACAGTGGGCCTGGATTTCCTCTTTTGTAACTGTAAAATAAATTTCCTTTTAGGCAAAATACAAGTTGTTGATCAGTGTAAATGAAAAGGTTATATAAATAATAGTACAGATTGTCTGTGACGGACCACAATTTTGAGTGAAAGAAATTCAGAAAACAATGTGCAAACTTATTACAAACATGAACCTTCTTGTGTTGGTGGCGTAGTTTGCCTTCAAGTCTTCTACCCTTTTTATAACAACTCTATATTAATGAGAGCAGCATTTCAGTAAGAATGCATGAGCAAGGAGCGCTGGTCCCTCTCAGCAACAGACAGGTGATATGCCCTCCCAAGCACAGTACTTCCTTGGCTATTCAGGCTGGTGAAGAGAAAACATTGGCACAGACAACCTTACAATATGCCAAGCCCAGACCCAGGGAAACATGTATAAAAGTAAACATGCATATTATCATATAAGAAGCGAATCGCCAGTCCAGGTTCGATGCATGATACAGGATGCTCGGGGCTGGTGCACTGGGATGACCCAGAGGGATGGGATGGGGAGGGAGGTGGGAGGGGGGTTCAAGATGGGGAACACATGTACACCTGGGGTGGATTCATGTCAATGTATGGCAAAACCAATACAATATTGTAAAGTAATTAGCCTCCAATTAAAACAAATAAAGTTTAAAAAAATTAAAAAAAATTTTTTAAAGAGTTCCACATTTTTAACAAACGCTCATTTATCCAGTAAGAAATTATTATTGATTTCCTCTTTATCAAGTACATTCTCCATTATTTTTGTTCACATGCTTCAGTTCTTACTTTCTTCCTTTTTATTCCTGTGAAAACTGGCAGTTTCTTTCAGGGCTCTTTCTTTTACTTTTCCTCTCAACATCTTGCAGAGAAACTATCTTTTCTGGACAACTGTATGTACTGAGTGTATTTGTCAGGTTTGCTACAATGTAGCTGGGTAATAAAAAGGCCTTAAATGTACCCTCAAAAATAAGGATTTATTTCTCACTCATGGGTCTGCAGGCAGGCTGTGACTCAACTGAGCTTGCCTGGGCTTGGCTCCAGGCTGCAGAATGAATTCTAATCAGTTTCAAGTGTCCCTTTATTCTCCTGAACCAGCTCCCTGGAACATGATTGTCTAATGCAAGAGGTCAAACTAAACCACACAAGCACCTGTAAGGCTCTACTTATGTCACATTCTGTTGACCAAACCAAGTCATAAGGCCAAACTCAACGGGGAAGTATTTTTCGCTCTCTAAGGAAGCACCAAAGTCAAATGGCAAAGAATGTAGAAAGAGCTCTCACTCTCTTACTGGGAGCCAATAAAAAGCTGGGGAAAATAACCCCATCTATCTCTCAGATAAACTTGAATTACCTAAGTGTCCTGAGAAAACCCTGCATACAGGCAGCCACCTTAACTCAGGGTGTCATGGAGGGAGAAGAAACGAAGATCTTTAAGAATTTGCTGTAAAGCCAACCTGTGACCTCGCCTGGAAACAGCCCAGATATATTTAACTTTTCATCGAATATCTCCTTTTGTTTTCATAAAGCTCTTAATATCAGATCTTTAAACAAAAGATGACAGAAATGTTCACTCACATTTTATTGATGGGATCCCATCCACTCACATTTTATTGATGGGATCTAGTCACTGGGCTGTGTTGAGAAGGGAGCTTAGAAAGAGGGGTCCTTGGGGCACTATAATAAAGAGGATCCTGAGGTTACTTCTGGGCCCATCATTTGAGCTTCCACAGTGAATAAATACCTGAGGTTATGAGGAGCAATAGCAACATATGAATGTGTTACTCGACTTAAAGAAAATATCATTGTGTAAGTCATAGTATAGGTGGTTCATGACTGTAGCTAAAATCTAAAGGATAACTAAAACTTAGAAAACTCTAAAGCAGAACACTTCAAATATTGGACCCAATCCTTCTGTTAAAGCATGAGATTTTGTATACATGAAAATATTTAGGGCTTTCCTTGTGGTCCAGTGGTAAACAATCTGCCTACCAAAGCATGGGACACAGGTTCAATCCTGGTCCAGAAGATCCGACATACCATGGAGCAGTTAGGCCCACGCACCATAACCACCGAACCAGGACTCCAGAACTAAACCTCAGGAAATTAACCCAATGATAACAACCCAAAGGAGATGATTTATAGTAAAGATACAGTACAGCTAAGGAAGGAATCCAAAATTCACACTGTATTCATAGAACTTTAGACTTGAGGTTATCATAGGCAAGTGTTCCACTAATAAGAATGTATCTGGAAAATTAAGTCTAACTGGAATGCAACATTTTAAAAGTTCATGAGTGATAAGAACAGAGATCTAAACACTAAGAATTCTACTATTCTAATCAATAACCTCTTTTCATTACAGTTTTTATATCCTTATCTGGGTTTATATTTAGGGAACGCAAGAGATCCAGGTTCGATCCCTGGGTCAGGAAGATCTCCTGGAGGGCATGGCAACCCACTCCAGTATTCTTGCCTGGAGAATCCCATGGACAGAAGAGCCTGGCGGGCTATAGTCCAAACGGTTGCTAAAAGTCAGACACGACTAAAGTGACTTAGCAGCAGGTATATATTTAACAGTTACATCAGCAGAATCAACTTAATTTTATCTTCGGCTTATTCATTTGGTAAGACTTTCACATATTTTTCCCATGTCGTTACATTTTCCCCACATTATAAATTTTTGCGTTTGCTTAATAACCAATCAAGGTATTCTTTGATATGCCATAATTCACTTCTGTGTGTTAAATATTTAAATCAGTCCCATTTCTTCACATTATTTAAAAATGGTTCAATTCATTGATTAAATTTTTGTTACAAATTAAACTGAGATCTAGGTTTTTTTCCAATCAACCAATCTAATAAAATTACCCAAAATGCAGACTTCCATGCCTAAGATGTGCTATTAATATTTGCCCTTTCCTTAGAGTCCAGATTCACAAAAGATAAACCTTTAGGTTAGAGTGCTTTGGACACTTGACTGTATCAATGCAGTCAAAGCATTCCTCTTTAGAGAAATGAAAATCAATTCTGAAATGGAATTGACATTGATATCATATACACTTGAATCTGTGACACTATCTGGCTTCCCTGGTGGCTCAGTGATAAAGAATCCACCTGCCAATGCAGGAGACACAGGTTTGATCCCTGGATTGGGAAGATCCCCTAGAGGAGGAAATGGTGACTCAATTCTAGTATTCTTGCCTGGGAAATCTCATGGACAGAGGAGCCTGGCGGGCTACAGTCCATGGGGTTACAAGGATCAGGACATGACTTCATGACTAAACAACAACAACATGACGTTATCTTCCACCAGCTGGAGACCACAGTAGGACTGCTTGAGTGTCCTGATGACACGGCAATGGGTTTCCTTAGAGGGAGCAATCCAACAGAGAACAAGGACATCACACTACCCTTTATGACCTAAACTCCCACACTGCACGCTCTCCGTGTGCTTCCTTCTCCCTATTCACCAGAAGCACATCATTAAGCCCAACCCACTCTTCCAACATCTATATCACATCTCAGGGAACATTCTAACTAACCTTCTTCATCACTGCCCTATTCAAAACTCTCCATGCTTTCCCTTCACAGTTCCAATCAAGGTCTTCTCCGTAGACTATCAAGCGAAAGTGAAAGCAAAAGTCGCTCAGTCGTGTCCAACTCTCTGCGACCCCGTGGACTGTGTCCATGGAATTCTCCAGGCCAGAATACTGGAGTGGGTAGCCTTTCCCGTCTCCAGGGGACCTTCCAGTACACTAGCAGCTCCGTATAATTTGGCCCCCGCCTCCCTCTCTTCCTCATGCTCTGTCACTTTGCCCTCACTCACTTGCCTCAGGGCTTTTGCACCTACAGTTCCCTCCACCCCAAAACACTTCTCTCTAAGATACTGATATGACTTATTCCGTCACTTCATTCAGACCAAACATCACTTCATCTAGTGGTCTTCCACGAACCCCATTTCTAAAATTGCTATTCACCATCCCTACCTTCAGTCACTCTTCAATCCTCTCACACATTTGTGAGTAAAACCATTGTGTGTGCTGTGTGCTCAGTCATGTCCAACTCTTTGTGACCCCTGGACTCTAGCCCGCGAGGCTCCTCTGTCCATGGAATTTCCTAGGCAAGAATACTGGAGTGGGTTGGCATGCCCTCCTCCAGGAGATTTTCCTGACCCAGGGATCAAACCCACGTCTTCTGCATCTTCCACATTGCAGATTGATTCTTTACTGTTGCGCCACCTGGGAAGCCATTACCTGAAATCATTACCTGAAACCATTACCTGACATTTAATTTTATTTCTGTTTACAGGTTTGTTTGATGTCTTCTTCACCTAGAATGTAAATTCTCTAAGCTCAAAGTCCCTATGTTGCTTACCGTTTTATCCACAACAAAACCCAGCATGTAACACACAGTAGGTGGTCAGTCGATACTGTTGCATGAATGAATGAAAATGCTAATCCACAAACCAAATCACTATGACTGGAGAAGGGGGTATTCTGATGAAAAAGAATAACATGTCCTTCAAAGGGGGATCAAGACTGAGACCACAACCACGACACCATGCGGTTGGCAGTGGTTTCCCAAAAGAAAAGCAAGGTACAATTTACCAGAAGCAACCGGAAGGAATGCAGGGCAGGCGGAAACCCTAGCTATCACCAGCTTAGATTTATCCCAATCCCACATGAAACCCTGCAAATAAATGTGAAAGGAGAGGTCACAGAAAGATAGAGTAGATGTTAAAGCTATTACATATATACTGTCCAAGGCACACTGCCAAAAGCCACTGTGAAGTTCATGCCAATTTCATAGACAAACACACATAACCCAGAAAAACCCAAGTACAAAATTTATCACAATGCCTGATAAAAACTCTAAGAAGCCCAAGCACTCTGAATTAATGATCATCAATGAGGGACCCCGCATTCGAAAAGTGAAAGGCATTTTGCGCAAAAGCAGGCAATGAGAGAGAGGCATTAAATCAAACCACACTACCAAGAAAAGGCAAAGTCTAGGTGGAAAGGATCATTTCTCATAAAGTAACTTTCTGACTCTGAGAATGGATTGATAGTACTATCTGTTCTTTATAGGAAAGTTCCCAACAATGAATTTCCTTGTCATCATGATCTAATATTGGTTACCAGCTATTACTCTCATTCATCATGTTCTACATCCGCGCCGTAGTATAAACAATATCAGGGATTTCCTCCCTCGTATTTCACAGCATCTCTTGGAAGAAAGGGATGGATTTTGTATTCAAGTGCAAACCAAAGTGTTCCAAATCTATCTAGGCTCATAAAAACTATAAATGACCTGGTTGGTGGCACACAGATGCCCAGCGGAGCTGTAAAATGTAACGCTGGTTTGCTCTAAGCCTCCCTTGCTTTCGAAAATTTACTTCTTCTTACAATCAGATTTAAATTAGGCTGCTCCACATAAAATCAGATTGCTTCTACTCGCAGACTAGGCTGTTCATTCACGCTCCAAGACAACTTGGCTCTCATTTCTCTCCTTCTTTGATTTCTATAAATTGTAGCTACCTTTTATGCAGGGCCTGATATTTCCTGCTAAACTTCACACAATGTCTCAAACCATCAGGCCAGCCCCTCAAGACAGACAATATCATCTCCATTTGAGAGACAAATCATGGTTCACTGCTGCTGCATTGCAGCCAGATATACTGCAAATAATATGTGGCAGAATCAATCTTTCAATGATGATCTGATTCAAAAGCCCACACTTTCAATTTTATCATGTGCCATCCACTGCCAGTTACACAGTTCTGCTATTACTTCCTTCAACCATTTCTGGGATGGACTATTCCAACTGCCCTACTCTAATTCCAACCTTCTTCATCGCTTCATGCTTGTCCTGTGCTTAGTCCCTCAATCGTGTCCCAACTCTTTGTTATCCCATGGACTGTGGCCCACCAGGCCCCTCTGTCCATGGGATTCTCCAGGAAAGAATGCTGGATGGGTTGCCATGCCCTCCTCCAGGTGGTCTTCCCAACCCAGGGATTTATGCCAAGTCTCCCATAATGCAGGCAGATTCTTTACCATCTGAGCCACCAGGGAAGCCTAAGAATACTGGAGTGAGTAGCCTATCCCTTCTCCAGGAGAACTTCCCAACCCAGGAATCAAACCAGTCTCCTGCATTGCGTGCATATTCCTTACCAGCTGAGCTACCTGGGAAACCCTGCCTTATGTTGAGATCACTCCAGTCACATCCTGATGCATCCCCATAATCCCAATCTTTTTCAACTCAAAAACCTCCTGAAATGGTATTAGCCTCCTATCAGGAAACTTGTTATGTCCCCAGTGCTGTCAGATGGAGCGTAGACATTTCTGCCGCTGTCTGCTATTTCAGACGGTGTCCCTCTTCCACTGCTATGCAGGCCAAGGTCTCTGTGACCTGCCCCAGTCCACTCCAAACTGTCTCTGCCACATTGGAGTCCTATCCCACATCCTCAGAGCCAGAGAAAGAGACATAGGGAGAGAGAAACGGACACAGAGAGGCAGAGGGACATGGACATATAGACAGACATACAAAGGGGCTTTGAGACAAAGAGACATGGGTGCAAGGAGAAACACAGAAAGACTGGGCTTGAAGCAAGATGGATTCCAGAATCTGGGGGCTTTCTAGGTAGAACCTCCTTATCCATACGGGGTATGTCCCAAGACACTCAGTGGATGCCTAGAACCACAGATAGTACTGAACCTTCTTTAGAATAGGGTTTTTTCTTTACATACCTACCTGTGATAAAGTTTACCTTATAAATTTGGCACAGCAAGAGATTAACAGCTATAATTAATAAAAGATACCATTTATTGACAATATAATAAAAGTTGTGTAAATGTGGTCTCTTTCAAAAAAAAGACAGACTTTGCAATAACATAAAACAGATGCAGACAGAGAGACCCAGAGAAACAATGAGATAAATAGGGAGGATAGAGACAGAGAAACATATAGAAACAAAGAGGACACATATAGACTCAGAGAGAAATAGATAGAGCTTTAGATCAAGACCCATTCGCTCTCCACCTGACTGCTGTGGATTACTGAGCTCTCACTATTTTCAGACGTCTTACATGTTCTCAGTGTAACCTTCTCCTATTAGGAGACATGTACTACTATTTTCCATCTTTTAAGTGGGACAGGGACTTCACTGGGTTAGGAATCCCCACTTCCACCACAGGGTTCAGGGGTTCAATCCCTGGTCAAGGAACTAATATCCCACATGCTGCACAGCAGCACAACAACAACAAAATAAAATAAAATGAAACACATTTTTTAAAAACAGGAGCACGAAGGCTCTTACAGGTTGACTTGCCTCAAACATGACAGGAAAATATCTTCACTCAGGTGTGCACAACTCTCAAGGCCAAGGTGGCAGACATCAGTTCTCAACTGGTCATGAGTTTTCTCCCCCAGAAACACACGGCAATGTTTGGAGATGTTTTTCATTATCACATGAGGAGGGAAGGATGCTACAGCAAACCAGGGAGTAGAGGCCAAGGATGCTGCTAAACATTCTGCAATGCACAGGCCAGGCCCCACATCCAAGACATGGCTGGACCAAAATGTCCAAAGTGCAGAAGTTGAGAAACCTCAGTATAAACACATAACCTGATTCTAATGCTCAGTTTTCCCTCATCTAACCTATACCAGTCCCTCTCCCCTAGACATATAAATCACCTAATGTATTTATTCATTAATCCAGCAAACAATGCTGAGAGCCTAATTAACAGGCGCTGAGAGAGGAAAAATGACGAGGACTTCGTTGCTTCAGTTCAGTTCAGTTCAGTCGCTCAGTCGTGTCCGACTCTCCGCGACCCCATGAATCACAGCACGCCAGGCCTCCCTGTCCATCACCAACTCCCAGAGTTCACTCAAACTCATGTCCACAGAGTCGGTGATGCCATTACAGACTGTTATAAAAAGAGACAAGCAGTATGTGAGCAGAGACACCCAAGTCAATGGGTCAGGGGCCATGGTAAAGATATGTGTGAAAAACCTTGGGAACACAAACAAGAGGCATTTAACTCAAGAAACACGGGGTCAAAATTCTTAATTCTCAACCCTGAAAATGGAAAAGTTTTCTGCCTAGCAGAGCAACCAACCAACAAAATGCAATGACAGTGTATGAAATGGAAGAAGATATTTGCAAACTATAAATCTGGTAGGCGTAATACTCAAATAGACAACTCATAAAGAACCCAATAGCAAACAATAACCTGGGTTTTTAAATGGGCCAAGAACCTGAATAGAAATTTTTCCAAAAAAAAAAATATACAAATATCCAACAGGTATATGAAAAGATATTCAATGTCAGGATCACAGATGTGTAAATTGAAGCCACAATGAGATATCACTTCACACGTGCTCAAATGGCTATTATCCAAAAGACAAGAGACAAGCAGTGGTGAGGGTATTAAGGGAATCCTTTGTGCACTGTTGATGGGAATATAATTTGGTGCACCCACTATGAAAAACAGTTGCAGTTTCCTCCAAAAATTTAAAATAGAACTACCACACAATCCAGCAATTCCACCTCTCTGTATTGATCCAAGGGAAATAAAGTCAATATCTTAAAGAGACATCTATACTCCCACGTTCACTGCACTATGAATAACCAAGACATGGAAATAGCCTAAGTGTTACAAGATGAATTTTTAAACTGCGATGTGATAGAGGTTTTTTATTGTATGATACATGTGATATATGTGATAGAATATTATTCAGCCATAAAAAAGGAGTGTCTGCCAATTATTATAACATAGATAAATCTGGTGGATGTTATGCTAAGTAAAATAAGCCAGACACAGAAAAACCAATACAACATGATGATTTCATATGTTTGATCTTAAAAAGCTGAACTCATTGAACCAGGAAGCAGCAACAGTTGCCAAGAACTGGGGGTTGAGGAAAATGGGGAGATGATGGTCAAAGGGTACAAACTTTCAGCTATGAGTGAGTTTCTGGGCTCTAACATACAATGTGGTAACTAGTTAATAATACCATCTGGTATGCTTAACACCTACTCTTAGCATTTCAAGTGTTCTCACCACAGACATGCACAAAATCAGTAGCCATGTGAGGTAAAGGATGTGTTAATTTCACTTGATTCTGGTAGTTGCACAGTGTGCACTTCATGGTAATACATAACATATATCAGATTGTTACACTGTATGCCTCAAGTAAAATATAATTTTTATTTGTCAATTATACCAACTCACTGGAAAAGACTCTGATGCTGGGAGGGATTGGGGGTGGGAGGAGAAGGGGACGACAGAGAATGAGATGGCTGGATGGCATCACCGACTCGATGGACAAGAGTTTGAGTGAACTCCGGGGTTTGGTGATGGACAGGGAGGCCTGGCGTGCTGTGATTCATGGGGTCGCAAAGAGTCGGACACGACTGAGCGACTGGACTGAACTGAACTGAACTGAAGCTAGGTGGTCGTTTCGTCGCTAAGTCATGTCTGACTCTTTGCAACCCATGGGCATAGCCAGCGAGGCTCCTCTGTCCATGGGATTCTCCAGGCAAGAATGCTGGAGGGGGTTGCCATTTCCTTCTCCAGGGGATCTTCCCAACCCAGGAATTGAACCCAGGTCTCCAGCATTGCAGGCAGACTCCTGCACTGCAGATGGATTGTTCACCAACTGAGTTATGAGGGAAATACCAGTAAAGCTAGAGAAAGCTGAAATTAAAAGCTTTCAAAGCTCAAAGATTTTTTTACCTTAAATTTAGCACCAAAATCATCCACGGCAAAACCTACCTCCACCTAAATTTCAGTTCTGTACCAGGGAACCTGCCAGTCCTAAATACTTTTTGTGTCTGTGCTATTTTGTAACTTTTGGTTTAGCTACATCTTGAAATTCTCAAAAAGAACTAAATATATGCCAGCGAAGAGCAATGGCAAGAACAAGAAATACCATAACCAATACCACAAAAAGTAGAGTCATTGCAAAAGGATGGACCTAGAGACTATCAAACTAAGTGAAGTCAATCAAAGACAAGCATCATGTTATCCCTTATATGTGGAATCTGAAAAACTGATACAAATGAACTTATTTACAAGACAGAAATAGACTCACAGATATAGTAAACCAACTTATGACTGTGTGCGAAAGTGCACCCTTAGCTCAGCTGGTAGAGAGGAGGACTGTAAACGGATGATCACCAAAGGGCAACAGGGGGGAGGAGGGCTAAATTAGGAATTTGGAATTAGTAGATACACATGAATATATCTATTCTTCAGCGATCAGTGGAAAAACCATAGCCTTGATTAGACGGCCCTTGGTTGGCAAAGTAATGTCTCTGCTTTTTAATATGCTATCTAGGTTGGTCATAACTTTCCTTCAAGGAGATCCAACCAGTCCATTCTAAAGGAGATCAATCCTGGGTGTTCATTGGAAGGACTGATGCTAAAGCTGAAACTCCAATACTTTGGCCACCTCATGCGAAGAGTTGACTCACTGGAAAAGACTCTGATGCTGGGAGGGATTTCGGGCAGGAGGAGAAGGGGATGACAGAGAATGAGATGGCTGGTTGGCATCACCAACTCGATGGACATGAGTTTGAGTGAATTCCGGGAGTTGGTGATGGACAGGGAGGCCTGGCGTGCTGTGATTCACGGGGTCGCAAAGAGTCGGACAGGACTGAGCGACTGAACTGAATATATCTATGCAATTGATAAATGAATAGAACCTACTGTATAGCACAAGGAGCCATATTCAACAACTTATAATAACTAATGGAAAAGAATCTGAAAATATATATATATAACTGAATCACTTTTTGTACACTTGAAACTAGCACAACGCTGTGAATCAACTATACCTCGATAAACAAAAGGAAAAAGAGGACAAAAAGGTTTAATTAAGTAAGACATCTACTGAAAATGTGGTGAAGGATCTATATGACTAAAAGAAAAGACTATGTGAATTTAGCAGTAATAATGACATTTAAGCACTAATGATAATTGGGAAAGCATTGCAAATCTGAAAAAAAATGAAGATCTGGACAAAGTGTTGAATGGCTTTTTGTTTATCAAAGAATGGGTTATATGCCATTAACTACTCATTTGGTTTTGCAGCATGCTAGGATATACTGTGAAGAACTGAACATCAACAATAAGTGTGAATATTCTAAGTTTCAGCTGCAGAAAAATGACATGTGCCGTGGCATAAAATATAGTAATCAGAGGGATACATGTTCTGCTGATTGTGAGAGTTACACTGACAAATTTGCAAAGATAATATCTGATGAAAACCTTAGCCCTGAACAAATTTACAAAACTAGTAGATCAGCTCCGAACCAGCACTGCTTTCTCAGAAAAACATTAACAACGGAGAGCATGAAGAGGTCTTGACAATGTCAACAGACACACTGACTTTCCTTACACATGCCAAAGCCTAAGACAGCTGTAAGGAAAAAAATGGCAATAAATGGAAAAAGTCCCCAATCATGACACTATAGCCTACATATCATCTGAAAATGTTTTGCTAAGTTAAGATTGCTTTTTAGTCACTATGTCATGCCTGACTCTTTTGTGACCCATGCTCTGAAGCCCACCAGGGTCCTCTGTCTGTGGGATTTTCCAGGCAAGATGAGAATTCTGCCGCTGAACCCACCTGTGGAGCAGGCAGCCATTTCCTCCTCCGGCCAAGTAAAGAAGCCAGTCATAAAATGACACATATCACATGAGGGCATTTATATAACTTATCCAGAATAGGCCAATCTAGAGAGACAGAAAGTAGAGTTGTGGTTGCCAGGGACTAGAGGAGGTGGAATCAGAAGTGATGCCTATTGGGTATATGGTTTCATTCTGGGATAAGGAAAATGTTCTGAAAGTAAATACCACTAATGGTTGCATGACTCCGTCAATACACTAAAAACCATTGAACAATTTCAACTGGTTTTGTATGGTATACGGATTATCTCTCATTAAAGTTGTTAAGAGACAAAAACATAGAGTAATCATAAATTATTTTTCTGACAGATTAAATAGTTATACACCAAAGGCATAACGTAGACGGGAAAAAAATTTTTGTTTGCAGGTCTCCGTCCCAAACTTCCAGTGAGAAATAAAGTCATTGGTGCTTACTTCCCCACATTGTGACATCTATAATAAATTCCATGACCAAGGAATCTTATGGTCTTTAAAGAGTCAGGTACAAATACTCTTTTAAAAATTCTATGCTTACTATACTGAACAAGGAATTAAGGAATTCAAGATTTTCTTAAATAGTTCAATCTTGAAAATACAATTTACATGGTTGTTAATGTCAGGAAAATGTTGATCAAAGCATTATAAATGCTTGACATGGATATTGAAAATGAAGTTTTGAAAATGAGCTTGCATATGAAGATTTGAAGAAGGACTCAATGCACATTGCTTACCAAAAAAAACTGAAAACAGAAAGGAGCTTGTCAATGAAGAAATGTTGAGCTTTAACCATAACACACCAGGTACACTTTTCTTCAGTGACAGGGCAATGGTGGCATTAAATATAAGCATCTATAAGAATATGAGAAATGATGAGGATGCTATTGTGAATCTAAGTGAAAAAAACCCATAGAGGTGAATATGATGAACAAGTATCATGATATAATAGTTGGCCTCGAACAACGTGTATTTGTCAGTAAACAAGAGATATAGGCACTTCACTTAATTAACAAGCTACCTTCTGGACAAAAGCTTCTAATGAAACTGATGCTACTGGGAATCAGTATTATATACTGGGAAAATGACTGTTTTAAGGCCATCAATTATAGCCACAATTTATCACATAAGAATCCTGTTTGTATTATCAGAGGTCTAACCAAGGCAAAATGTATCTTCCTCAAAAAAGTAGATTTAAGAACATTTACTCAACATATAGGGCTTCCCAGATGGCTCAGTGGGTAAAGAATCCACCTGCAATGCAGGAGATGCAAGAGACAGGGATTCGATCCCTGGACAGGAAGATTCCCTGGAGGAAGGCATGGCAACCCACTTCAGTATGCGTTCCTGGAGAATCCCATGGACAGAGAAGCCTGGCGGGCTATAGTCCATAGGGACGCAAAGAGACGGACACAACTGTAGTGACTTAGCACGCATGCACCCAACATATAAATATGGGTAATTTTTTGCTTAGTTTGAGCCCAAACAAATTTGAAGTTTAACTGAAAAGTTCTCTTTAAAGCATGGTCCATATTTATGAAAGTTCTATTTTTTTTTCCAATTTTTTACCCCTTTCTAATTGGCAAGCTGTACTGTTTATTTCCATCCCATTAATAGTTTCCTTCCGGAAGGGGAGGAATAGAGATGCAGATGCAGCGAAGGGACTTATGGGCATGGGGGGAAAAGAGAGGGTGTGATGAATCGGGAGGTTAGCACTGACATGTAGACACTACCATGTGTAAAATCGATAGCTAACGGGAAGCTGCTGTATAGCACAGGGAGCTCAGCTCAGTGCTCTGTGATGACCTCAAGGGGTGAGATGGACAGGGGGTAGGGAGGCTAAAGAGGGAGGGGATATCTGTATACTCATAGCCGATTCACTTAGTTGTACAGCAGAAACTAAAACAACACTGTAAAGCAATTACACTCCAGTTAAAAACAAATCAACATGCAAAAAATTTGTTCCCTTTCTCTTCTCTAGCATAAACACATTTCAAAAGCATGGCAGAATTCGAGGAAGAGAAAATATTTAATGTATTTTCAAGTTAATTTTTAAGTTAGTAAATGTTGATTATTACTATAAAAATACAATTCACTTCCACCATATTCTGAAAACCAGCAGTAAAAATGGTGACAAGTCATTTTATATACTCTTGATCTCTCTCAGCTGGCTATATTCCAACCTCCACTGTTCCATGATTTAATGGGAAACTTGAGAAAGTTACTTGAATTTGATGTATCTAAATTTCCCCCCATGTAATGGTTGTGTTAATACCTAATGTACCTTGTGCCAAGGTTATGAGAATTAAATGACACAGTGGCTATAAAAACTTGTTAAATGATAAAGCTCTACATATAATGAAACCCAAGTTCTATTTAACCCAAGACACATTCCTCAGAATAGTAGTCTCACAAAATAACTTGAGGGGGAAAAAATGGTTTCTGAAAATATGCTTGGAAAATCCTGTCTAAGATACCTTTCCTTGAGAGATTCCAACTGTGTGTGTGTGTGTGTGTGTGTGTGTTGGTTACTCAGTCGTGTCTGACTCTCTGCAACCCCATGGACTGTAGCCCACCAGGCTCCTCTGTCCATGGGATTCTCCATGCAAGAATACTGGAGAGGGTAGCCATTCACTTCTCCAGGGGATCTTTCCAAACCAGGGATTGAACCTGGGTCTCCTGCATTGCAGGTAGATTCTTTACCATCTGAGCTATCAGGGAAGCCCTTCCAATTATATATAAAAGTATAAAAATCTCAGGGGTTTGAAGGTATAAGAAAAGAGTCTTGTGATCAGAGCTTGGTACTGGGCTCAAACAGACGTCAGTGCAATTCTGAGCTCTCCCATTTACTGACTGAATTTTGAGAAGGTTGTTTAACCTCTCTAACTCTCAGTTTTCACACCTACAAAAATGGATACATGTATAAGCATGGCTTAGTCCTTTGCTCTGCACCTGAAACTAACATAGGTGATAGTTAATTTGCTATATACTCCAATACAAAATAAAAAGGATTTTAAAATGGAAATAATTCCTCCCTTATAAAATTATGGAGAAAATTCAAAGAAGTGACATGTATAAAGCCCTTAACAGAATGCCTAGCACCTGGCATTGGCTCTCTGATTGATGGCAGCCATAATTCACTTTACCTTATTCCTATGAAATTTTGCCTAACTCAGCTTTTTCCATAGGTTTTGGCCAAAGAATTTTGTTTTTCCTTGTTCTATAGGAATGTAGATACTTTGGCACATCTTTGGGAAGGCCTTGTCATAGGAAACTAAGGTAACACATTCTCCATTTCCCCTTTCTTCACTTGGTAAAATTTTTTTTAATTGGAGGATAATTGCTTTACCAGGTTATGTTTGTTTCTGCCATACAACAACATGAATCAACCATAATTACACATATATATCCCCTTTATGAATTTTTGCCACCGTTGGTCATAAGCCAACCATGGGAGCTCTCAGAGCGCAATTGCTCCTTTGTCTCAGGGAATGAGAGGGTTCTTCCTAGAAATCATAAACATTCCCTACACCCAAGATAGTGTGTGATTAAGTGCAGACAACTGTTATTCTTGTAACAGCACTACAAGAGTTTAGAGGTGGGAATGATGTCAGGGAGATGACTATCCCAGGTTTCCTGGGGCATGGGAGACTTGGGAGAGTCTTGAGGTGGAGTAGGGCTTGGGAATTTGAGAAAGATGTGTGGCTAAGAATAGGAAATTAAATTTTAGGACTGTATGTAAGGTGTTTCAATACATATTTTTGCCTCATAACACTAGAAAACTTAAAGCTTAAAATGTTTTCCATGTATAAGTTACTTGACTTGGTTGACTGTCCCTAATATTTATTTCCCTTCCCTTAAATCAGCAGGAGTGATTTCCTTTGTCATCTCTGTGTGGGTTCCCCTCCCCAAAAAAGCACTGGGGACACCCACCCAATGGACCTATTCCTGCAATAGGCTTCTCTCCTAAGCCCATCTGCTTTGCCATCTTCAGCAACTGGGGAGGGGGAGGAAGGAGGTGGAAGTCTCATAATTTAGAATCCCATGAGTACAGTCCATGTTCAATCTTTTTTTTCTTCTTTTCCAGAATTCTAGTATAAGAAAAGTAACAAATCATTTCCAGCAAATGCCAATTCATGATCGATTTTTAGTGGCTACTCAAAGCTTTGTGTTGAGAAGGACACCAAGGCTGCACCTGAGCCCACAGGAAGAATGCTGTGATCAATTTAGTGCTGAGAATACAGGAGTGGTGACAGTCAAGAATGCCACATGGCTGTCACTCACACAGGAACAAGCAAGCCCCCATTTTCCTTTCCTCTGAGCAGTACCATGGATGCCCAGAGCCAAGGACCCAGATAGCCTGAGAGTGTATATCTTCCTCCTCCCCTGTGACACCTATATGAATTCTGCCTGATGTTCAGTTACACTCATCACAGAAAACATTAAAATATTGGTGGAGTTATATGTTTTCATCTCATTTCTCCATGAATGATGCCACAGCAAGAACTGTTTCATTTCTCTCTGATTCCTCCTGAGCTTAACCTTGAATCTGGCACAAGATAGAGCTCAATATATATATATAAAGGATGGAGTGAAACCAACAGAAAGTCAACTCATGATAGTCAAGAGCAGGAACAGAAAACTCCTCCTAGTGGAAAAGTTTTCTGTACTCGATTTTTGAGTAGAGAAATCTTTAGGTTCTCGATTTTATGAGAATCTACCATTTTATTCTTGCTGAGAGATGGAAAGGGGGATGAGAGATGAAAAGGGATACAGAACTAAAGAAAAGCAGCATAGTAATTCTTTCCTGAGTC
Organism: Moschus berezovskii; assembly: GCF_049115385.1. Classification (NCBI taxonomy): domain Eukaryota; kingdom Metazoa; phylum Chordata; class Mammalia; order Artiodactyla; family Moschidae; genus Moschus; species Moschus berezovskii. The sequence goes on along the minus strand of NC_142483.1, from coordinate 40,272,358 downwards.
ACACTGCCAAGGCATGATGTAGTTATCATGATGCTGAGAAATATAAAAGATCTAATAACAAAGGCCTAGACTAAAAAGTGGTCTGCATATCTAGAAATGCATGTTATGGCTTAGGAATTGTTCATTTAACCCATAAACCTGCTGTTGTTTCAGTCTAAAATCATAAATCCTTAGAGATGTTTTGGCATCGCCATTTGTTTTAAAATTTAGAAGATACAAAATGCTTTTATAAAAATGATATATGCCATTTGTAAAAGACCATGCAGATGGCTTAGGATGGGGTAGTGGAACAACCAAATGGAACAGCAACTTATTTGAAATGGAAATTCAATTACCGGATATTGTCTCTAGCATAAGAAACAGCCATGTCTTCTAAAGTTATGAATATTTGGACATCCTGTAAACATCCATCTCATGCTTATTGTTTTCAGATTTCTGTGAAATCTGTTTCTGAGAAGTTAGTTTTCTGCCTAGTATAGTTATGACATACAATCAATTCAATAACATAGCACTGAATTTTAAAATAAAGTTAATGTGGTTGTATATTCAAAGTGCCAACCTGATTCTTTTTCTTATCCTGAACACTCGCCTATCAGATGAGATTTATTTTTCCTGTGCCAAGTATGGATTTTAAAATCAAAGTAACTGAAGCCATTCCATGAAGAAAAATACTTCAGGGACCCTTATAACATTTTTGTAAATGCATTCTGAAATATGAAGCCCAAGCTTGGTATAATCTTGAATGTGAATACCTCCGATGAACTTGTATGGATTTCTGCAGGATTAGAATGGCCATTGGCCAGTCTCCTTTTACAGAGGGAGTAGATCAAGAAAAATGGCTCAGGAGGTTAAGAAATAGTCAAGAAACAGTCAAAGCCAAACTTCCCTCTTAGTCCAGACCTTTGGCTCTACAGTGTACTGGTTATACTTGACCAACAAGGAACCCTCTCAATATTTCTAGCCAACTATTAAAAGAAGGTTTACATGAGCTGTTACTTATTGTTTTTGCTAATGATAACCAACTTCAACATAATATAAACTCTATGACAGCAAAAACACGCATCTGGTTTGCTCACTGGTATCTCCAGCCACAAAATAGTGCCTGGCATATGGCAGGTACTCAGTAAACTGAGGATGCTTTGGCACTAAGCACTTGCTATGTGTTAGACACTTCACATATATTTCCTCCTTCATTTAATCCTGAAAATACGCTTATGGGCTCAACTGTGCCCTCAAAATTCATATGTTAATATTCTAACCTCCAACATTACTGTGTGGAGACGGGGCCTTTCAGGAGATAATTATGGTTAAATGAGATTATAAGGGTGGGGCCCTAATCTAGTAGGACTGGTATCCTTACAGGGAGAGGAAGAGACAACAGGGAGGCACACATACAGGAAAAGGTCATCCGCAAGAAGGAAATATACAACCCAAAGAAACAGGTCTCAGGAAAAATAAATCCTGCCAGTACCTTGATCTTAGATTTCTAGCCTCTAGAATTATTAGAAAATAAATTCTATTGTTTAAACCACCCAGTCTGCAATATTCTCTTATAGCAGCCCTAATACATACTCCTTCAGATCAAAAAGATTCATTCCACTTTTTAGATATAAAGAATCTGAGAGATTAAGTAGTTTCACAAATACTGTCATTGTTGGTCTCAGGTTTTCTAGAATGTTGGTGGTTAAGACAATGGGTGTCAAAAGCAAAGAAAGGTAGATAGATTTGTCAATAGATTGCAATGTACAGTAAACTCTTGCAAGTCTTACTGAATGAGTACAAAAAAGGGGGAGGACTGTTCCTGTTAAGAATAAAATAGTTGTTCTAACATATGATCCAGCAATCCACCCCTGGGCACAAATCCAGAGAAAAATATGTCTCAAAAGGAAACAGCCACCCCAATGTTCACTGAAGCACTGTTTACAACAGCAAAAATACGGAAGCAAAATAAACGTCCATAGACAGATGAATGTATAAAGAAGATGTGGTATATCTATACAATGGAATATTACTCAGCCATGAAAAAGAATGAAATAATATAATTTGCAGCAACATAAAAGGACCTAGAAATTATCATACTAAAGGAAATTAGTCAGACAAAGAAATAAAAATATATGAAATCGCTTATATGCAGAATCTAAAAAAAATACATGAACTAATTTACAAAACAGAAACAGATTCACTACTTATAGAATACACTTACGGTTTCCGGGGGGGCAAAAGATAGATTGGACATTTGGGATTGGCATGTACATAGTGCTGTATTTAAAATAGATAACCAACAAGGACATATTGTATAGCACAGGGAAACCTGCTTGGTACTCTGTAATACCTAAAGGCGGGGGGGGGGGGGACTGGAAAACAAAAAGAAAGGTGTATACGTGTATATATATGTATATATACGTGTGTGTGCTTTGCGTGCTTAGTTGCTCAGTCATGTCTGACTCTTTGCAACTCCATGGACTATATAGCCCACCAGGCTCCTCTGTCCATGGGGATTCTCCAGGCAATAATACAGAAGTAGGTTGCCATCCCCTCCTTCAGGGGATTTTCCCAACCCAGGGATCAAACCCAGGATATTACAGGCAGATTCTTTACTATCTGAGCCATGAGAGAAACCCAGACACACACACAGACACACACACACATATGTGTATATATATATGCCTATATATGAATCACTTAGCTATACACCTGAAATTAACATTGTTAATCAACTATACTCCAGTATAAAACTTTTTAAAGAAGGCACTTTTAAAAAAAGAATAAAGTAGCTCTTGGTTTCCCAATTTTACTATTGTCACCAAATTTTAGGTTCAATATTACCATGACCTCTTTTCCAAAATGGCAATGCTAGGTTTGGGAATAGCACTCTCTGTGTGGCCTTCTGACTGGTGACAGGATTAACTTGGACAGTCCAGAAGGGTCCTACATAATTAGCACTACTCAGAGAACAGCAGACTGTTTTCTGGGTCTCCCCTTTGGATCAGCAATCACGAAAGAACAGTATTCTCCACCTGAATCTACCAAAACTAAAACAAACAACTTCAGGTCAAGTAAGGTACTTTGCTCCTTGAAGTTCCCTAGTACAAAACATTGGAAATTCTTTTTTACCCTGAAAATTCTTATTTACCCTGAAAAATGTTACATATTCACATAAGTCAACTGGAAACAAAGCATCCATTGCAAGATTTCTGAATAATGCCTTACTACTAATTAAAAAAAACTCTAGTTTTAGGCACTGAACAAAATGAAAACTCTTCATACCTTCATTCATTCAAATGAATCTGCATATTCAGAGGAATCTCCCATGTTCGGAAGGGAGATGCACAAAGCGGACAAACCCAGAAACAAACCCAGAGGCAAACAACAGCCATGTTACCCGAGCAAAATTCACTTCCGTCAACAAGTTGATGCTTCCTATTAGTGATGATCCAGGAAAAAAAAAAAAATGTAGGCTATAAAGTGACTGTAATCTTTCTTGGAAAAAGATAAAGATGATTTCTCAGAAAGTGTTTTTGAAGCTTCCCAAGGCTAGAAAGCCAGCATACTGCACCCACAAATTGGCTCCATTGTAACTCTGCTATAAAGCAACACCAAAACCATCATACACCCCAACTGTACTGTCTGAAGAGCTTGGGAATAGGGAAAGCTGAAGGAGGAATAAAAAATTAGAGAAACCTGTCCTGCACTCTCCATGTTCCTCAAGTCCAATATTCTGCACGATAACCTTGTGGTATTTAGGAGAAAGCAGACCTCTCACATTACGATAGGCTTAAGATTCTTACGCATGCAAAGCAGAGGGCACAGCTTAATACCACCTTGCAAAACAACTCACAAACAGCCTTTTCAATGGCCCTCTCTCCTCAAGAAAAAGCTCTGCCTCCCCAAGACCTAATATTATGAGTCAATAAAACATTTTGGCTAACTGCCTGTTTACAGAAATGCAAGATCACTATCCTCATAGCCGAAGAATTATACGCCAGCTCCCTCTAATAGCAGTGAGATTCTCTATTTTCATCTGAAATCAGGAAATAAATATCTTTCCAGTTTAACATTATCCCAGATCCTGTATCACAAAGCAATGTAATTGGCATCCTGGCTTCAGCAATACCATGCTCAGGAAAAGAAGACATCCATCTTTTCAGTGTACTTTTGTAGCCCATTTGAAAGTGGAGAACTGAGCTGAAGAGGCACTTAAGGAGAATTCTGAGAAGAGATGGAACTTACTGCCATGAGTATGCTGTCTTTCCAAGCTGCAGACTTGCCAAATGGAATCTTCAAAGGAGAACTGAGACCCCAACGGAAACACACAATGTAATCTATATCTCTCAGGATACTAAGCCATACTGGTACCATGTAGAGGTATATAGTCCTGAATTCATACTGGCTTACTTTCCCCGATAAAATTTAAGCTAACTTAACAAAGAACTTAAAATATTAGGCTTGTATTAAACTTCATTAACAAATGTATTTTTTAAAAAGAAACCACCAAAATGTTACATGAGTCCTGTCTGTCTCTTCCCTTTTTAAGCTAGCTATTCCACTAGAAACCATACCAATATTTGTTAATGGCAGGCGGTAGAGTGGATGGCTTAAGAACATGGGCTCTGGGACTTCGCTGGTGGTCCAGTGGTTAAGACTTTGTCTTCTAGTGCAGAAGGTATGGGTTCAATCCCTGGTCGAGGAGTTAAGATCCCACTTGCCTCATGGCCAAAAAACCAGAACATGAACAACAGAAGCAATATTGTAACAAATTCAATAAAGACTTTAAATGACATAAAAAATTTGTTTAAATAACAAATAAAGACCATAGCCTCAGGAGTTATCATGCGTATGTTCAAATCTGCCCAACAAAACTTTATGGAATAACAGAAGTGTTCTATATCTGCATTATCAAAGACAGTGGCCACCAACCCCATGCAGGTATTCAATTCAGTTCAGTTCAGTCTCTCAGTCGTGTCTGACTCTCTGCGACCCCATGAATCACAGCACGCCAGGCCTCCCTGTCCATCACCAACTCCCGGAGTTCACTCAAACTCATGTCCATGGACTCGGTGATGCCATCCAGCCATCTCATTCCCTGTCATCCCCTTCTCCTCCCGCCCCCAGTCCCTCCAAGCATCAGAGTCTTTTCCAGTGAGTCAACTCTTTGTATGAGGTGGTCAAAGTATTGGAGCTTCAGCTTTAGCATCAGTGCTTCCAATGAACACCCAGGACTGATCTCCTTTAGATTGGACTTGTTGGATCTCCTTGCAGTCCAAGGGACTCTCAAGAGTCTTCTCCAACATCACAGTTCAAAAGCATCAATTCTTCGGTGATCAGCTTTCTTCACAGTCCAACTCTCACATCCATACATGACCATGGGAAAAACCATGGCCTTGACTAGATGGACCTTGGTTGGCAAAATAATGTCTCTGCTTTTTAATATGCTGTCTAGGTTGGTCATAACTTTCCTTCCAAGGAGTAAGCATCTTTTAATTTCATGGCTGCAATCAGCATCTGCAGTGATTTTGGAGCCCAAGAAAATCAAGTCTGACACTATTTCCACTGTTTCTCCATCTATTTCCCATGAAGTGATGGGACCAGATGCCATGATCTTAGTTTTCTGAATGTTGAGCTTCAAGCCAAACTTTTCACTCTCCTCTTGCACTTTCATCAAGAGGCTTTTGTGTTCCTCTTCACTTTCTGCCATAAGGGTGGTGTCATCTGCATATCTGAGGTTATTGATATTTCTCCAGGCAATCTTGATTCCAGCTTGTACTTCTTCCAGCCCAGCGTTCCTCATGATGTACTCTGCATATAAGTTAAATAAGCAGGGTGACAATATACAAACTTGACGTACTCCTTTTCCTATTTGGAACCAGTCTGTTGTTCCATGTCCAGCTCTAACTGTTGCTTCCTGACCTCCATACAGGTTTCTCAAGAGGCAGGTCAGGTGGTCTGGGATTCCCATCTCTTTCAGAATGTTCCACAGTTTATTGTGATCCACACGGTCAAAGGCTTTGGCATAGTCAATGAAGCAGAAAGAGATGTTTTTCTGGAACTCTCTTGCTTTCTCCATGATCCAGCGGATGTTGGCAATTTGATCTCTGGTGCCTCTGCCTTTTCTAAAACCTGCTTGAACATCTGGGAGTTCACGGTTCCCATATTGCTGAAGCCTGGCTTGGAGAATTTTCAGCATGAATTTACTAGCATGTGAGATGAGTGCAATTGTGTGGTAGTTTGAACATTCTTTGGCATTGCCTTTCTTTGGGATTGGAATGAAGACTGACCTTTTCCAGTCCTGTGGCCACTGCTGAGTTTTCCAAATTTGCTGGCATATTGAGTGCAGCACTTTCACAGCATCATCTTTCAGGATTTGAAATAGCTCAACTGGAATTCCATCACCTCCACTAGCTTTGTTCGTAGTGATGCTTTCTAAGGCCCACTTGACTTCACATTCCAAGATGTCTGGCTCTAGGTCAGTGATCACACCATCATGATCATCTTGGTCATGAAGATCTTTTTTGTACAGTTGTTCTGTGTATTCTTGCCACCTCTTCTTAATATCTTCTGCTTCTGTAGACATGCAGGTATTGGGCAGGTTCAAATATGCCCAACAAAATTTTATGGAATAACAGAAATGTTCTATACCTGCGTTATCAAAGACGGTGGCCACCAGCCCCAGGTTGGTATCAGGCATTTGAAATGTGGTGCAGGCATCTGAAAAGCTGATTTTTAAATATTTCAGTTCAGTTCAGTCGCTCAGTCGTGTCCGACTCTTTGCGACCCCATGCATCACAGCACGCCAGGCCTCCCTGTCCATCACCAACTCCCGGAGTTCACTCAAACTCATGTCCATCGAGTCGGTGATGCCATCCAGCCATCTCATTCCCTGTCGTCCCCGTCTCCTCCTGCCCCCAATCCCTCCCAGCATTAGGGTCTTTTCCAGTGAGTCAACTCGTCGCATGAGGTGGCCAAAGTATTGGATTTTCAGCTTTAGCATCAGTCCTTCCAGTGAACACCCAGGACTGACATCCTTTGAATGGACTGGTTGGACCTCCTTGCAGTCCAGGGGCCTCTCAAGATTAACGCAGGTTCGGGGTCTAGTGGCTACCATACTGGACAGCATCATCCTGTACACTTTACGCACTGGTTTCTGGTTGTGCAACTTTTGTGCGTGTTAGTTTCCTCACCCTTAAAAATAATCTGCCCAGAGCTGTTAAGGGGATCAAACAAGGTAAACCACGAAAAGGTCTTGGCTCAGTACCAGAGACTTGGGATATTCTTCTGCAGTATTTTTTCACTCCTCCATCTCCTATGGTCACACAACAGTCACCTTTGTCAGACTCTCAATGTGATCACAGTATCAAAAAAAAGAAAAAAAAAAACCCTCTTAACATCTTACTCCTTCTAGTGAGCTCAATCCCCAACCCTCCCAAAAAAATAAATCAATCTTCCTAAAATACAACTCTTTGCAGATTATTTTTCTGTTATCAAAATCTCATACAGATTCCTATGACCTTCAACAGAATATACAGTCTGGCTTTTAAGCATCTTTATAATCTGACCCCAAGCTGATGTTTCACACCACCTGCCACTGCTCCTTAGACACAGCCTACAGGGTCGATCAGATGTCCCTTCTCAGGCTGAAACTGACCAGGACTCTATGGTCCTTCCTTCCCATCTCCAACCATGTCCCCCACCTGCCTTTTGTCTGTAGAAAAACTTTACTCGAAGAATAAATTTGTTCAGAGATGTGAGAAAACACTGAAGCAAAGGAAAACGGTCAAACAGGACAAAATAGGAATACTTAAGCCATCAAGCAAATCAAGGACCTTTAGTTCATCCTCAAGGGGTACAGATAATATTCTGAGCCATATCCTTTAAGCTGTCTTATAATTACTGAAACCCCCACCAGCTAGAGAAGTTAACTACATGACGACCAGACTGTAGCCATGACACAAACTGCCACAACTCCAAAACTGGCCTCAAAGAAATGGGAACAAACTGACCCCAGAACTGAAGATTAACTGCACCTCAAATAATCAGGATGACTGATCAGACCACCGATGACGGATTTCAAGATGACTGTCAGAGCTGACTGTGCTTTCTCTACATGTAGCCCCCTTCCTCCACCTGTGATAGCTCTTGCCCACTCATTATCAGTGGGGGGAGTTGACCTTTGGACAGGAGTCCACCCTCCCTGTCCCCACCCCCTCAAACCCCCACCCCCAGTTGCCGGTCACAGAAATAAAACAGACTTTCCTTTCCATCAGCCTTGCCTCTTTATTGGCTTTAGAACTGAAAACAGCTGGATTGCAGTTTCTAAACACAATCACGGACCTTTTTACCCAACACCCTGTTGACAATATGCACATCTAAAATGCTGGTTTTCTTCTCCCTTGTTTCATGATATTCATCCTTTGAGCTCTATCCCAAGACACGTCATTCAAGAAGCCAAAACCTGTGAGCTCCTTATGAGAAAAATGAGACATGAAACAATCACGTGTACTTTATCAGTGCTTCATTTCTCATGTCTACTTTTCTCTTTTTTGGTCTCTCCATTTTTCTTAATATTGAACAGTATTCTTTATAAAGCTGTAACATGATTTCAAGAGCAAAGTAAGAAACATTACTGATAAACTTCAGGGTGTGAAAATATCACTTTTAAGGATGGCTAGTGCAGGCTGTTTTAAACACAAGTATTTTTTTAAAGCTTAAGCTTCCAGTGTCATCAATTTTATTCCATGTCAGGATTATAGTCAAGACCAAGAAGCTTTTTGATTTTCCAGGGGTGGTTTACTGTAGCCTGAATTCCACCACCCAGGAGCCATGCTTCTTGAGCTTGAGTGGGCTTCCCCCCTGGAGAGCACGTTACACAGCCCTCTGGCCCCAACCCAGCCTTGTGAGTCAGGGGTCTGGGGTAGGGCCTGTCATGTACCTTTCTTGATAGCTCTCCAATAACGCAAGCTCCTCAAAGATAAGGAGTCATACCTCTGTGTCCCCCTAACAGTGCCAACCACAGCATGTGTATCAGTTAAGAGCCTAATCACATACATGATCAAGAAATATGGTTAAGCATGAACACAGATGCTATTCAACTAGAAATCACTGTCATTTAAACCACTAAAGGTATTTGAAATGTCTACCTCAAAATAACTTCCCATTTTGAACAGCTGTGGAAAGAAAACTGGGGCAAATATTTATCTATGATTAAACCAATGTATGAAGCTTCCCACGTGGCACAGTGGTGAAGAATCTGCCTGCCAATTCAGGAGACACAAGAGACACAGGTTCAATCCCTGGGTCAGGAAGATCCCCTGGAGGAGGATACTCTAATATTCTTGCCTGGAAAATACCATGAACAGAAGAGCCTTGCAGGCTTACAGTCCATGCGGTCCCAAAGTGTCAGACATGACTGAGCACACACACATAAACCAATGTATGCCTGAAATAAAGTCCTCAGTAATTCTCTGCTGTCTTTCTGAATCCTCCTAGAGAAACATCCCAAGGATGATTTCAACTTCTCCTTCCATTGCTTTTAGCATTGTTTTGTTTACAGACTAAACTGCCTTTTCATTTGTCCCTGAACTACACCTTCCCTTTCACTCCTGACTTTCCTAAGCCTAACTTCCCTACCCTGGACTCCCCCACTATCCTCATAGTCACCCCCACCACTACAGAACTTTCTCAAACTTTTTCAGTCATCTCATGAAGATTCATCTTCAAAGCATCTGTAAAACCCCATCCCCATCTATTTTCTCCCTGTTCAATGAGCAGAGCCTGTCAAACTTCCTTTAGGTAACAGATAGTTGAAAAAAGGCACAGATGAACATAATCAGAGAGAAAATGTCTTGAAAGCTCTGACCCTAGAAAGCTCTCTAGGGTCAGAGCTTTACTCTTGTTTTCTGGTACAGAAGAAAGATCTTTGATCTCCAGGAAAGTGCTCTACAAAATAACACTCCAGAAAGCTTTCTGCAATTTGTCTTCTCTTTACAGTCAATCCTAAAAGAAATCAACCCTGAATATTCACTGGAAGAACTGATGCTGAAGCTGAAGCTCCAGTACTTTGGCCACCTGATACAAAGAGCCAACTCACTGGAAAAGACTCTGATGCTGGGAAAGATTGAAGGCAGAAGGAGAAGCGGGTGACATTGGATGAGATGGTTAGATACCATCACTGACTCAATGGACAAGAATCTGAGCAAACTCCTGGAGACAGTGAAGAAAAGGGAAGCCTGGCATGCTACAGTTCATGGGGTTGCAAAGAGTCGGACATGACTTAGCTACTGAACAACAACACCACCTCTCTCTTTAATGCTCCAGTGTTGTGTTTCTCAAACTCTGGTGTGCATTAGAAGCATTTGGAGTACTTGATGAAAGGCTGATTCCTGGGTTTGCTGCTAAGGGATCAAAGTCCATGTGTCTGAGGCTAACCCAGGAACCTGCATTTTAATAAATACACAATTCCTTCTCTTACAAGATCAAGATCACACTGACCCACACTGCAGGTGCCTCCACTTTCTCTCTAAGTCGGCCTTCTGTCCCCTCCCTGTATACCAAAAGAACCAGAAAAACTCACCACAAAAAAGACTTATATATCCTGGAAAATACAAACTCTTCCCAATGAGGGTAATTTGATGGACAAGTTGGAGCAGAACAAGGTCATCAGGTAAAAAAAGATAAAGATTCAAAGGCTTACAGTAACCAGAGGTCAAAAAGGAAATCACAAGTCCCAAGAGACAACCTGGGCAATTCAGTGCAGGAAGGAGGGCAGACATGTTTTGACTGCTATTATAAAATCTTACCACATGTAGGGAGTGTCCCAAGGTGGCTCAGTGGTAAAGAATCCACCTGCCAGTATGGGTTCGATCCCTGCATCAGAAGATCCCCTGGAGGAGGAAATGGCAACCCCTTCCAGTATTCTTGCCTGGGAAATTCCATGGACAGAGGAGCCTGGGGTCTACAGTCCATGCGGTCGCAAAGAGTCAGACATGACTGAACAACTAAACAACAGTGGGGTATATCAAAGGGGCATAGAAATCAACTGCAAGAGCTTCCAATGGTCAAAGACCAAACAATCCGAGTAACAAAAACAAAAACTGGATTATAACCCCAAGTATAAAATAAATACCTAGGAGTCCATAGTGACATCAATGTTTGATTGATTGATTAAATAAATAGGGGAGAAGAGAAAAACTCATGTACAGAAAAAGTTCAAATGATTTGTGGAAATATTCCAATCTAAAGGAAGAGCCTAACTTCCCATTCCTTAAGTGTGGGCCACCGATGGAGACTTCCGCCCAGAGGAACCGGGAAGAGGTGAGGGGATTACCTTTACAGTGAAGTTACCTGACAAACACAACCTCACCCAGGTAGATGGTACACACCCTTGATTTGGTGTGATGAGAACTGGGCTTTACTAAAGGAGATCAATCCTGGGTGTTCATTGGAAGGACTGATGCTAAAGCTGAAACTGCAATACTTTGGCCACCTCATGCGACGAGTTGACTCACTAGAAAAGACTCTGATGCTAGGAAAGGTTGGGGGTGGGAGGAGAAGGGGACAACAGAGAATGAGATGGCTGGATGGCATCACCGACTCCATGGACATGAGTTTCAGTGAACTCCGGGAGTTGGTGATGGACAGGGAGGCCTGGCGTGCTGTGATTCATGGGGTCGCGGAGAGTCGGACATGACTGAGCAACTGAACTGAACTGAACTGATACCTCCCCAAGACCCACAAGACCAGTCTAATCATAAGAAAAATATCAGGCAAATCTCAGTTGAGGAGCATTCTACAAAATTCCTGACCAGTACTTCCCAAAACATCGAAGAAAGTCTCGCCAACTGTTACAGCCAAGAGGAGCCTACAGAGATATGACAACTAAGTATAACGTGGGATCCTGGGACAGCAAAAAAAGCATTAGATGAAAACTGAGGAAATATAAACAAAAAAAGGAATTCAGTTAAGAATACTTACAAAATTTGCTTGATTGTTACACCATATTAATTTAAGAGGTTAAAACTTGTATGGGGTGGTGGGGTCGGGTGCGGGGAGACCTTCCCTGGTGGTCCAGTGTTTAAGACTTTGCCTTCCAGCACAAGGGTTGTAGGTTCGATCCCTCACTGGGGAGTTACGATCCCACACAACTCATGGACAGAAAAACAAAATATAAAACAGAAGCAATATTGTAATAAATTCAATAAAGACTTTAAAAATGATCCACATCCAAAAAAAATTCTTAAAAAAAAAAACAAAAACTGGTTTAGGGTATATGGGAAGTGTTTCTACTTCCTGCATGGTTTATCTGTAAATCTAAATCTATGCTAAAATTAAGTTTATCTTAAAAAAAATAATTAAGGACAAAAAAAAAAATAGCACCTACTTTTCCAAATTTAAATCACAGGAGGATCTAATTTGGGAGAGATTTCCTTTCCCTGCGTGTATTACACACTGTAATTCTAATTCTGTCTGAAAGGTGCAAAAGACAGATTTTTAAATTAGCCTCACATAAATAATTCAGTTTGTGATTAGTGCCAAAATAGAATAGATTAAAGCTGGTGTAGATTACCAAGTTACTCCGAGAAAAATTCTGAATAAGAAAAACTACACTTGGGATGAAGGAAACACTGCTTGATCAAATCCTAGATGTAACTCAGGCATCAACAGCATAACTGACCATGTCTACTTGGCTTGACTTCTGTACACAAATAGTGGTAGTACCAACCCTTGTTCGAAAATTGATCCTCCTTCTCAGAAAGGAAAATTCTGCAGGAAGGAATACATCCAGCTTCAAACCTCCACAGCCTACTGTCTTCTCGGTGCTCCCTTGTCTTTAGGTTTCTCTGCAGATCTCCGGGGTGGGTAACACACTACACTAAGGAAATCTACGTTGTTGTTGTTTAGTTGCTAAGTCATGTCCAGCTCTTTTGCAACCCCATGGACTGTACCCCACCAGGCTTCTTTGTCCATGGGATTTCCCAGGCAAGAATACTGGAGAGGGTTACCATGCCCTCCTCCAGGGGATCTTCCCTACCCACAGATTAAACCTGCCTTTCCTGCACTGCACGTAGATTCTTTACCACTGAGCCACCAGGAAATCTGTGACCCAGCCCACCTCCTCCAACCACACTGAATTTCCCTCTGTTGCATTCAGTTCAGTTCAGTTCAGTCTCTCAGTCGTGTCCAACTCTCCGCGACCCCATGAATCACAGCACGCCAGGCCTCCCTGTCCATCACCAACTCCCAGAGTTCACTCAAATTCATGTCCATCAAGTCAGTGATGCCATCCAGCCATCTCATCCTCTGTCGTCCCCTTCTCCTCCTGCCCCCAATCCCTCCCAGCATCAGAGTCTTTTCCAGTGAGGAAACTCAACTCTTCGCATGAGGTGACCAAAGTATTGGAGTTTCAGCTTTAGCATCAGTCCTTCCAATGAACACCCGGGACTGATCTCCTTGCAGTCCAAGGGACTCTCAAGAGTCTTCTCCAACACCAGAGTTCAAAAGCATCAATTCTTCTATAATTAGGCTGAATTCTCATAACACACTCTTCTGATCTTTGCTATCACTTAATAAAATCGTAACAAAATATTTGTGTACTTCCTCATTGAATGTTCACCTGCCACGTTAAACTGAGAGCTTTGTGAGGACCACTTCTATTTTGTTCGCTGCTATATGCCTTGGATTCTATGTAACCAAGTCCTGGTAAATAGTAAGGCCTCAATAAATATTTGTGGAATGAATGAAGGATTTATCAATCACAGGTTAGCAGAGTTTAGCTCGTCTGCAGATGACCCCAAATAACTTCAAAGCCATGCACAGTTCATTTATAGATCTACCTTGAGAAACATCACAGTCTTGCTTTTGGCTCATTAGCTGTATTTGTGCTAAGTCAGTGTTATAGGCTCAAACAACTCAGTCATGGAAGATAGGAGTGGTTAGCATTATGTTCATGTTCAAAGTGTCAGAGAAAAAATATAGAAAGCAGAAAGCTGTCTATGAGCTTCCAATTGTATGATCAATTTCTATTTAACAACCTTACTTGTTCAGAGGCTAATTTCTCCTGCGTCCAGGCTCACTTTTTTCAGACTCTGTTGCTGCAAGTTTAAGCTAATTCACATAGCTGCTTAAACTATGATCTTATGTTTTAAATATCTACCCTTCCAAGTCACACTCCATCAAGCCTAGAATATTTAGAATTTGTAGAAAACCTAGATTCAGCATGTTGTCATGGAAAGAGTACACAACCTTATCTCTGAAGGCCTCATTCTACTCTTGATTCATCCCCTAGCCATCCATCAGCAAGTGTTCACTGTAGACCTTTTTTTAAAATATATATTTATTTGGTTGCACCAGGTGTTAGTTGCCAACATGGGGGATCCAATTCCTTTACCAGAGATAAAATCTGGGCCCCGTGCATTGGGAGCAGAGTCTTATCCACTGGACCATCAGGGATATCCCCACTGAATACCTTTAAAAGCCACAATGCATTTAAAGCCAAAATCACTGAAGCAATCTCAACCTCATCTCTAAATTTAGATGGAAAGATTAGATCAAGTGTAAAATGAAGACTTGCTTGGTGGTCCAGTGGTTAAGGCTCAGCACTTCCATTGCAAGGGACTCAGGCTTGATCCACAGTCGGGGAACTAAGGGATCTCATGTATCGAAACACAGTTAAAAAAAAAATAGAATAAGTTTATGCAACCACCATTCTGCCTAGCCAAAATTCCATGAAATAACCTAAAAGTTTCTGGAAAATGAAATAAACCTGCATCATTGTTTGTTGTTTGGGTACTATTTGCCAGATGAAAAATTCTGCTTTTAAAGTGTTGGTGGGCCAGAAACACTAGGACTTCTTAAATAAAGAAAGCATACTGGAACAAATCTAAGGAGATACAAAGCTGGGACGGGGGTGGGAACAGACAACAAAGTGTTGTGAAGACAACTGACAAGGAAATACATGTGGTCAGAAGTCTAAATCCAAGGGTAATTAATATATGGAACATGGGTGAGAAACGAATCAGAGTGGTAAACAGATGCTGTCGTATTTTACTCTGCATACTTAGATAGTTCTTAACTTGATTACACGGAGAATATATTTGAGTTATTTTTGCCTGTAAACAACACTGAAATGAACACATTAATAGAACTGAAGGATGACTCATCCCAACTCTTTTCTACTAAAGGTAGAGACGTAAGAAAAGCAGAAGTGAATTTCCCAGCACTCTTCAGCTCATCACCTAAAAAGAAGGCAGCAGATGTGGTGACAGGATGCTGGAAGGTTATACATCACCACATTTTATAATCAGAATAAAAGACTCCATGTCTCAGATTCAACACACAGCTCTGCTGTTGCTTCTTTACAATGAAAGAGCCCCTTTACAATCTGGGCAGACTGTGCAGACTTGTCTCTCTTGCTCTGAGTTTAATTAACATCAGCAATGGAAGACTCTCGAGAGTCCCTTATACAGCAAGGAGATCAAACTGGTCCATCCTAAAGGAAATTAACCCTGACTATTCATTGGAAGGACTGATGGTGAAGCTGAAGCTCCAATACTTTGGCCACCTCATGCAAGAGAGCCAGCTCATTGGAAAAGACCCTGATGCTGGGAAAGATTGAGGGTAGGAGGAGAAGGGGGCAACAGAGGATAAGATGGTTGGATGGCATCATCGACTCAATGGACATGAGTCTGAGCAAACTTCAGGAGATAGTGAAGGACAGGGAAGCCTGGTGTGCTGCAGTCCCTAGGGTCACAAAGAGTTGG
This sequence comes from Moschus berezovskii, assembly GCF_049115385.1. Lineage (NCBI taxonomy): Eukaryota > Metazoa > Chordata > Mammalia > Artiodactyla > Moschidae > Moschus > Moschus berezovskii. The sequence continues at coordinate 40,256,606 of NC_142483.1, read as the reverse complement.
ATACAACTTAGCAACTCAACCACAACAACAGGGGTCATGGGACTTTTCCCTAGGAGAGAGTTGATATGAGGCAAAGCAGTAAAACATTTCTTGGTCTTCCGCCACTTAAGAACACGGCTTTCCAAAGGCTGGCTACCCTTAGCTCAGGCAAGTCTCATTTCAATTAACCTCTCTGATTACAGGTCATTCTACTCTGTGGCTCCCACATAGCCTAACAGAGGCACACCAGAGCAAGAGAACTCGTATGCATAGGTTTAGAAATATGAAAATCAAAGAGAGGGCAGGTGGCAGAGTAACGACCCCACAGTATGGATTTATTCACTGAATAACAAAAGGTCACTTTTCCTAATCTAAGTGCCCCAGAGTATCCCATCCACTACTGAGCCATTTCAAATTCATCCCCTAAAATAAACCAGAACAAGGCTGAACATAAACTGCCACCTGAATGTCTTCAGTCTTTTGTTAAAGGGTAAGAAAATCAAGAGTTAAGGCTGGGAACATTGGTACCTTATCCCTTTTACTGAATACCTTCCACATCATGGCTGTATCTGTATTTCAACAAGGTGGTGAGTCTCCTGGGAAATCAGAAATAAAATACAGGGTTTCAAATATAAAATATGTCTCCACGCTAGAGTGATCGACCAGGGAGGCAGGCAGGAAATGATGTTGGGACATTTGTGTCTCAAAGGCAGGATGGTGAAAGTTGAAAATCAAGGAAGGTAAAGAAAAGGGCTGGAAATGGGCAGAGAGAAAGGAGCTTATTGCAACTTCACCAGCTTGCTATTGGGGAAGGGGAGACACAAAGTCCCCCCCCAAAAAAAAAAAACCCTGTTTAAAGACACTGCACACTCAGAGCAGCAGAGGTAGTTAACAAAAAGATGAGGTCTCTGATTCACCCCTCCTAAGACAGTCCCTTTACCAGTAAGACTTAGCATCTATTTTATCCTACGTTAAATTGACCATATAAATGTGCTTCTCCATAGAAGTATCTCCTCTGTGCTCACTTTCTCCAAATAAATCCAGAATTCTAAGCCCAGGGATCCTGTTTCCCACAAAGCAACTACCAAAGACCTTGGCTCACAACATGTATATGTATGTTATGTATATATATATATACAGTTGCATATATATGTCTATGGAGCAAAATTATGATTATTGGTCCCCTGTTTGTTTCTTCTCAGTACGCCCATCCTTCCTGGCAAGGGGAAAAGCACTACAAAGCAATCTTCTGAGATTGCTCTGAACCCCACTAACCTCCCCAAAGCACCAGAGGACACCTTTTCTCACTCTGCATTTCCTTAACAGCAATAACGGTCAATAAGTAGAAGAGAAAGACACAGTTTCATGTTTTATGACCTGCGCTGGCTCCAGTAGAATCAGCAGGTCGAGGAAGAAGTTAGCTGCATCAAGCAGTTTAAACACACAAAGCTTTTGTTTATAACTCCAATGACTTCCTGCAAGAAAAGAGTTCAATCATGGTTCGGCCTTACATCAGCCCTCCGTAACAGCAAATGTGGAACCTGCAAATACCAAGAACCAACCCAAAGATGCCATCATATAAGGGACATGAGCATCCTCAGAATTTGGTACCCACTGGGGTCTTGGAACGAATTCCTTGTGGATACCAAGAGAAAACTGCACTTATTCCACCCCAGACGATTCCCACTAGGTAGAGCCAATTCAACCACACTTAGCTCCTTCTGTCATTTTGATTTCTTCTATCAGTCATCATTTTTTATTTTTAATAGAAGGATAATGACATGAAATTAAAAGACGCTTACTCCTTGGAAGGAAAGTTATGACCAGCCTAGATAGCATATTAAAAAGCAGAGACATTACTTTGCCAACCAAGGTCTGTCTAGTCAAGGCTATGGTTTTCCCGTGGTCATGTATGGATGTGAGAGTTGGACTGTGAAGAAAGCTGATCGCCGAAGAATTGATGCTTTTGAACTGTGGTGCTGGAGAAGACTCTTGAGAGTCCCTTGGACTGCAAGGAGATCCAACCAGTCCATTCTAAAGGAGATCAATCCTGGGTGTTCATTGGAAGGACTTATGCTAAAGCTGAAACTCCAATATTTTGGCCACCTCACGCGACGAGTTGACTCACTGGAAAAGACTCTGATGCTGGGAGCGATTGAGGGTAGGAGGAGACGGGGACAACAGAGAATGAGATGGCTGGATGGCATCACCGACTCGATGGACATGAGTTTGAGTGAACTCCGGGAGTTGGTGATGGACAGGGAGGCCTGGCGTGCTGTGGTTCATGGGGTCGCTAAGAGTCGGACATGACTGAGCGACTGAACTGAACTGAACTGTACTGAATGACAATATTGTGCTTGTTTCTGCCACACATCAAAACATGGATCAGCCATAGGTATACATGTGTCCCCTTCCTCTTGAGCCTCCCCGCTACCCCATTCCACCACTCTAGGTCATCGTTTTTCTTACTGTAACATCATCATCATAAGTTGGGGCTCCCGCTGACAGGGCAGCCAGCAGTGAAACACTGTCCCAGGGCACCCATGACAGAAACCTCTGACTCTGCTTTGTCACATTCCTGCTATACCTTTGTCCCTCTCCCACTCCACCCTTCTGGTTGGTTCTGTGGTTCCAAGTATGATCTTCTCTCCTTGCCTTGCCCCTGGTTCTCTGCTGAGTGTGGGCGGTCCATCAGTGGCTCTTGAACTTACTAATTCATGTGCATTTTTATTTCTACCATGTCACCTTGATTCTTTCCCTCCCAGGCATACATGATTCCCCCTCCAAGCAACATTTTCCATTAAATTATAATAATATGAGTTAAAATTACTCTACCTTTAAATAACTAAAGCTTATTAAGCACTTCCTTTGTGTCTGGCTCAGTGCTAAATGGTTTCTATTCCTTCCTGATGCTATTTAACCTTCATAGTCAAATAAGAAGATTCCCATTATTGTTACCATTTGACACAAGAGAAAACGGAAGCTCAGAACAATCGGTTTCCCGCCATTTGTCTGACTCCAAGGGCAGAAATATTAACCAACATCAAACAATCCATAACAACCATAGGCTGAGAATTTTGTTGTTTTCTTTTTGTTCATTTCAACAAAAGCATTTCATCAAATATTTGTTATGAACTGCATAGTTGAGTTCCCCCCTAATTCTTATATTGAACTCTAACCCTCAATGACGCTGTATTTAGAGATAGACCCTAGAAGGTCAGTCAGTCATGAGGGTGGGGCCCTCATGATGGGATTAGTGCCCCTTTAAGAAGAGACCAAAGACTGCTTCCTTCCTCTGTCTGCTACTCCCAGTGAAGGCACAGCTAAAGATGGCCATCTTCCATCTAGGAAGAAAGTTCTCACCAGGAATCTAATATCAGCACCTTGACCTTCATGTTCTCAGCCTCCAAAACTTGAAAATAAATGTCTGCTGGTTAAGCACCCAGTTTACGTTATTTTTGTTAAAGTAGTAAGAACTAAGGCAGTATATGTAGAAGGTGATTAAACTTAAATGTCCTTGGGACATAAATGTCCTTGTTCATATAAACATACACAAATCTGAAAATAATTTTTTAAAAACATATCCTGACTTAAAGTTTTAAAATTTTAGTCACCATAGACTAAGATGTGCAGGAAAATTGTGGTATATAGGAGGACCTCAAGAATTATTTATTCGTTTATGTATAACTTCAACCTGCAGTGGCTCATGTTCAACAATTTCTGAGATTTGTACTGTATTTTTTCTTACCAACAGGCTTTATATATGGGCACATATTGCTTACTAGTTGGAGAAGGAAATGGCAACCCACTCCACTATTCTTGCCTGGAAAATCCCATGGATAGAGGAGCCTGGCAGGCTACAGTCCATAGGGTCGCACAGAGTCAGACACGACTGAAGCAACTTAGCACCACTTACTAGTATTCAGAGAATGGGTACAGGAAGGCTTCCAACCTACAAGCACCAAAATCCTCCCCATTTTAACACCTAAAATGTCACCACTGGCAGTTAATTCTTTGGGGGCTAAGCTACATCCTTTTTCTAGGTAGTCTTTTAAAATATAAATTTATTCACTGGGAAAAGTAACACTAAGCCATTGACAGCTCAGTGTGAGTAAATGTCCCAAATGCTTCCTGACAAAAGCAACCAGCAAAGGTAATTCCTTGGAAAGGAGAGCGACAGCCCTGAAATGGAAGAGGTTTCCCAAGGAGGATGCCTGATCAGTCAAGTCAAACTTTTCCCCAATATGCTGGGCTGGATCAGTCCTGCATTCCTGCATCAAAAAACTCAGTTATGCTGTGTAAGAAGAGTTTCATTTACTGAAAAAAAAAAAAAAACTGGTCATAATCCTAGCCACTGGGAACTATTTGACCATACTGCAATAAATCCAAAAACTAAGTTGAAAGATTGTATGGAAAAATGCTGTGTGTGATCACTTTCTGCTGGCCAAGTGAGGGCCACAACTCTAATAAACTCAATTTGCATGGGGATGACCTGGAGGGAGGATATGGGGAAGAGGGAGGTGGGACGGGGGTTCAAGAAAGGGAACACATGTACACCCGGGGCGGATTCATGTCAGTGTATGGCAAAACCAACCAATATATTAATGTAAGGTAATTTGCCTCCAATAAAATAAATTTTAAAAAAAATAAAAAGAAGAAGCATCCAAGTATCACTTGTGTTGAATCAAAGGGATGAGCTGCTTTTTTCTTAATTGAAATTATACATCCTTTTTTATTCATGAAACTTCAGTAATAATTTAAATTGCCCAAGTCTTTAATCATGAAATTATTTGCCTTTCAGAATGGGCAAGTAGACAGTTCTATTTAAAATGCCACCTCTTTCAACTATCTGAGATGAGTGCTACTCATTTAACCTAAATCTTCTATTGCCACATTTTACTAAATTACTTCTGACTGCAATGTTCAAAATATTAGATACCCAAAGGGCTCAGAAAATCAAATGTGTTCTTTCCTGTTCTAAAGCTAAAAATTCACCCACACCAATGGCAGATTCAGCTTCTGGAGAAGCCCACTTCCTGGTTCATAAGACAGCCATCTTCTCACTGTGTCCTCTCATGACTGAAGGGGCATGGGAAGCCTCTGGGATCTAAGAACATTAACCCCACTTGTTACAGCTCTGCCTTCATGACATAAAGACCTCCTAAAGGCCCCCCTCCTAATACCTCCTAATCATATACTCAAGATAATCTTTGTAGAATAGAATGGCATAGAAGTGGAATGCAATGCAGAGCAAGGCATGGAAGTCATGGAGCAGAGAGGACTATAGTCCCAAAGATGCTTCTTGTAGCCATTCAGTTCAGTTCAGTTCAGTCGCTCAGTAGTGTCCGACTCTTTGCAACCCCATGAATCACAGCACGCCAGGCCTCCCTGTCCATCACCAACTCCCGGAGTTCACTCAAACTCATGTCCATAGAGTCGGTGATGCCATCCAGCCATCTCAGTCTCTGTCATCCCCTTCTCCTCCTGCCCCCAATCCCTCCCAGCATCAGACTCTTCTCCAGTGAGTCAACTAGTCGCATGAGGTGGCCAAAATATTGGAGTTTCAGCTTTAGCATAAGTCCTTCCAATGAACACCCAGGATTGATCTCCTTTAGAATGGACTGGTTGGATCTCCAAGGGACTCTCAAGAGTCTTCTCCAGCACCGCAGTTCAAAAGTATCAATTCTTCGGTGATCAGCTTTCTTCACAGTCCAACTCTCACATCCATACATGACCACGGGAAAAACCACAGCCTTGACTAGATGGACCTTGGTTGGCAAAGTAATGTCTCTGCTTTTTAATATGCTATATAGTTTGGTCATAACTTTCCTTCCAAGGAGTAAGAGTCTTTTAATTTCCTGGCTGCAATCAGCATCTGCAGTGATTTTGGATCCCCAAAAAATAAAGTCTGACACTCTTTCCACTGTTTCCCCATCTATTTCCCATGAAGTGATGGGACCAGATGCCATGATCTTCGTTTTCTGAATGTTGAGCTTCAAGCCAACCTTTTCACTCTCCTCTTTCACTTTCATCAAGAGGCCTTTGAGTTCCTCTTTACTTTCTGCCATAAGGGTGGTGTCATCTGCATATTTGAGGTTATTGATATTTCTCCCGGCAATCTTGATTCCAGCTTGTGCTTCTTCCAGCCCAGCGTTCCTCATGATATACTCTGCAAAGATGTTAAATAAACAGGGTGACAACCTTGACGGACTCCTTTTCCTATTTGGAACCAGTCTGTTGTTCCATGTCCAGTTCTAACTGTTGCTTCCTGACCTGCATACAGGTTTCTCAAGAGGCAGGTCAGGTGGTCTGGGATTCCCATCTCTTTCAGAATGTTCCACAGTTTATTGTGATCCACACAGTCAAAGGCTTTGGCATAGTCAATGAAGCAGAAAGAGATGTTTTTCTGGAACTCTCTTGCTTTCTCCATGATCCAGCGGATGTTGGCAATTTGATCTCTGGTTCCTCTGCCTTTTCTAAAACCTGCTTGAACATCTGGGAGTTCACAGTTCACATATTGCTGAAGCCTGGCTTGGAGAATTTTGAACATGACTTTACTAGCGTGTGAGATGAGTGCAATTGTGCAGTAGTTTGAACATTCTTTGGCATTCCCTTTCTTTGGGATTGGAATGAAGACTGACCTTTTCCAGTCCTGTGGCTACTGCTGAGTTTTCCAAATTTGCTGGCATATTGAGTGCAGCACTTTCACAGCATCACCTTTCAGGATTTGAAATAGCTCAATTGGAATTCCATCACCTCCACTAGCTTTGTTCATAGTGATGCTCTCTAAGGCCCACTTGACTTCACATTCCAAGATGTCTGGTTCCAGTGAGTGATCACACCACTGTGATTATCTTCGTCATGAAGATCTTTTTTGTACAGTTCTGTGTATTCTTGCCACCTCTTCTTAATATCTTCTGCTTCTGTTAGGTCCATACCATTTCTGCCATTTCTACCATTTCATTGTAGCCGTTATTACTCCCCAAATCTGAATATCTTTACCTATTAAGTCATACTTGGGCAAATAAGGAGTTGTATCAGAATCAGCAAACAAAAGTTAAGAAGTCTGATTGCATTAGACTTGAAATGATGTGACCAACAATGCAATATGGAAAACAAACAAGAACAATATTGCTCTTGCTAGAGACAGTAGGCTGTGGGCATTAGTGCAACAGCAAGCAATACAGCAGTTCCTTTGCCTTACTCAAGTAATTAGGCATTCGATCCCTTCACATTGAAAGCACTTCTCTGGGACTTCCCTGGCAGTCCAGCAGTTAAGACCCTGAGCTTCCAATGCAGGGAGCACAAGTTCAATTCCCAGTCGGGGAACTAAGATCCCACATGTTACATGGCACAGACAAAAAAAAACAAACAACAACAGAAAGCAAGCATTTCTCATGGACCCTCTTACTGTCTACACATATTTTCCAAGTACATACCACATAGCCTCCTCATGCATTTACCACCTTCCCCAAAGTCTATCAGCCAGTCACACAACCTATACAGAGAATCACTCATGCATTCTACAATTATTGATACAACATACTTAGAACACAGACTTGAATGGCAGAGAAATGGATCTGAATTCTGGATCTAGCCCTAACTAGCTCCGTGTCCCTAACGCAATTTTGAACCCTTTTGTATCTCAGTTTTCCCATCTATCAAATGAGATTGAAAACCACCTACCTCATGGACAAGCCACAATATGTATTATTGGGCATACTGCACAGCCCTCTTCATAGAGGAATAGGGAGGAACACATGAAACATCAAGTACCTGACTCAAGGTTAGCTATCCCAAATGTTAAATGATGTTATCATTCCGGATGAGTCCGCTGTGGACCTGCCGTCCAGGAACTTACAGTCAAGAATGGGAAATAGTACATCAGTAGACAGGAAGTAAAGCAAGTATGATGACTGTCAGTGTAGGTAAGTGATAACTGAACCTGGGAAGGAGGGAACTCTTCCAGCTCAGAAGACCACATTGCAACTTCTTATTCACCACTGAAACATTTCAAAGGCAAGAGAGATTCAGAGTAGCTACATACCAGTCTGGGGGCTGCCAAAATCCAAGGTGAAATATTTAAGAGGCTGAAATCAATCATTGTGAATCTCTACATTCAGCACAAAGTTCCTCACAAGGCAGATGCCTGAGCACTCTGTCATGTTCTGATGTCCATCACATGGGGACACATGCAGCAACCTGGTCTCAACACACTTTGGTTAAAACTTAATTTATTCCTAGAGACTCACAGACACAGAAAACAAATTTGTGGTTACCAAAAAGGGAAGGGGGATTAGGAGAGGGGTAAATTAGGAGGTTGGGATTAACATATACACATTACTACATACAAAATAGATAACCAACAAGTTAGTTGGTTATAAGCAAGGTGAAAAGACAGCCTTCAGAATGGGAGAAAATAATAGCAAATAAAACAAAAGACAAAGAATTAATCTCCAAAATATACAAGCAGCTCCTGCAGCTCAATTCCAGAAAAATAAACGACCCAATCAAAAAATGGGCCAAAGAACTAAATAGACATATTGCTGCTGCTAAGTCACTTCAGTCATGTCCGACTCTGTGTGACCCCATAGACGGAAGCCCACCAGGCTCCCCCGTCCCTGGGATTCTCCAGGCAAGAACACTGGAGCGGGTTGCCATTTCCTTCTCCAATGTGTGAAAGTGAAAAGTGAAAGTGAAGTCGCTATTACTCAGCCATTAAAAAGAATGCATTTGAACCAGTTCTAATGAGGTGGATGAAACTAGAGCCTATTATACAGAGTGAAGTAAGCCAGAAAGAAAAATACCAATACAATATACTAATGCATATATATGGAATTTAGAAAGATGCAAATGATAACCCTGTATATGAGACAGCAAAAGAGACACAGATGTATAGAACAGTCTTTGAGACTCTGTGGGAGAGGGTGAGGGTGGAATGATTTGGGAGAATGGCATTGAAACATGTATATTATCATATGTGAAACGAATCACCAGCTCAGGGTCGATACATGATACAGGATGCTCGGGGCTGGTATGTGGGGATGACCCAGAGGGAGGATAAGGGGACGAGGGAGGTGGGAGGGGGGTTCAGAAAGGGGAACTCATATACATCCGGGGCGGATTCATGTCAATGTATGGCAAAACCAAGCAATATAATATTGTAAAATAATTAGCCTCCAATAAAAATTAAAAAAGAAAAAAAAAGAACTAAACAAATATTTCTCCAAAGAAGACACATACAGATGGCTAACAAACACATGAAAAAATGCTCAACATCACTCATAATCAGAGAAATGCAAATCAAAACCACAATGAGATACCATTACACACCAGTCAGAATGGCTGCTATCCAAAAGTCTGCTGCTGCTAAGTCGCTTCAGTCATGTCTGACTCTTTGCGACCCCATAGATGGTAGCCCACCAGGCTCCCCCATCCCTGGGATTCTCCAGGCAAGAACATTGGAGTGGGTTGCCATTTCCTTCTCCAATGGGTGGAAGTGAAAAGTGAAAGTGAAGTCGCTCAGTCGTCTCCGACTCTTGGCGACCCCATGGACTGCAGCCTACCAGGCTCCTCCATCCATGGGATTTTCCAGGCAAGAGTACTGGAGTGGCTTGCCATTGCCTTCTCCAATCCAAAAGTCTACATGCAATGAATGCTGGAGAAGGTGTGGAGAGAAAGGAACCCTCTTACACTGTTGGTGGGAATGCAAACTAGTACAGCCACTATGGAGAACAGTGTGCTGCTGCTGCTGCTAAGTCACTTCAGTCGTGTCCGACTCTGTGTGACCCCATAGACGGCAGCCCACCAGGCTCCCCCGTCCCTGGGATTCTCCAGGCAAGAACACTGGAGTGGGTTGCCATTTCCTTCTCCAATGTGTGAAAGTGAAAAGTGAAAGTGAAGTCGCTCAGTCATGTCTGACTCGTAGCGACCCCATAGACTGCAGCCTACCAGGCTCCTCTGTCCATGGGATTTTCTAGGCAAGAGTACTGGAGTGGCTTGCCCTTGCCTTCTCCAATGGAGAACAGTGTAGAGATTCCTTAAAAAAACTGGAAATAGAACTGCCATATGATCCAGCAATCGCACTCCTGGGCATACACACCGAGGAAACCAGAATTGAAAGAGACACGTGTACTCCAATGTTCACTGCAGCACTGTTTATAATAGCCAGGACATGGAAGCAACCTAGATGTCCATCTGCAGACGAATGGATAAGAAAGCTTTGGTATGTATATGCAATGCAGTATTACTCAGCCATTAAAAAGAATGCATTTGAATCAGTTCTAATGAGGTGTATGAAACTGGAGCCTATTATACAGAGTGAAGTAAACCAGAAAGAAAAACACCAATACAGTATACTAACGCATATATATGGAATTTAGAAAGATGGAAATGATAACCCTGTATACGAGACAGCAAAAGAGACACAGATGTATAGAACAGTCTTTTGGACTCTGTGGGAGAGGGTGAGGGTGGGATGGTTTGGGAGAATGGCATTGAAACATATATATTATCATATGTGAAACAAATCGCTAGTTCAGGGTCAATGCATGATACAGGATGCTCGGTGCTGGTGTGCGGGGATGACCCAGAGGGATGATAAGGAGAGGAGGGAGGTGGGAGGGGGGTTCAGAAAGGGGAACTCATATACACCTGGGGCGGATTCATGTCAATGTATGGCAAAACCAACCAATATAATGTTGTAAAATAATTAGCCTCCAAAAAAAAATTAATTAATTTAAAAAAAAGATAACCAACAAGGACCTACTATATAGCATGGGGAACATTAGTGGTATTTTTTAATAACCTGTAAGGGGAAAGAATCTGAAAAATAGATATAGAGGTATGTGTAAACCAATTGCTGTGCTGTATATATATAAAACTAACATGATATTGTCAATCAACTGTTTCAACTGAAGAAAGAAAAGTCTAAGGGAAAATAAAAAACTTAACAAAACTTACTTTATTCTTATTAAGGACCCCATCACATGCCAGACTTTGTTTGTGAAACTCTCTGCCCATCAGAATGAGGACTCTCCTAATGAAACTCTTCCTCAGTAGAGGAACCAGATAAGTCGGGATGGTCAGCTTAGAGACGTAGTTGCGTAATCCAGCTTCAGGGTGACAATCTTAGCCCTCCTTGAAGGAAGAGTTCTTAGGAATGACAATGGGACACACTGCAAACTCAGAGACAAAGCATGGCTTTAAACTCTAGTCCATGGAATTAGGCTCCTTTGACTCTTAATAGACTGGCTTAAGATTTATTTCAGCAGAATATGGAAGGATATTGCTCTATTTTCATTCTCCTCAATATGGAACTTCTTATGCATTACTAAAATACAAGTAAGAAATCTAATTGCATGACAAAAATATTTCACACAGCAACTGCCCTTAATAATAATGGGCTTACGGTTAGTCATTTCATTACCTGATAATTACCAGATCATTAGAGCAAATAATATATCCTTGTGGGATAAACTTATGGCAATAATTTCACAGAAAAGAATTTTAAAAGCTCCCTGAAAGTTACCAGTAGGCCAGGTGTAGAGTTAGCTCTCAGAGGAAATGAATATAAATGTACTTTCAAAACATAAACATGAGTGCAATGACATGTATAACTAAATCTGGATCATGAAATCAGAAAGAAAATGGCTGGAAGGATCTGGTGCAACCTCATTTTACAATAAGGACAATGAGACCCAGATACTCAAGGGAGCCCCACAGCTCAACAGAGAGAATTAATTTAAGTAATGTCAGCACTGCAATGGATTTTTCATCCCTTATCACAAAGCTCTTCCTTTTTATTGTTGAATCTTCTCAATGCAACATAAGAGTTGATTTTCAAAAACTTTATTAACTGAACTTTGAGGAAATGCAGAGAACTGGTTAATTAGACTCTCGAACTAAAGCTGGATTTGGACCAAAAACTAGTTTTTCTTTTTTTGGCCACACTACCAAGAACGTGGAACTTCTCCAACCAGGGCTTGAACCTGTGCTCTCCCTGCAGTTGAAGTGCAGGATCATAACCTCTGGACCCCCAGGAAAGTCTCCGAAACTAATTTTTCTGACTCACAATTTTATATCCTGTCTGGTCTCTGTTCACCTGATTCTAAGCAGTGTGTCAGCCTAGAACAGGTTGCCAGCAGCTCCACGGGGCTCTCTCATCTTTCTGATGGCAATTTAAACATTCCTTCCTGCGGGACTTCCCCCGTGTCCAGCCACACTGGGCACCGTGGGTCCAGTGGCTAAGATTCCACACTCCCAATGCAGGTGGCCCAGGTTTGATCCCTGGTCAGGGAACTAGATCCCACAGCTAAAGATCTTATAGGCTGCAATGAAGATCAAAGACCCAGCGCAGCCAAATAAACAAATTTTAAAAAATTAAAAAACACCCCTTCCTCAAACAGGCCTTTCCTACAACTTCAAGTCATGCAAGCTTCCCTAACTTCCTGGAGCTCTGACTCCCTGGTGAAATACCATGCCTATAATTATTCATTTAGTATGTTTTTCCCCACTAGACACTGGCCCTCAAACTCAACCATCCATCAAAATACCCTGGAGAGCTTGCTCAAGTACACGTTGCTGGACTCCACCTCCTCAAGGTTCTGAATCCAATATGGGCTGGAGCCTGAAAAATTGCATTTCAAACAAGGTCCCACATGATGCTGATGGTCTGAAGACCCCTTTAAAAACCATGAAGCTATAATTCATTATCCCTTTCATGTTAAGCTTGTATACAATGTTTGTTGGCATTTGCAGCTTTTTTCCAAAGTACTTGTTTTTATAGCTCTAGCCAACTACTTTGTCTCCCATTTTGTATAAAGCCTTTGCTATACATACATATGTACATAGCATTAAGCTAGACTTTCAGACCCCATGGAGGGGCCAGGGATTTCTCATTCTTTTTTGTATTCCTAGTGCCTGGCACATAGCAGGTTCACAGAAAAGAAGTGATAAGCAAACAATTTTCCTCTTTGGGGCAAAAATGTTATGACTCCATAAGACTAGACTATAGTACAAGTGGTAGCTTAGTCATGTCTACAGGAACTTTAATATCACTGCAATTTTTCTGTAAGTCTAAAATTATCCCAGAATAAAACATTATGTTTATAGACACATTCACCAAGGATCAACAATGATTCTAAGGTGAATCAGGCAGGACCTTAAGACATATGCTGGACAGTTCCCTTTTCATTCATTTTCCGATAGAAACTGATTAGAAACTGATGGCTTTTCCCAGGTTCTCTTCTTGCTGGAGAAAACAAGCTGCAGTCAAGTGATGAATAATTAAGCATTCAGGGTTGTCTGGCTTTGGGTAAATAGCTGTATCATCCTTTACCTGTAAATGTGGCCAACTCCTCTGATTTCCACTCCCCAGGACCAAATAAAGAATGGATATGCACCTAGATGAAGCTTTCTGTTTTTAATGGAAGTATTCTAATCACCAGCAAATTACTTCCCCAGTGACCTTTGAGAGCGTGCAGGGCCTGGCAAATGCAAAAGCTGAGACAGCAACCACCTGTTAGATGATGTACAGCAGCAGTGCCCAACATCTGGGATTTAATGGTTGATGATCTGAGGTGGAGCTGATGCAGTAATAATAAAAACAAAGTACACAGTAAATGTAATGTGCTTGAATCATCCTGAAACCATCCCTGTCCATAGTAAAATTGTCTTCCGCGAAACCAGTCCCTGGTGCCAAAAAGGTTGAAGACCACTGATTTAAAGGCTCCAGGAAGGCCCCTTGGCTTCCAAATATCCCAACCCTAACCAGCCACAAAGGTGGGATTTCCACCAGGAGAGAAATGATCCTTGGCTTTTCAGCCTTGCCTCTCCCCAAGACCTCTGGGAAAAAGCCATCAGTGCAGCACTTCCAAACCTGATCCATCTTTCTGGCCCCAATGAGAATTTCTCAGACTCCTTTCTAGTATGACAGCCAGCATTAGGAGCCATGACAAAGCTGTGTTTGGAAACGGGGACTGCAACTGGCAGCCTCAGGGCAGGGGACACCTATGGGAACTGGGTTGCTGGGGAAGAGGCCTGTTGAAGGTCCTGGAAAGGAGGAACCAGCTATATGATGCATATCTGATTTTGAGCCAGCCTGGGAACGCACTGTGTACTTTCAGTGGATCTCCTCCACGGAAAAGATAGGAGCCTTGCTCTCATGGGTTTTGCTGGTGGCTCAGATGGTGAAGAATCTGCCTGCAATACAGGAGACAGAGGTTCAATCCCTGGGTCAGGAAGATCCTCTGGAGGAGGGCATGGCAACCCACTCCAGTATCCTTGCCTGGAGAATCCCATGGACAGAGGAGCCTGGTAGGCTACAGTCCATAGGATCGCAAAGAGTTGGACATGACTGAGCAACAAACACACTTTCTTTTCACTTGCTCTCTTGGTCCTTTTCAGATTACTTTAACAAAATACCAGAGATTGGGTAGTTCATAAATAACAGAAACTAGTTTCTCACAGTTCTGGAGGTTTGAAGTCTGAGGTCAGGTTGCCAGCATGGTCAGGTTCTCTGTATTCTGAGGGTCTGCTTCCCCATTCACAAATAACCTCTGTGTCTTCCCTTGGAAGAAAATGCTCCCCCATTTTTATATAAATGCACTAATCCCATTCATGAGGGTTCTACCAACCTGCGTGACCTCCCAAAGGCTCCATCTACAAATATTACCACCTTGAGAGGTAAGTTTCAATATATGAATTGTGGGTAGACAGACCTTTAGACCACAGCATTAACCTTCAACTCAGACAGAAGGTGAAGCACAGAAATATTCTTAATTATAGTCAGAGAGGACCTGAGGCTGTGCTAGGCATAGTATCAACACGTCCATGCCTTTACCACTGTGCATATGGTCATGAAATCATCTTATGATGACAGCCCCTATGAGGCAGCTGTTAAAAGGGAGCTGAGAAACCAGGACTTAATGAAGTGATTTGGTCAAGCTTCTCCACCGGGTAGGAGGCGTAACTGGAATCTAAACCTGGGGCAATAACCATGCACTGTGTTTTTTTCTTTGCTACTCTACCCCTAAGGAGGGGAAGCCAGCAAAGGAAAATGAGGAGGACTGTCTCAACACATGTGGCATCGCAGACGCTGAGAAAAGAATGGTTCGAGAAGGGAGATAAACAATGCGGAGAAGTCACCAAACAAGACAGAAAAGGGCCACTAGACCTGGCCCCGTGGAGTTTGTTGAAGGCAAGTCCAGTTTTATTGGCTGTATTAACACTGAAGCCCAGCTGGAGGTGTTAAAAGAAAAGGGGAAGGATAAATCCAGGGTGTATGACTCTCAAAATGTTTGCAATCAAGTGATTAAGATGCATAAGGTGGTGGCTGGAGGAGGCCCTGGCATCAGAGGAAGGCTGTTTATTTTTAAAATGAGTGACAGCTAGAGTTCATTCATAAGCTACAGTCAGCAAGCCAGTAATAGAGGAAAACAATGCAGAAGAGAGAAGAGAGATTCTGGAGCAAATACTCCAACAGTGAAAGGGGCTGGGCCCGAAAGCATTCAGGGAGAGGTCAGCCTTTAAGAGAAGCAGGGACATTCCTTCCAGGGGAGTACAGTAAGACAAAGTGGGTGGGTAGGGATGCAGGTAGGTCTGAGGGATGGGTAATAAATGGGACCATCAAGCCTTCGATGGCTTTTTAAAAGTCATTTTTGTTCTGGTGTCCCAAGATGTGATGACTGTATAAACAGTAGAACCACAAAACACAGAAAGGATTATTTTTCTATCTATAAAACACATTACATCTCAAATGGTCCAAAGCGCTCCTTTCACAAAAGAGGTCCAAAGGAGCTGATTTGTTCACAGCACAAATATTCTTAGTGACATCGATGACGCTAGAAACCAGGGTATCAGGATATTAATCTTTTCGTAAAACAACAAGCTGTTCCACCCCCTACCTTGGATTTTCCTAGCTGAAAAGCTCTCTCAGTACATTTTAAACAGGTAACATATCAACCTATAGTCCTCGACTCTTACCCCCACATTCCTGCTGTAGATCAAGTCATGGGGAATTAACCTCTGTACTAAACTACGCAGCTATGATGGGAGAAGGTGGAGGCACAAAAGAAGGCAGCCTGCAGAAGAGTTCGATTAAAGCTCCCAATAAAGGGTAACTAGGTGTTCGTGGAGCTGTCTGGATGAAAATATTGCCAACATGGATTTTTTTCCGCACTCTCCCCATAGACTCCTTAATAACGACGCTGTGAATATTTGACTTGAGAAACAATATGGGCTGGAAATACAAGCCAACATAAAAAGAGGCAAAATTGGCCACCAGAGAAATGATCCCTTGATTTTTCTGAAATCTGAAGCTATCTGCCCCCCAGTAACAAAGGAAGCCAGTGACTTCACTAGCTGAAGCTAAAGTGAGGGATTTGACCTATTCATACCCACTGCTTCTGGCAGGGCACCCGGTATATAGAAGTGCTCAGAAAGTATTTGCTATTGTGCTGAGTGAAAAAGAAAAGGGAAAACAGTTTCAAAAGGTTCTACACAGTATGGTTCCATTTATATAACTCTCTCAAAATGATAGAGATGGAGAAGAGATTAGTGGTATCCAGGGGTGAGGGATAGGGGGGGATGTATTATGAACGTGCAGCCTGAGGGAGGTACCGTGTCAGGAGGGGCGAGTCTGTACCTTGATTGTGGTGGTTACCTAAATCTCAACAGATGATAAATAGAATATGTAACAATGCACGCACACGCACACACACACCCCAAGGCATGTAAAACCTGATGAAATGGGAATAAATCCTGAAGATTCTACCAATGTTCCTTAGTTTTGATGTTATGTTACAATTATATAATATGCTATCATTGGAGATGAAGGTACACAGGTCCTAATATACTAATTTTTTTCCAACTTCTTGCAGGTTTGTAACTAGTTAGTGATGAAGAGTTTTAAAGAATAACTGATTTTCATTCTCTATATATGTTGCCTGAATTCTTTTAACTGGAATCCTCTATAAAAATTCCTTGACAGGTATTTTAAGCCAGCTCACTCAACACCTAAAGAAACTGAGAAGTATTCCATAGTGGTTAATAGAAGAATCTCTGGAATCTAACGACCTGGACTCTATCTAGCTCCACAATCACTTATTAGCTATTTAACTCTGGGCAAGTGACTTACTCCTTCTGAGCATTGGTTTCCTTGTCTAGAAAACAATGACATCACATATTCAGCTCAAGGCACAAAGCCAAGGATGTGATAGTTCATCAGCAAATGTTAGAGGCTATGATTTACTTTGCTGCACTGCAGAAACACAACATTGTAAATCAGCTCTACTCCAACGAAATTTTTTTAAAAGTCACCTGCACGGATGTAGTAGAGCTGAAAATCAAATGTAGATCTGATTCCTAAGCCTGGATCTTAATTACCATACAATACTGCCTCCTGCTTAAATGGCAAATAAAGACATGAATGAATGTGGTGGTTATCCAATATTTCAAACCCTCTTCCCCGACACACATGCATCTATTTGCCCTCTGTGAGTCACAAACACCTCTGTATTCAGCTCCTAGGGCTGTCCCAACAAAGTATGACAGACTTGGTGGCTTCAAACATAAGTTGATTCTCTCCCAACTCTGGAGGCTAGAAGTCTGAAATCAAGGTGTTGGCAGGGTCGTTCACCCTCCAAGACCCATGGGAGAATCCTTCCTTGATGGTTCTAGCTCTGGGGGTGGCCATCCATCACTGGGCCCCCTTAGCTGTTACTGCACCGCTCCAGTCTCTGCCTCGCTCACCTTCCACGGCCATCTTCCCTCCATGCCTTTGCTACTCTTCTAGTAAGGACAGCAGTCAGACTGGATTAAGGGCCCACCCAACGCCAGTATGGCCTTCTCCTGAGCTACATTGTAGTTACATCAGTGAAAACCCTACTTCCAGGGACTTCCCTGGTGCTCCAGTGGCTAAGACTCCGCACTCTGCACTCCCAATGCAAGGGGCCCAGGCTTGATCCCTGGTCAGGAAACTAACACATGTGTTGCTGCAACTAATAGTTTGCATGCCGCAACTTAAGATCTTGCATGCTCCAACAAAGACCAAAGATCCCACATGCCACAAGGAAGATACCCAGTGCAGCAAATAAATCATTTTTTAAAAGATTCTATTCCCAAATAACATCACAGATACCAAGAGTTAGGACGCCACCATATCTTTCAGGAGGGGAAACCATTCAATCCACAAAAGCCTCCAAGATGGTTTCAAAGCAAATTTCAGACTCCATCTGCCCCCTTCTCCATCCAGCATTTGAAACTTCAGCACCCCTACTCTGATCAAGACAAGCTTTCTGCAGTCCACTGCTTATTAAAACAAGGAGAATGTTCATGAAAGTTTTCAGCACAGATGGGCACTTCTCTGCAAGAGCAGGTTCAGCTTTCTAGCACAAATCCCACAGGCACGGGGTAGTGGGGGGTGTGGGGCATGGGGGGAGGGCATTGCGACCCGTTGTCATTTCAAACCACTTAAGTGATCATTTATGGCAGGACAATAAAATTATCACTGTTTTGAAAGACACTAAGCTGGTATTCCAAGTAATGATACCTCCAGGCTAACTCATTCTTTTTCAGGAGTTTTAATTATCAGGATGGGCACACCGGTGTTTATTCAATTCTCTATATACTAGAGATGGTGTCTGGGAAAGATGAATGCCACCCCCATTTCGGCTATGCTCAGCTGAATGGATTGTTCTCATTTTCCCTCTTCCCTCATCAGTTGATAAAATCAAGAGCAGGATCCAAAACAATATGTACCCACACAGGACAACATATCCTGGTGCCTGTGGGCAGAAACAGGTCCCCCAGTTACAGAACTCAGGTTCCAAGACAACCTCCATCCCATTCAACACATTGCGCAACTTCTTCTGGGATTCTGGTGTCACATGGAGGTATAATAATAACTATCTCCTTGGGATTTGTCTACAGGCGATGTGACAAATGGACTGATGTTAAGATCTCAAGTTCAAAGACATTTAAAGAGAAAAAGGAGATGTAGCCTCAGAGAGCTGATTCATTTCTCCCATCCAAGACTCGTAGACAAGCCATCCCCAGTCCACTTCTGTTCAGAAACAAAAGCAAACTCCTCACATCAAGGTGGCAGGATCACTGCCCTAGGGAGAAAAAACATGGTATTTCTATAACCTACTTCAACTTAGCAAACACGTTCATGTCTTTGGAGGGGCCCAACCACCTGGGAGGCAAGTATTACTGTTCCTCCCTCAGGGACTTAGAGTTCAGTCTCATGTTCAGGACTGAGCTTGCTTTCACTCATCCATTCTCAGTATCTAGCACCAGGCCTAGCATCCAACAGATGCTTTACAAATGGTAGCTCAGGTGGTAAAGAATGTGCCTGCAGTGGAGACCTGGGTTCGATCCCTGGGTCAGAAAGATCCCCTGGAAAAGGAAATGGCAATCCACTCCAGTAATCTTGCCTGGAAAATGTTATGGACAGAGGAGCCTGACAGGTTACAGTCCATGGAGTCGCAAGAGTCAGACATAACTTAGCGACTAAACTACCACCACCCAAATAACTGTGTGAATATACATGAAACCCGGAAGCCCTATTTTACACAGCAGGACATAAACTGCAATGGCTACCAACATTAAGCACTTACCACATGTCAGACACCACACCAAGTGCTTTTCTTGTGAAGTCATGTAATCCTCACGTCAGATCTCAGATCCAGGCACTATTATCCTATTTTGGACAGGAGAAAACTGAAGTTGAAAAGTTAGAAAATTGCACCAAGTGACATAAGTGACATGTAATAAGTTTCTGAAGTTCAATTCTTGGTTTACTTACTCAAATCCTCCACGCATACTTACTCTCTACTCAGGAGTTTAACATTTTCAAAAAGACAGAAGTTCCTATGTTTCCATGTGGTTATGTGCTTCTAGGGGCTTCCCTGGGGGCCCAGATGGTAAAAAAAAAAAGAAAAAAAAAACCTGCATTTTGCATTTCTTTTACTCTTGTGTTCCCTGATAAAAGAACCTAGGCTCAACCATCGCATAAAAATCCATTCAGTTTACCTCAGAGCTCCAGGTTTGCCTGGATCCACACTCTGGGAACCTTGCAATTAGCAAAGTAAAACAAACAAAACAGTCTCATCACTGTTCTCTTTTCAAATGACAAGATGCAAAGTGACAACTGTCTGGTTTGCCTTTTGCTGCAGTGAGTCAGGTACCAGTAGAGGGACTGACTACCTGCACTAGTTGGCCTATTCTTGGATAGATTTTTTATAATAGTTATTGACTAGGGCAACCTAACAAAGTGGATATCTGGCATTTTAGAAATCAAATTGAGCATTTATTCTGATCATTAATATGAGGTCTCTTTTATTTTTTTGCACATAAATTTAACACAAATCTTTCCTGTAGATGGATGAGTCTATTGTATGTTTCTTCTGGGATTTTCTCATCCCCACCTACTCCTCCAACCTCAGCCCCTTGCTCAGTGGAACTCTGCCTGCTGCTACCTCCACCTCACTTTGTCCATTGCCTCCTATTTCAGCATTCCCCAGATGGAAAAAGACTAAAGTCTTGAGTCACGCTTAGAAAAATGTCACCAAGGAGAACTATGTACCTAGCATTAAACTATAACGTGGTTACCTTGTTTTTGCAGCAAAACACACGGTCACTTAAGTCCACGATCACTTCACTTTCCTAAGAGCCAGAGAAAGGCAGTCTCTATGATGTCAACTATCCCCTGAAATAAACTGGAATATGCTATATCACACTGAGTAATCATCCCCTGAGGTAACAGAGTCTTGCATGCAAACAGTTGCACTATCTCCTGGGAATATTAACCTGTACTATTAATGGCAACATCACCCCTTCAATTAGCCTGAGTTTCCCCAGAAGTCTTCCTTGGTGGCTCAGATGGTAAAGAATCTGCCTGCAGTGCAGGAGACCCAGGTTCGATCCCTGGGTTGGGAAGGTCCCTGGAGAACAGAATGGCAACCCACTCCTGTATTCTTGCCTGGAAAATCCCATGGACAGAGGAACCTGGTGGACTACAGTCCATGGGGTGGCAGAGTCAGGCATAACTGAGCAACTAACACAACGCCTTCCCCCGAAGCAGGCCTAAGGCAAGAACTCAGATGAATTCATTCACTTGGGAACCATTGGTGATGGAGCAGAGAAGAGAAGCAGGAATGAGAAGGAAGAAGTCCAAGGTGCTCTTGGGAGCCAGTTACTGCTGTGGACAACTGGAACTCAAGTTCATGGCCAGCTCTGGGAGTCAGGAAGGAACATGCCTCTGACATTCCCAAACAACAAACAGGGCTGCTGGGCACTTATTCACCTACTCTCAAGCGTGCATTGAAGATGGCTTCTAGACCACCCCTTCGGCACTGCTGGCTTGCCCCCTGCCTCACCGCACACACGGACTACGCAGACACTCTCAACAACACCCCTTCCAGGCAGAGTCATAGGTGTGCGCTGGTGTTGTGTATGTAGAAGTCGTGAAAAGCACAGATTATGTCAGCTCCATCCTCAACATGCAAACTAGGTCACCAGCAAACACAAACCTAGGCTAACAAGCTAGGAAGGCTCTTTTCAACCAGTGTGGTTTTTTTTTTCCTCCAAATAGGACATGTTGCCTCCTACTATTTTAAATGACCTCAACAACTCAGATTCCATATCACAAAGACAAAACACTGTGGAAGGGTACCCAGTTCCCATCCCACAGGTATACGTTCAGTTAGCAGTGCTCACCTCAGGTCTCAGCCGGTAGCATTCTTGGTGGACAGGAACATCCAGTCTCCTGGCTATTTAGGAAACGCCTTAAAACAGAATTCTTTGAGAGCACATTTTCTGATATTATGTAGCCTTCAGCGGGACAGCGGCACCCTAAGGAGAAGCTATTCCTCAGAAGCAGCATGCACATAATCAACAGCACTTCATTTTCTGTTTTGAGGGTTTTCTCAACAAGTCTCCATTTCCGTAATGAACTGCCTAATCCCGGCCATTTTCCCCACAGAGCAGTGATTAAGTCTGTCACCCTTATTATTGTAGGCGGGGTGTCTTGTTCCCATTAAAATGACCTCACTGCTGCTCCTCACAGGCCACTGCAATTACATGCTGAGTCTTTGTGAGTTGAAAAGCCAAGCGGAGATAACTTCACCTTTCTTTTCTACTTGTGAGGAAATGCAGAAGTTTCTGGCCAAGTTCAAGAGTCATTGGTCTCTCTGGAGCTCAGCACTGATGTGTTGGTGAGGGAGGAGGTGAGATTGTATGGAATTATCAGCACCAACTCTAGTTTTAATAAGAAAACTCTTCGCATGCCTGTATCTTCTCAAGCTCAGCCAACCAGCTATGGAGGGCACAGGAGGGTCATTATATTTTTCTAATGTGAGTTTTCAAGGTGACACTGAGATGGCTTCCATAGTTCTAACTAGATAATTAAAACAAAAACATCAATTATTTGCAAGCGTAAGGACATGCCTGACCAGTGCAATCTCAGTAACACTGAGAATTACCATCGATTCATGGCTGCTGGGCCAGCCCATACTGGAGAGCCATATGGATGACATTACAAGCACTAGCACTCATAGACAGTTTAATTTTTGGTAAAATTATCCTCTTATTTTAAAAAAATTGGGGGGAGGTGTTTAAGGACCTTATCATCTGGAAATATGTCAGCTAACTTAATCCTGCCACATACAGAATGGAGGGTTCACAGGGAAAAAAGACCAACAGGATGAGCATGCCCCTACCAACCAAAAGAGGCAGCCAAGAACCCAAGTCACATGAGCTATGCTTCCTTGACAGCTTTGGATTATTAAGAAAACAATTGCCAAGACAGAAACTAGTAGGCCAGGCAATGCACTGTCTTTCCAATGGTTAGAGTGACCCATGAAAAGGCCTCTTGACAGAGCCACTCTCTTCCAGTGCTGATTTACAGAGCACCATTCCCAGAGAAAAAAGCAGTTAAGTTTAATTTATAGTAACCGAGGGCTAACCAAGGAACAGGAGTCAGCAGCTAGCTGGCACCAGAGTGAAAGATGCGCTCAGCCATTCATGTAAATCTCTCCATTTTATTAACCACCACACATCAAAGACAACCAGCTGCCCAGCAGATTATTACTACTTTGCCATCCTATCAAAATGACATAGCCATTCAAATCCCCCGTGATCGAATGTCTCCTGTCCTTGCTGAAAGGGACTCAGAAATCACCTAGCCCCTTCCTGTGGGTTCACACATAGGAAAAATGACGTTCCAAATGATCAAGTCATTATCCAAGATCAACAGGCTAGTTTGCAGTGAAGTACTATTAGAACTTGGGGCCCTAGCTTTAGCTTAGGTCTCTTTTCCACCACTTTCCAAGGCCAAGAACTCTGAATTTGGGAAGATTACTACTGACCACACCAGCCAGAATTTATGCCTTCAAACTGTGGTGCTGGAGTAGACTCTTGAGAGTCCCTTGCACTTTAAGGAGATCAAACCAGTCAATCCTAAAGGAAATCAACCTGAATATTCATTGGAAGGACTGATCCTGAAGCTGAAACTCCAATACTTTGGCCACCTGATGGGAAGAACTGACTCATTGGAAAAGACCCTGATGCTGAGAAAGATCAAAGGCAGGATGAGAAGGGGATGACAGAGGATGAGATGGTTGGATGGCATCACCAACTCGATGGACATGAGTTTGAGTGGACTCAGGGAAACGATGAACAGAGAAGCCTGGCATGCTGCAGTCCTTGGGGTTGCAAAGAGTCGGACACGACTGAGAAACTGAACACCACCACCACCACCAGCCAGGGTCATCAGTAACACATAATGAGCCAGATCTCAAGCCACATCTTGTGGATAAATTAGGAACATCCAGAGGGGACTTCCTTAATAACACTCAGATCCCCAGGGTGCTCCTGGGTACACTGAAGAAGTAACTTAATAAGCAAAGTCACTGTGAAATAAACATCCATTGATCTTTTTCTCATCATTGTGGTAATATACGAGGCTACTGAGGGAGACTCTGGCTGCCCTCCAGGAGAAAATAAGTCTTGGATTTTACCTGTTTATGAACAGAGACAGGACCCAAGTGATCTCTAGACATCTCTCCTGGTTCTAAAATTCTATAAATTGAATTTATATATTTCAAGGCTGAATCACAGTAGCATTCTTGTAATATAACTTCATAAAAATTTTACCTTCTATCTCTCTAACTTTTCACTGGTTACAAAATATTTTCACTTATATAAAGTCTTTACCTTCTAGTAACTCTTTGAGAGTACAAAGGCAGGAATAAAATATTTTGAACAACCCTAGGAGGGAGAAAAATATACAGGTGAAGAATGCCAACTCAGCCAAAGCTTTACTTTTCAAATGTAAACTAACCAGGTTAGAACCCATACCCCCAACCACCATAACAGCCTGTGGGACTCTCTCACTTCAGGACACTAGCCAACTTCTCTAATCACCCCAGGCTCAGGTACCAGGGAACAGAAGACAGCCTGATGCCCCAGAGCCCCCAATAATTATTTAAATTGGCCACCGCTAAGCCTGCTTGCCCTGCCTCACCTATTCCTTTGCCCAGAAACCACAAAGTGTCAAAGTTTTCACAATAGTTCCTTCCTTTCCTCTGCCCCAACTGACCCTGGTGCTTCCCTGTGTTCCCCCCACACACACCATGGCAACAGGCCCCTCCTCATAGGGGTAATACCAGTAATAAATTATTTTTTCAGTGGCAGTCATCTCTCGGTCTGTTGGCTTCACTCTATCTCAAGTTTTTCTACTCTTAATTCATAATTTAGGGCACCTCCACCACCTTTTACCCACCCAGCTATCATAGTATAGACTCTGTGTCCACCTGGTTAGACCACAGTGCCCAGATATTTGATCAAGTGTTATTCCAGATGTTTCTATAAGGGTTTTGATTAAGGGTTTTGGTCCATTTAAATCAACCAACTTGGAGTCAAAGCAGATTTCTCTCCATAATAGGGGTGGGCCTTGTCCAGTCAGTTGAAAGCCTTAGGAAAATAAAGACTGACCTTTCCAAAAGAAAAATAAACTCTACCATCAGACCATTTTTGGATTCAAACCCACAACTCTTCCATTGGTCTCCAGCCTGCTGAACTCCACTGCAGATTTTGGACTTGCCAGCCTCCACAAGCTCAGAAGCCAATTCTTCAAAAGAAATACACACATATCTTTTTTTTCCCCCCAAATTTCAAGAGAGGCCAACTTTACTGATTATAAGATTATAATTAGTATTACATAAAAGCACTTTGGGGCTTCCTTGGTGACTCAGATGGTAAAGAATCCACCTGCAATGCAGAGGACCTGGCTTCAATCCCTGGGTTGGTAAGAGCCCCTGGAAAAGAGCATGGCAACCCACTCCAGTATTTGTGCCTGGAGAATTACCATGGACAGAGGAGCCTGGCGGGCTGCGGTCCATTAGGTCACAAAGTGTCAGACATGACTGAGCAACTAAGCACAACACAGCACAGAATCACTTTTATATTGGTATTTTTTAAACTTTTTATTTTGTATTAGAGTGTTGCTGATTAACAATGTTGTGATAGTTTCAGGTGGACAGCAAAGATAACCAGCCGTACCACACATATCCTTCTGATTCTCTGGACAACTCTGACTAATACAGTAATGGTGAGATTTAATGTACAAAATGATGTCTGCTGTGAATAAGAATGCTCATAGCAGCACTTCTTATGATCAGTAAAAAAGACCCAAATGGTCATTCATGGTGGTTTAGATAAGTAAATATTGCTGCTCTCATCACATGGAAAATCAGATAGTGAAGAAAATAAATGAGCCACAGCTACAATCAACATAAACACATCTTTAAAAAAAAAAAAAAAAAAGGACGTCTTGGTACTCCATGACAACCCGGTGGGGTGGGATGGGGTGGGAGGTGGGAGGGAGGTTTAAGAGTGAGGAAACGTATGTATACCTATGACTGATCCATGTTAATGTATGGCAGAAACCAACACAATATTGTAAAGTAATTATCCTCCAATTAAAAATAATTTTTTAAAAAATAAAATAAATCACAAGCAAAAAATAACGGACATCTTGCAAGTATATTACTGACCAAGTCAATATGAATCTACAGTGCAGAAGTCAGGACCTGATCGCTCTAGGAGGATGTCCAGGAAGAGTTGGGGACCCCTGGGTTCTTTAGGAGTGCTCCCTGCAGTATTGTTTCTTGATCTGGGGGTTGGGGGTCAGCGACACTTGAGAACCAACCAGTGAAAATTTTTACTGAGCTGTGTATTGACGATGTGTGCCCTTTCCTGTATATACGCGACCTTCACAATAGGTTGCAAAGAAAAAATAATAAATTAAAATGATTTTTTAACATTATTCCACTCTGTGACCGAGATCCAAGATATAGTAGGCATTTGTATATTAGAAACTCAGCAATGTAGATGATAAATGTTAAGCATGTTCGATGTTTTGTAAATCAAATTTTGGAAAACATGTTATAGCATCTATCTCATGTCTCTGGAAGTACTGCAAGAGCTCAGACTCTTGAGCCTCTAGAATCATGCCACCAGGTACATGAAGTGTTCTCCCCACCCACCCATCCACAGGGCAGAGAGTCCCACAGAGAACTGGCAGAATCACCCTCTTAGCGTCTAGGTTTTCTCAGAAAATGGAATTCCCCACTGTAATTATCTCAAGTGTCTCTGGGTGAGTTGAATAAATTAGACATGCAATCTGTACCTCACACTTCAAGAACTGTGAGCTATTCCACAAATTTAAAAAAAAGAAAAATAAAAAATAATGCAAAGAAAAGAAAACTAGAAAATCACGGTATTGCCCAGCCAGTGGCAGCAGACCTGCTTGGATTGGGGCCTTGGAGGCAGGGGAAGTGCTTTGGGTGTTCTCTTTTTCAGCAGCTGCGTGTTGAGAGTGGGTTCACTCAAGGGAGGTGTTGTTACTGTTTGGTCACTCAGTGGTGTCTGACTCTCTGCAACCCCATGGACTGCAGCACGCCAGGCTTCCCTGTCCTTCACCATCTACCTGAGTTTGCTCAAACTTATGTCCACTGAGTCAGTAATGTTATCCAATCATCTCATCCTTTGTCAGCCCTTTCTCCTCCTGGTAATTGGGTTGAAAACGCAGCCTGCAGTTATCCCGTGGGAAAAGAGAACTGTGAGCCAGATGTGTGAGGACCAGTAGCCCTTTCTTCAGACCCGGGGCTCTGTAGGGCATGGGGGATGCCTAGCACCCAGACCCAGAAACACTAGCACTTGGCTGGCCAAGTGTCTTAGGATTAAGCCTACCCGGCTTCAGCTGCCCACACCCAGCCTGGTCCAGCTCCCCCTCCTCCTCTGGGAGACAAGACACACACATCTGGGAGCTCCGGGGAGGCACCGGGAGTCCTGACCTTCCCACACTGGGGCACCCTATCTTCACCTGCAAGACTAGAACATGGCAAACTCCTGCTCAAGACTCAGATCTCTCGGAGGTGTTTCCAACCCGCCCCCAGCCTCCGCCACCCCCACTCCCTGCTCTGAGTGCCTGGAGGGCTGAGACTTCTGGGTTTGGATCCCCCCAACCCCTTCGTCTACCTCTCTCTCCGGGTGGATGTGTGTGTGTCTGTGTGTGTGTGTCTGTGTGTGTGTCTGTGTGTGTGTCTGTCTGTGTGTATGTCTGTCTGTGTGTGTGTGTGTCTATGTGTGTGTCTGTGTCTGTGTGTGTGTCTGTGTCTGTGTGTGTCTGTGTGTGTGTGTGTCTGTGTGTGTGTGTGTCTGTGTGTCTGTGTGTGTGTCTGTGTGTATACGTGCCCCCCCATCGGTGTGTATCTCCTCCCCTTCCTGGCTCCCTCTAACTTTGCCTCCCCGCCCCCTCCCTCTGCCCTTCCATCTCTCCTCTTCCCTCTCTCCGTCCCGATGCCTCTCCCTCCCACTCTGGACCCCGGCCCATTAGATTCTCTCTGTCCCTCTGTCTCCCCCTGTGTGTGTGTCTCCCTCATGTGGCCCTCTCTCTGTCCCCGCCTCCCTGCCCCCATCCCTCCTCTGACCTTGGATGTGTCAGAGTCGTGGCTGCCCCTTCCTCAGTTTCCACATTTATTCACTCAACATTCTGTTCCCATAACACCCACAAGCCACAGAACAATTTCCACCTAAGAATGATCTGCTGAGTACTATGAGCTCCTCGGCTGAAACACAATCACTCGAATCACACCTCCCTCCCGTACCCGCATCTCCACCTACACCCTCCATCTGTCTGTCAACCCACATCTGTCTGTCTCCCCAGCCCCTCTCCCTCACCCCCTTCTGTTCTTCTCCCATACCTCTGTCCTCTTCTCCCAGGCTCCCCTTTGCCTGCTCATGTCAACTCCCCGCCCTGTACCCCCACTCTGCACTGCCCCCTCTGTGGCGATGATCAGCTCCTCTGTCCTTCTCCATTTGTCAGCTTTGATCTCTCAGAATTCACTCTTCCTACAGCAAGAAACATAGAACTGTGGTCGGTCTTATATTCTTTACCAGAGAGGAAAGAATCTCCCTCTCTTGAATTCAGTAAGAAAAAACCTAGAGGAGAATTAGGATTGCTTCAACCCAGACCAAAGTCCTTTCCTTTAGGCCAGTTACTGTGGCTGGAAAGGGGTGATCCCCCATACCCCATTTAAGTTTTAAAATGTGTTGAGATTAAATACAAATAATCTCAAGATGACTCATCATTCTTATTAAATTTCAAAGCTACTCTATATAGAACAAGCTCCAGATGGAGTTTATTTACCCTTATCTGTGTGTCTTGCAAAGACACGGTTCACAAACCCATCAATCTACTGGACTGTAGAGCCCATAAGACAGGGCTGTTCCTGTCTGTTTCTCTGCTGTATCACCAGCACACAGCCCAGGGATGCTTATTAAACATCTGAATAAAGAAATAAACACATGACAGATGATGGGATAGACAGATGATCAACGATAATTTCTTAAGACAATTGAGAACGTCTCTTCACTAAAAACAGACTTCCTTCTCTCCTCACAGATACATCCCCATACTTCACCCAACCAAAAAGAATTGGAACTCAGCACTTCTCCACTTTTCTATCGACCACTGCTCCCAGACGCAGCGCATTCTGGGGACCTCCCATGGCATGCGAAGCCACAGGGAACTTTGCCCTCCCTCCCATACCTGCAGCCCTTTCTTCTGATTCTTTTTGGGACCAGTTGCTACAAGAAATCCCAACCGTCAGACCTAGAAGGTCCATGAGTGAAGGAACCAGCCCTGGTTTCCCCTTGCCCACCCTGACCCAGCTGAGGAAGGCTGAAGCTCACAACAAATGAAGCATCTCCCATTTGATTGCTTCCTCACTGCCTGTCTGACCCAGGCTCAGGAAGCAGATGAAAGTGAGGACAGGATCATTAGGAATCAAATCTGTACAAATGAGGTTGCTTACAGCAGATTAAAAAAAGCAACTCAGGGTCCTTTTTCTGGGTATTGCATCATTTCTCACAAGGCGCTTTTGCAAACAGCCCCTAATGATAGAGCAGGCCTCAGAAGGACCACATGAAACTGAATAAAACATCAGTGCTGGGCCAACAGGGTTGTTCGTGCATTTTAAAAACCCCAGTGTGCAGAGAACAGAGAACTGGCTCCGATCAGCCAGACATATACAGCATTTTTTTTTAAGCTAGATGAGACCTTCATCTTTCAACTCACCTTGGGCCTTTTGTATTTAAAAACTAGGCAGGAACACAACAAAAACACAATTTGTGCTCCAACACCAGATCTTTCTGATGCCCCAGCCAGTCCTGACCTTGGATGTGTCAGAGTTGTGGCTACCCCTTCCTCAATTTCTACATTTATTCACTGGAACATTCTGTTCCCATAACACCCCGCGAGCCATGGAACAATTTCTACCTAAGAATGATCTGTTAAGTACTATGGGCTCCTCGGTTAAAACACAGTCACTCAAATCATGCTCGTGAACAAGTCATCAAACATCGTGAAGCCTCAGTCTTCCTGTCTATGAAATGGGAATAATACCTCCTACATCGCATAGTGGCTCATTTTCATTAAATGAAAACAAATGGGTGAACCACCTCACCCAGGGCAGTGCATCGCTTATGCCATGTATTTAAATAATGTTAGGTCCCTGTGTATCCTAATCAAAACAGGGAGAATCAGAACCCCCTATCTTGTGATTGCCTTTCAACACAAATGCACACACTGCAAGCCCTAGGAGACAGCCCCCCAAGTTGGAGAGATGGACCTTCAATACAGACCCTATATGTGGGATTTCACTCCCCACACCAGCTGCATAGTGATTATAGCCAGAACACATGTACCAGGAGCTCCATTATTCAAAGCCATGGGACGTATTGATAAGGGGGTCAAAGTAGAGCAAAGAAGTAACAGAAAATGGCAACCAAGACAATGGACGAAAGAGCCAGGTCACTTTTTTATTAAAAAAAAAAAAGAATCCAAACAGGCAAAGAAAACAAGAGGAAGAGAAAAGACAGGGTTCAGTTCAGTTCAGTCGCTCAGTCGTGTCCGACTCTCCGCGACCCCATGAATCACAGCACGCCAGGCCTCCCTGTCCGTCACCAACTCCCGGAGCACACTCAAACTCATGCCCACAGAGTCGGTGATGCCATCCAGCCATCTCATTCTCTGTCGTCCCCTTCTCCTCCCGCCCCCAACCTTTCCCAGCATCAGAGTCTTTTCCAGTGAGTCAACTCGTCTCATGAGGTGGCCAAAGTATTGGAGTTTCAGCTTTAGCATCAGTCCCTCCAATGAACACCCAGGATTGATCTCCTTTAGAATAGACTGGTTGGATCTCCTTGCAGTCCAAAGGACTCTCAAGAGTCTTCTTCAACACCACAGTTCAAAAGCATCAATTCTTCGGCGATCAGCTTTCTTCACAGTCCAACTCTCACATCCATACATGACCACGGGAAAAACCATAGCTTTGACTAGACGGACCTTGGTTGGCAAAGTAATGTCTCTGCTTTTTAATATACTGTCAAGGTTGGTCATAACTTTCCTTCCAAGGAGTAAGCGTCTTTTAATTTCATGACTGCAATCAGCATCCACGGTGATTTTGGAACCCAAAAAAATAAAATCTGACATTATTTCCACTGTTTTTCCATCTATTTCCCATGAAGTGATGGGACCAGATGCCATGATCTTTGTTTTCTGAAAGTTGAGCTTCAAGCCAACCTTTTCACTCTCCTCTTTCACTTTCATCAAGAGGCTTTTGAGTTCCTCTTCACTTTCTGCCATAAGGGTAGTGTCATCTGCATATCTGAGGTTATTGATATTTCTCCCAGCAATGTTGATTCCAGTTTGTGCTTCTTCCAGCCCAGTGTTCCTCATGTACAGGGACATAATTCTCCATGTGTTAGTCCAGGCCCTCAGGATGGGAATAAGCACCGAGATTTCTACTAGGGGACATGACTTATGTGAGAAAGGAGGGAGGGGGCTAGAGAAGAAGGAGGAATGGTCAGACCACATCAGAGAAGGAGAGAGGGCAGGAGGGTTGGTGTGCCATGTCTTAGCCTCTCAGGGAGGCTCAGCAAGGTCAGAGGTCACTCGACGAGAAGTGGGGGAAGCATTCTCACTTCCATCAGTCAGCGTTTCTGACCAATAATAGATAACAGTGTCTCCCTCCCTTGCACACCGACCTGTCTCTACCGGGCAGGTCACACTCTGAACAAAAGGACAAGAAATAAAAATATACCACACAAAGGGACTTGGAAAGCTTGTAAGCCAGGTTAGAAACCCATGATGCTGGTTCCAAAAGAAATAGTGAGGGGAGATCCAGGGATACTAGAGAGGCCTAGAGAAAGAGGCAAAGAGGCCAAAGTTTGCTCCTGTCTTGATCTGGGCCCCTTGGAGCCTGAGACAAGGATTGGTTAGCAGTTGATTTATTTGGAAGACAAACCAAGGAAGTTGGCAGGAAGGTGGGAGGGGATGAAGCTAGGAAAATAGGAAAGGAGACACGAATATAAGGGTGCACTATTGAGGTTGCTAGAGGCAATGGAATCTCAACTCCCCCAGGACCTGAGTACCCCAAAAGTGTCCCCTAAAGAACCAGAGTCTAAAGCATCTACCCACGCGCTCTCTTCTCACTGTTTGAGAGCTGTCTTGAGGAGTTACTCCTCCAGTCTTCCAGGTTAGAAAAAGCCTAAGCAGAAAGCCAGCTCTTAAGAAAAGACAGTACCAGGGGTTTGCAAGCCTGAGCATGCCTGAGACCACACATCACAGCTTCACGGCAAACCAGAGATGGGCCCAGAGGTGAAACCCAAAGGCTACAGCTACAAAGGCTGTCCCACAAGTGTCAATCAATGTCAATGATGTCACATTTAACCCTTCAGTTATCTGTGTCCTCCCACCCTGATACCCCAAAGCATTTCGATTCTGCCTGATTTCGAGGCCCACCAACCCAGAACTCAGAGTAGGGTGAAGGAAGTAGGACAAAGCCAGGCCTTTCGATCTCCCAAATCCTCCCCATCCCAGTAATGCCCTCCAGAGGCAAACTCACCCTGCTCCATGAAGGATGACTCTCAGAGACGTGGACCTTCAGGTAGGACAGGCTCATAAGTCCTGGCTGACACCACAGGGACCTCTCTGCTGCAGGTAGGGTCAGTTGTCGCAACTCAGCGGCTCAGGTCACTGGCCAAGAAACCTACATCCATGTTCCAGCTTCACGCCTGTCTCACCGTCTCAACTTTCAGACTAGTAGAGTCTGCCTTCACCTGCTGCAAATATCTAATAATTAAGCCAGCAGTCTTCAGCCAAAGGTGTGTATCAGAATCACCTGGCAGGCCCAGGAAGCATCCAGAGACCTCTGCTTGCTGAAATAGGAAAAAGAGGACCTGAGTCCTGATTGGTCCCCTCAGGGGATTCTAAGGCCCACTGAAGTTTAAGAACCACTAAATTCAGCCTGGACCATAGCGTCTCAACAGTTTCTGTGCATTCGACTCCCCTGGGGATCCCATTCAATTGCTTCAACAGCCTTGCCGTGAAGGGTGGGTCTTCACCAGGCGGGCCTATGGCTCCAATGGGCGTCCAGGTGAGACAAATACAACCGGTCCACGGGCCAGCTTTGAGGGGTCAGAGCTCTGATGCAGAACTTGCTGATCTCAAGATGGCTTCACAGAGGATCTGCAGGAGTGGCTCTCCTGGGTCCTGTTTTTCCCTGGTCTCATGGTTCCAATCCATGCAAGCATCAGAACCAATCCACGCAAGCATCAGTGACTTTTCAGTTATCAATGGAGAAAACAAAAAAATCTTGCTGTGCTGCTGCCTTGTTTGGAAATTGAATAAGCTATAGTATTTAAGCTAACATATCCCAAATATTATTGTTTTAGCAACTAATCAATATAAAAACTATTAATGTTATATTAAACTCCTTCTTGTTTGGTTTTCATATTCATGCTCAGTCGCTAAGTTGTGTCTGACTCTTTGCCACACTATGAAAACGATAGCCTGCCAGACTCCTCTGTCCATGGGATTCTCCAGGCAAGAATACTGGAGTGGGTTGCCACGCTCTCCTCTGGGGATCTTCCCAACCCAGGGATCAAACCGGGGTCTCCTGCATTGGCAAGTGGATTCTTTACCACTGAGCCACCTGGGAAGCCCTTTTTGGTATTATTAATACATATGAGAAATCCAGGGTATAGTTTGTAATTACAACCTGTCACATTCCAAGTAATAGCCACATGTGGCTGGTGACCACGATATTGTATAAGGCAGTACCCTCTTATTCTCTGGCTTATATCACAATCGAGAAGTTCTTTTTTAATCAACCTATGTGCTTCTTTTCAAGCATCACACAGTCCTGGTCCTTAAGCCAAACCTCAGATAAAGAGAGAACAACAGCTCCAGATCTCTGAAGACATGTTCCTTTTTTGCATCTGGCTTTTCAGTGGCTTCCAAGGAAGTTCAGGGTGACCAACCAGCCCAGTTTGCCTGGGACTGCCCCGATCTTCATGCTCAAACACCTAAATCCCAGAAATACCCTTAAGTTCAGATAAACCAGAAGAACTGGTAATCCTTAAAGTCTGTTTCTGCACAGATCACCCTCTAATCTTAGAGGACTTTTTTCCGTAGGTAGGGTAACTGCCTGGTTCAGCTGTTAAGAGCTTAACATGTACATATAAGATCTGCAGTCTCTGAGTCGCTGACAACAAGCACGGTTTCCTTCCATTCCCGTCTCTCTGATACTAATATTGACTCTGAACCTCGATGCATCTCACCACGTTTCAGGGGTATTTTAAGAATGAGAAAGCACCTTGAAAACTGAGAAATTAAGTACATGTGTCTACTACGATGCTTTTTGAGCAAGTATTATATGCCAAGCCCTGAGCTAGAGCTTTACCTTCATTATGGGCTTTACAACAACCCCATGGAGGCAGGCAGGTACCATTATCGTCTTCATCACGCCTCTGAGCCAGCTAAAGCTCCAAGAGGCTAAGTAACTTGCCTACAGTCACACGATTCATTAAATCTCAGAGGTGTGCCTTGATCCTAGGGCTCTGAGGCCAAAGTTCACTAAAATAACAAAACAGAAGAGAAATAACTGAGAGAGGGGAGATCCCTCCATGGTAAGACTGATCTCCATTCTACAAGAAACATGCTTGAAACCAAAGACCCTTGACAAAAAACAACAACAAAAATTTCCAGGGATATTTGAGATAAGATCATATGATGTATCTTCAAACACATTTAAAGAAAGGATTTACAGAAACTTGTGAGTCCTAGTCACCCCTCTATATCCAGCTCTTAGAAGGAGCACTTGCTATTCCCTTGACCTGGAACACCATGGCCCCTGATCTTCAGAGGTATGGAGCTCTCTGATCACCCAGGTCTCAGCAGCTTCCTCCACGAGGGCTCCACTTACTAACTTATCTAAACTTCCACCTCTCATCTCACTCACGTGTCACCTTAGCCCATAACCCTGCTTTATTTGGATTGTAACACTCCCCAGGGATCTGCCATTAGCAATACTTTATGTTTGTATGTATCAGCTTTGTGTGTTAATTTCTCCCTTACCATATAAGCTCCATGGGCCAGGGACCTCATTAACCTTGTTTATCCCCAAGTCATGGGGCCTTGAGAGCAGAGTCCAGTACATGGCAGGCCCTCAAACTTCTGTGATTGTTAAACAAACTCAAGACCTGAAAAGTTATGGAATATATTGCCAATAGGGGGAAAATAAACTATGTGATTGTTTTTTAAATGGTCTGAAATCAACAAGCAAAACAAGACTTGATCAAAGGATTTATCTTCTTAGGACTGATTCATCGCCATTGGCAAAGTGACCAAACCACAAAAGCTATATTGAAATCTTCTCTTGCTGCAAGGAGTTCTCACTCTCTGCTTAAAGACTGGAATCTATTGATTACAATTACCCAAAGTGTCACCACAAGTGACACCCACTCAAATTCCCCGACTCTAGTGAAGTCAAAACCCAAGTTGGCCAAGCCAGAAACACCTTAACCAATCTGGTTGTGTTCTGAATCACTTCTGTAGAAACTGGACGAATTCCCAGCAGAGGCTTCCAAACTTCCAGCAATTATCCTAAGGTCTGATTAGCATTTTAAATGTCACCTGTATAAATTAAAACTGTTTACAGCTCACAATGTCATTATTTTGTGATTCACGATTTCGCCGCCACTAGCCAAAGTGCACTTTTTTGAAAATCACATCCTAAATGTTACCTGCTGGATTAGGCCTGGCAAAAAAAAAAAATCTTTCTGTTGGCTCAAGTACCTAGCTTCTCTTTTTCTTCTTCACTTTGGTAATCTCAGCTTCCTTCCTTGGAACATTTCAAGGATTGAGAGTGTCAAATTTGGCAGAGAGACGATTTGAAAACAGTTCTTTTGGTAATGTAAGTTATTCAGCACCACTGACTGCTGACTTGAAGAATACAAATGAGGATTTCTGAATATATCCCACATCAATCAAGCATCATTCATCATCATCTATCTTGTTGGTGTTCACATTACTTTCCCAGAGATTGGAGGATGGGATAATGATGTTTGGAGGTCATCTCTACTCCTGGCGAATTGTTTTTAACCAAACAGCAATATTTTTTAAAATTCTCTTTCATGTACACTTCCTCTGTGCCACCAGCATTTCACTGATTTACTGCATTTTGTTCCAGAATTATAGTGGACAGAGGCATTTTGTTTCTATGATCAAAGGCAGCTGGGCTATGAAGTCAGTTGAATGGGAATTCCAAGCTCCTCCTTCAAGCTTAGGACCTGAAACAAGTCCTGTGGCCTCTGTTTGCCTGAGTTTTCTTCTGGCCCAGCCCTGCATGGGGAACAAAATAGAGCGCAGGTCTTCAGTCTAGCCTGACACTCAGACCAACACAGGGGACAACTAGAGGGTCAGCCACAAATACTCCACCTGAGGCCATGGTGATCTTCCTAAATTCCACTCCCCCGCTTTCAAACTTCTAAGCAGAGGTCAGAAAACTTTTTCTGTAAAGGGCCATATAACAAATACTTTTGATTCGCCAGGCTATATTGGGTTGGCCAAAAAGTTCGTTGGGTTTTTCCTTGTTCAGGTTTTTCCATAACATGGAAAACCCAAACGAGCTTTTTGGCCAACCCAATACGTTACTCAGCTCAGCCCTAGTAGCATCCACATAGCCAGAGACAATATAAAAACACGTGGCCAGAGCTGCATTCTGGAATGATCGCTCACCTTTCCAGTCCCATTGCCTACCAATATGCCCCTCTCCCATCACACTTCAGCCACACAGGCCCCTTCTTTCAGTTTCTGGAGAATTCAAAGATTATTCCCTTAGGGCCTCTGCACTAACTATACTTTTTTGGGATCAGTTCTGCTCCAGTTATTAGCACATGCCTGGTCTCTCCCTGACGTGTATCTGTCCACTTCTTGTCATCAATTTGGAGAGGTTTCCAAGAACACCACCTCTTCTTATTAATATCTTCTGCTTCTGTTAGGTCCATAGTATTTCTATCCTTCATTGTGCCCATCTTTGCACAAAATGTTCCCTTGGTATCTCTAATTTTCTTGAAGAGATATCTAGTCTTTTCCATTCTGTTGTTTTCCTCTATTTCTTTGCATTGATCGCTGAGGAAGTCTTTCTTATCTCTCTTTGCTATTCTTTGGGACTCTGCATTCAAATGGGTATGTCTTTCCTTTTCTCCTTTACCTTTCCCTTCTCTACTTTTCTCAACTATTTGTAAGGGCTCCTCAGACAATCATTTTGCCTTTTTGCATTTCTTTTTCTTGGAGATGGTCTTGATCACTGCCTCCTGTACAATGTCACAAACCTCCGTCCATAGTTCTTTGGGCACTGTGTCTATCAGAGCTAATTATTAAGAACAGGTGGCAAGAATACACAGAAGAACTATACAAAAAAGATCTTCACAACCCAGATAACCATGATGGTGTGACCACTCACCTAGAGCCAGACATCCTGGAGTACAAAGTCAAGTGGATCTCAGGAAGCATCACTACAAACAAAGCTAGTGGAGGTGATGGAATTCCAGTTGAGCTATTTCAAATCATAAAAGATAATGCTGTGAAAGTGCTGCACTCAATCTGCCAGCAAATTTGGAAAACTCAGCAGTGGCCACAGGACTGAAAAAGGTCAGTTTTCATTCTAACCTTAAAGAAGGGCAATGCCAAAAAATGTTCAAACTACTGCACAACTGCACTCATTTCACACACTAGCAAAGTAATGCTCAAAATCCTCCAAGCCAGGCTTCAGCAGTACATGAACTGTGAACCTCCAGATGTTCAAACTGGATTTAGAAAAGGCAGAGGAACCAGAGATCAAATTGCCAACATGTGCTGGATCATTGAAAAAGCAAGAGAGTTCCAGAAAAACATCTACTTTAGCTTTATTGACTATGCCAAAGCCTTTGACTGTGTGGGACACAACAAACTGTGGAAAATTCTGAAAGAGATGGGAATACCAGACCACCTGACCTGCCTCCTGAGAAATCTATATGCGGGTCAAGAAGCAACAGTTAAAACTGGACAGGGAATGACAGACTGGTTCCAAATAGGGAAAGGAATACGTCAAGGCTGTATATTGTCAACCTGCTTAAACTTATATGCAGAGTACATCATGAGAAATGCCAGGCTGGATGAAACACAAGCTGGAATCAAGATTCCCAGGAGAAATATCAATAACCTCAGATATGCAGATGACACCACCCTTATGGCAGAAAGCAAAGAACTAAAGAGCCTCTTGATGAAAGTGAAAGAGGAGAGTGAAAAAGTTGGCTTAAAGCTCAACATTCAGAACACTAAGATCATGGCATCTGGTCCCATCATTTCATGGCAAATAGAAGGGGAAACAATGGAAACAATGAAAGACTTTATATTCTTGGGCTCCAAAATCACTGCAGAAGGTGACTGCAACCATGAAATTAAAAGACATTTGCCCCTTGGAAGAAAAGCTATGACCAACCTAGACAGCACATTAAAAAGGAGAGACATTCCTTTGCCAACAAATGTCCGTCTAGTCAAAGCAATGGTTTTTCCAGTAGTCATGTATGGATGTGAGAGTTGGACTATAAAGAAAGTTGAGCACTGAATAACTAATGCTTTTGAACTGTGGTTGGAGAAAACTCTTGAGAGTCCCTTGGACTGCAAGGAGATCCAACCAGTCAATCCTAAAGGAAATCAACCTTGAATATTCATTAGAAGGACTGATGCTGAAGCTGAAACTCCAATAGTTACCTGACACAAAGAACTGACTCGTTGGCAAAGACTCTGATGCTCTGAAAGACTGATGGCAGGAGGAGAAGGGGACAGAGGATGAGATGGCTGGATGGCATCACCAACTTGATGGACATGAGTTTGAGTGAACTCCGGGAGTTGGTGATGGACAGGGAAGCCTGTTGTGCTGTGATTCATGGGGTCACAAAGAATCAGACACGACTGAGCAACTGAACTGAGCAAGGACCACCAGTCAGTCCATGTCTTTTTAGCAGATGCCCCTGCTCTGTTTCTGCAAGGCACACAGCACTCTCTGATATGTGATACACACACATCAGTTTCCCCAATAATGGTTTTGGAAATAGACTACCGATATTTTCTCAATCTTATATGGAATATTTTGCAAACTTTTTCTCTTATCCATTTATTTGTTTTTTAAGTATTATTTTTAACTGTGGTAAAATTCACATAAGGTTTACCATCTTAGCCACTTCTAAATTTTTTTAATTGCAGTATAGTTTACTTACAATGCTGTGTTCATCTCTGCCATAGAGCAAAGTGATTCAGACTTTATATATATTCTGACTTGATATATATATATATATATTCTTTCTCTTATTCATTTCCATTATGCTTTATCACAACATATTGAATACAGTTCTCTGTACTTACAGTAGGACTGTGTTGTTTATCCATGGCTTCTGATCTGAGTCATTTCTAAGTATACACTTCAGTGGCAGGAAGTATTTTGACGTTGTACAACCATCACCACCCTCCATCTCCACATTAATCTTTCAAAACTAATACTCTGGACCCATGAAGAACTCCTGATTCCTCCCTCTCTCCAGGTCCTGGCAAAGTCTTATCATTTTTTAACATTAAACCTTACCAGATAAAATCAAATTAAGGAAATATCAATGCCTTATATACAATTTTACCATCAAATTTCCACCCCTGAGCACTTAGATGTAGAGATTCTGGAACCATCTTTGAGATCTGATGTTTTCTAATCTACTTTTTATTTGTTCTTCTCTCCCCTACTACAGTGTAAGTTCATTGAGAACAGGAACCTCATCCTTGTCCTCAGTGAATGGCAAACACCTAACACAGTCAGGTGCTCAGCAAAGCTTAATTAAATTAGGGACCAAAGATGTGAACAATTGCTTCCACGGTTGGGCTAAACCAGTGATCCCCAACCTTTTTGGCACCAGGGATTGGTTTTATGGAAGGCAGTTCTTCCGTGGACTGGGGGAGGGGGGTGGTTTCAGGATGATTTCCTCCCATTACATTCAGTATGCACTTTATATCTATTATTATTACATCAGCTCCACCTCAGATCATCAGGCATTAGATCCTGAAGGCTGTACCTTGAGCTGGAATCTCCAAAGGCTTTGGATGTGTACAGAAGAGAGGGAACATCAGCTCAGGGTAACAGCAGAAAAGCTTAGCTCCTGGAGGCCTGGGTAGTATCTAGGTTGTACCACCAGGGCCAGGTTCCAGCAGGTAAAGAACAGAAGGGCGAGAGGACAGGAGGAGGGAGGCAGATAGGAATGCAGGAAAAAAGGAGAATGAGAAACTCTAGAATTACTGCAGAGAGTATGCATTTAAGAGCCTTGCAAAAAGGAGGCTGAGGAATCAGAGAATTAGACCATTAAAGATCTAGGAAGTGTGGTCCTGTGAGCCTCTGGTCCTTGATCAGGAAATGTCATGATGACAGTGGTGTATAAGGAAAATGTCCCTTGCAGCCTGGTGAATATCAAGGTGAGGGTTTGTGTCCAACTGTCATGTCCCAGGCAAAAATGTTGTTTCCAAAACACCAGTAACATCTGGAGGCAAATGTTAACATTTCCAGGGTAGAAGCCTCATCAAAACTAATCTCAGAAAGGGGAAAGAGGCAAAGGGTGGACCTGCCAGAAATACAGAGTGACTGATCTTTCCTACTACCCAAGAAGAAGGGAAGAAGAGCTTGTCCATGGGGCCAGCATCTGCTCAATACCATTCTGACCTCTGTTCTGACCTCCAGGCACACAGTCCCTGTGACCTGTGGTCTTGATGAGGTAGCTGAGATGCTGATCAACAGTGCGTGGGCTGAGGGCTGTATTATTTCCCTGCCTGTGAGTGATCATTCACATAGGATGTGATTCATCAAGCATCTCTGATCATGATTTCGTGCATCAGCCCTCCGGGAACCCTGACTCATTCACGAGCCAGGAAGAGAGTGTTTCAAAGTGGTTGAAATCACACAACAAATTTATACAAACAGAAGTGGGTTGGGCGTGGGATGTACTGATGTAAATTGGACTTACTCATGGATTCAGATAGTGTATGTCATAATTGCCCCTACATGTAACATCTACCTGGAGGCATTGTTCCTGCGGGGGTTAATGATGAACCTTGATGGAAAACTTACTATGTGTAGCTGATCCTACAAGGCAGCTGGGTTGGATGACTATACATCTAAGCTGCAAGTTCTTGAGGAATTCACAAGGTCAGAGGGGAAATTTTACCTCTATTCAGCTGGGATTTATCAGAATGGTGTTGGCAAAGAATGTAGACCTGGATCCCAACTACTTATTTTTTCAAATGAGGAAACTGACTGGCTGAGATCAGTTAAAGGAAACTGGCACACAACTGGATTATCTGACTCATGGGACTGGTGTCTTTGAACACTGGTTATTATTGAATTGTATTCTAGAGAAGGAGGGATTGGATGAAACAGAGGTCCCTGCCTTCACTGAGGTTAAAGAACTTTCAAAGAGGTTGGACAGACGCATAAGATTGTTAGCACAAGAAGTGAGTGATGTGGGTGATAAGTGGAGAGTATGGAGAAGAGGGTACCAGGGAAGGGTAGGAATATTCAGGGAGGACTTCCTGGAGGAGGTGATGTTTGGTCTGGGTCTTGAAGGAAAGGCAAGATTTGAGAGAAAGGAATGAAATATGACAGCAGAAAAATGGCAGAGAGCTGCACAGAAGAAGTCTGAAGCCAGAAGGGCAAGAGCAAGAGCTAACCAAAGCATACCCACTTCAGAAGAGCATGATCCATTGAGACCACCAGCTTTGAGCAACCCTGGGCACCTTGTTGTGCTGATAAATGCTTACCAACCAGCTCTAAAGGAGATCAATCCTGGATGTTCATTGGAGGGACTGATGCTAAAGCTGAAACT
Organism: Moschus berezovskii; assembly: GCF_049115385.1. Taxonomy (NCBI): domain Eukaryota; kingdom Metazoa; phylum Chordata; class Mammalia; order Artiodactyla; family Moschidae; genus Moschus; species Moschus berezovskii. The sequence continues at coordinate 40,214,822 of NC_142483.1, read as the reverse complement.
GCAATACTTTGGCCACCTCATGCGGCGAGTCGACTCACTGGAAAAGACTCTGATGCTGGGAAAGGTTGGGGGTGGGAGGAGAAGGGGACGACGGAGAATGAGATGGCTGGATGGCATCACCGACTCTGTGGACATGAGTTTGAGCGTACTCCGGGAGTTGGTGATAGACAGGGAGGCCTGGCGTGCTGTGATTCATGGGGTAGCGGAGAGTCAGACATGACTGAGCGACTGAACTGAACTGAACCAGCTCTTGGTGACAGGAGCCCTGAACTGTAGCCTCTGCCAACAGATGTAAACTCCCTCCACAGCTAATTTCCAAGATAGCTATGTTTAACAACAGGCTCGTGAATTTTCTGAGAGTTTAACTCTCAGTTTCTGTGGGCAACTCCAGCACACCTCTGTTTGGGACTGTCTTTGCTTACAAGGATTCTTCTCTTCTAGCTGTTTCACAATGGTTGCCCCCTTACTGAGCACTTACAGGTCAGGGTCTATACTAATATACATTATCACGTTATACTAACATGCATTATCACTTTAATTCCTTACAAGAATTCTATGGGATGATTTTTAACAATTAATATTCCCATTGAATCAATGAGAGAAAATGATATTTAGGAATATTAGTAAGCCTGTCAGTCTAAAACTTATACTTTTTCTGGCTGCACAGTGAGACATGCAAGATATTAGTTCCCCGACCAGGCATTGAACCTGCACCCCCAGCAGTAGAAACGGGGAGTCTTAACCACTGGACCACCAGGGAAGTCCCTGAAACTGATACTCTTGACTTTTGTACCATACTCTTCACCTCCCTCTTGCCACAACTAATATTAATATTCTCTTTATCATGACTCGTAGATTGTTCCTTCAATTCCTGTAATTCAGAATTCTGCTGGGAAAACAAACCAGAAAAATGATTGATCACTGGAACCGTGGGCCACCTTCAGATACAAAAAACAGTGAGGAAAGTTGCCTGGCTTTATGAGTACATTTTATTGCTGAGATTTTCAAACTCATATTTTAATAAAAAGGTTAATGAAGTAAAACCATTCCTCATCAAGAAAACATCAACATGTGACTAGATAAAATAGGGAAAAATTAAACTTTGACTTTTCTTAAATTTTACATTTCATAAAGTTTTCACTGAGAAGTTAGTTGACATACTTGACTGCTGAATTTTTTTTCCTCTCAAATCTCAAAGTTATTCTAAGACAATGTCTTTGGCAAGGTTCCCTGGAAACGAGCCTAAAATGGGGATTCTTGCACAAATGATTCTTTTTGACAGAAAAACATGTAAGGAAGTGAGGGAATGGGGAGACAGGGCAGAACAAAGAAGTGGTTTCAGATGCAGTTCAACCCCAGCCTGATCCCACAGGGAGCTCTGGAGTGTGTAGAGCATCATAGCCCTGTCTTTCCTTAAGGCAGAAACACCAAGCTTTATATCATTTCATCGGCTGTGGGACCATAACCTCCCAAGGATTTCCCATTGAAGTGACTCTCATGGACCAAAGGAAATTCTTTAGAGCCACTTACAGCCAACATTCACAAGAGGTAATTTTACAATACCAGCCTGTAAATGGAAAGCAAGTAAGGCATTGATAATGTCTATTTCATATAGGTAACCACACTACACTTCTTAATCAAAAGAACTTCACTTCTTAAGTCAGATAAAGGAAAGTAAATATCACTTATGATATCACTTATATGTGGAATCTTAAAGAAAAATGATACAAATGAACTTATTTACAAAACAGACACAGAGTTGCAGACAGAGAAAACAAATTTAAGGTTACCAAAGGGGATAGGAGGAAGATAAATTAGGAGGTTTGGATTAACATATACACACTATTTTATATATATATGTATATATATATATATATAATAGATAAACAACAAGGACATACTCTAGCACAGGAAACTACTTACCATCTTATAATAACCTATGAAAGTGAAAGTGTCCGTTGTTTAGTCATGTCCAACTCTTCCGACACCATGGACTGTAGCCCACCAGGCTCCTCTATCCATGGAATTCTCTAGGCAAGAATGTTGGAGTAGGTTGCCATTTCCTCCTCCAGGGGATCTTCCAGACCCAGGGATCACACCTGCATCTCTCATGCCTCCTGCATTGACAAACAGTTTCTTCACCACTAGCACCAACTGGGAAGCGCTATAATAACTTACAGTGGAAAATAATTTGCAAAAGAATATATGTGTATAATTGAATCACTTTGCTATACACTTGAAACATTGTAAATTACACTTCAATTTTAAAAAAGGAAAAAATTCTAAAAAAAGAACTTTATTTCTGCCTAATCAACCAATCACAGTAATTGTTCAGCATCCTTAGAAGCATGGGAAACCTTACAACCCCATTTCCTGCTTTGAGATTTCACATCAGCCAAAACTCAAATGTTTTGAATGAAACTGCTATGAATGCTCATGGAAACACAGAACTTCTTATGAGGGATTGAATTTCCCTTCATGACTCTAAGATCTTCCTGGGAAAAGACTATGTCTTATTCATTTATGGAGACTTAGTCTTGGAATCTAAGGCAATACTGGGCAAATATTAGGTTCTTGATCAATGTATTGATATATTGGTCACTTAATACCTCAAGTAAGATGAACAATTCATCACAGTCTGCCTAGAACTGTCCAGTTGTATTTGTTTGTTTGTTTAATTTTGGCTAAGCTGGGTCTTCGTTGCATCACACAGGCTTCTCTAGTTGCAGCACTTGGGCTTCATTGCCCGAAGGCATGTGGGATCTTACTTCCCAGACCAGGGGTTGAACTCTCATATCCTGCATTGCAGGGTAGATTCTTAACCATTGGACCACGAGCGAAGTCCCCCAGAACTGTCCAGTTTTAAAACTAAAAGTCATACATCCAGGGCACCTTCTCAGCGACAGGCTAAATGGGACAACTGGTCACCCTATCCTTACATCTTTCTGCTTCTGCATCATGGGTACATTCAAGTCAGTCCAATCTCTTCATTTCTCCTAATTGTCTCCCAAGAGAGAAACTTTTGAAATTCCATGGGTAATACATTCATAGAAGTGTCTTTGAAATATCTCATGTAAATGTTCCTGCTGCAATTTACATAATTTTCACTTTTCTTGCCTCCAATAGAAACATCACCACAACTACTTACAAAACTTGGACATAGGAAATATTAGCTTATACAGTCCTGCCATTCCACTTTCCACCTCAACCACTAGGGTGGTCAATATTCTTGGGTTGAACTCTGGGTACTTAAAGCTTGAAAAAGGCTGACTACACCTACAGCTCTAGAATCTTTTCTTCTACATCCTCTGTATCAAAATTTACGTGTCCTGTGTCATAGGGCCCTATTTAAATAGTAATGATTTTGTCCTGAAAATCACAAAACCATTATCTTAAGTATAACAGTAGAAGTGTAAGCAGTGGGGCAGTTTTTGTCCCCATTTGACCCTGAAACTCTTGGTGTGTATAATAATACTTTGTTGTTGTTCAGTCAATAAATCATCTCTGATTCTTTGCAACCCCATGGACTATAGCACACCAGGTACCTCTGTCCTCTACTCTTTCCTGGAGTTTACTCAAATTCACATTCATTGAGTCGGTAATTCCATCTAACCACCTCATCCTCTGCTGTCCCCTTCTCTTTTTGCCTTCAATCTTTCCCAGCACCAGGGTCTTTTCTAATGAGCTGACTTTTTGCATCAGGTGGCCAAAGTAACAATATTAACTCAGTACAATGTTAAGGAAAAAATGAGTTGATATGGTGATGAGGTAGGGATTATTCGTTCAGATAACCCAAGAAATGGGGCTGTCTTCTGCTTTGCCATCTTTTAGTTCTAAATAAACACTCTCTTGGGAAGTGGAAATACACCACAGGTGGGTCATCATCATTCCTGCCCACAGGCATAAGACTAGAGACCGCTTCATTCCAGAATCCATACATCAAACGTCTCACAAGGACTTGGGGTATCCCCCCTGGGTATGTGCTGCCCTGAACCAGTCATTCTGATTGAAGATAGCAAAATCCTCTAATAGGTCAAGTTGTGGGGTCACTTGCCCTCCCAGGGGTGAGAAAGAGAAAAGGAAAGAAAGAGGGAAGGATTAGGTATGGCACTGTTAAAGACTAAAGCTGTGAAAACCACAGCCATCCAATTCCACACTTTACCCACCAACAGGGCTTTGCCTTGTCACCATCCTTATTCCATCATAAAATACTCTGGGCTAAGGGGCTGGAGCCCAATTTAGAATCCACTGGGGGATAGGATAAAATGTGCTATTAAAAATCATAGTAACTATCTGTGAAGAATTTTGGAAAGTCAAATAAATACAACTGTTCAGGTAATATGCCCCGAACAGGGGCAACATTAACTTAAAAGTGGGAGGTTTTTCTGAAGCAGCCCAGGGAAGTTTACAGGTGGTTTGGCAAAGCTTCCCCTGGTTGATGCCAGAAAGACCTGCCTCCACCCAGCTGCGTTCCCCATTTATTCAGAGCCCTCGGTAGCAACTCACTCTCTAATTGCTGTAGTTAGTCATTACGTCTCAGCTGCAAGACTGGGGGATGCCAAGAAGCGAGCTCACCCAGGGGCCTTTTGTGTTTTTAATGTTTGGACCAAAAAAGAAATTTGCTAAGGAAAGTTACCACTTCGACTTATGCTGGCTAAGGGGCTCTGATTGGAAATAGTTCCGGGCAATCCAACTTTGAAATCCTTGAGGTTCAGAGAAGAAACTTAGAGTGGCAGTGTACACAGAAATGAGAGGTATCTATCCTTTGCACTTATGCTTGTGCATGGCACAGACCACAGAGTAAGTTGGTCAGTCAGTTAGGGGGATTCGATCCTATGAACAATAATTGAGCTCTGTTCCAGTTTTCTAACAGCTGAAAGAGCCAATTAAAATTGGTTTTAAATAATAGGAACTAATCACCTCACATAACAAGAAGTTTGAGAGATGCAGGTCCAGAAGTTGGTTAATCTAGCAGTTAAACAAGGCCAGAAATATGGGTTGGATTTTTTGAGATTCACATAGAAATATAGGCACGATTTCAAGATGGCTACCACAGCTTCAAACAACATCCTCATATAACACCATCCAAAGGCAGGAAAGAAGGTGGGATTTCTCCAAGAGCATCTCTTCGTCTCTTACTAGAACAGGAAATATTTTCCACAATTCCTCGCAACACTTTCTCTTACAAATCTTTTGGGGAGAATTGGATCACATAACCATTCCTAATTCAGTAAACCAGGAAAAAGGAATATGATGGCCACTGATGCTTTAGATAAATCATCATTCGTTTCTTACTTCTGAGCCTTGCCTCCTAAACAAAGTGAGGGATTTGTTGGTAAGGAACAAAGGGTGAAACAGTGGCTGTTAAGAAGGCAACAAGCAGCGTTTGAACCCAAGTATCTACTTCTGGGGCTCTGCACTGGTTGTACAAAAATGAATAAATCTCAATTCACCTTCTCAAGGAGCCCACAGATATATAAGAATCCATTCAACAAATTTTATATCACCCTGCTTGATTCTAAAATGGATTTGCAGTGATAACTTGCCATATCAAATGTTTTCTCAAAATTTCCACAACAATATATCCCATCCCATATTCTTTTCTTACAGTGTGACTTTAACATTGCTCCTTCAAGAGGTAGGGTCTATATTCTCTCCATTTGAATCGAGGTAAACTTGTGACTAGAGCCAAAGTGACACACTGGACTTCTATGGCTAAATCTTAAGTCAATATTGGAGGAGGGATTTTGCAGAAACTAACATCTGTGGCCAGTGATTTTTATTTTGGCTGACCAAAAATTAATTCTGTTATTTCACTAGTACTTTGCTGCTTATTACATTCAGTAGTTATACCTGACACGCCTCTAAAGTCTTCAAATTTTCACGAAATGTTGTCTTCAGTCCACTCTTCTGTGGAAGCAAAGGAGCATTCTCCAGCACTGTGAGTTTCCTTTTTACTTTCCATATCAGAATCAGTCACCAAGGTATTTTGTCTTTTTTTTATTGGGGGGTCTATTACTCACACCGTCTGAATCAGAGCTACACTCTGAATGAAACACTATCATCTTCTGAGACACCAGTACATATGTCAGTCGGACAATCAGAGAAAGGATCTGTTTAATATTCACCGAAAAACTCTTCTTCACTCAAACTATTGTGATGCATGAATTTTTTAAAAAATTAACATTTATAATATCCACCACGGAATAAAAACCTAATGGAACAAATGTGAATGATAATGACAATCATAAGTTGTATGATGAATCCTTGATCAATTTTAAACTCAAACTCTGAATGGTGATGCTAATTGTAACACTCTCTAAAAATGTATTGATAACATCTCTGGTCAGTAACATTCAGGTAATAAAAGATCTATCAATAGGTCTGCAGTCAATAATGAGTTAAAAATCAACATGACTGTCACCTGACTCTCTCTGGATGCTCTTTCTGTAACCCAGCCACCATGCTGTGAGGAAGCCAAAACTGCCCTGAGGAGAAGCCCAGCTCCCACTTGTCACCATGTGAGTGACCCTTTAGATCCCTCTGGACTCCATTGGCCCCGTGCAGCTGATACCTCATGGGAGAGACACAGCCTGCCCCACTGACCCCTGGCCACATCACACATAGGGGAGTAGGATAAATGATTACAAATACATATGTGAGTAATATAAATGATCATTGTTTTCATAGGTCACTAGGCTTGGGGGTTGGTTCATTGAGCAGGACAGATAACTAGCGCTGCGCTGACTTCAGAACCAGAGATACATTTTCAAGCTGCCATAAATCACCTGCTATTGGAACACAGAGGAAGGAAAATAAGTATTTGCTGGGAAGATGAGAAAGGGCAATTACAGAGGAATCAGATATAAAGGAAAGGTCTTTAGGGCAAGGTCTCAGAGGATGAGTAGATTACAGAAGATGAATGACTGGAGTATAAGAAAAGTAAACAGATGATGTGATGTTGGAAAACATGGCGTATACGGTGGAGGTCTGTTCGGTTTGACTCCTGGGGTAGAATGTAAGTATCGTGGGTCTCTTTTGATGAAGCATTTAAGAGTCAGTACACCATTCTCCATTCTCTTGACAATAACCAGCCCCGAGGCACCACGTTGAATTGGTAGAATTTCTAGCAGCCTGACTCTCTGACTATAATATCATTTGTTTGCTTGTATGACCCAGACCCTAGCGAAAGGCCAGTCAATTCCCCTTCTGGAACAGCCTACTGGGTCCACACCCCTAACGACCTCGGTTATTGGGCCCTCATGCTCCAAGCCACCGCGCACCCACCCCAATGCCCCTGAGGCCCAGTCCCAGACAATGAA